>NC_053169.1:31632568-31951546 GCF_016835505.1 Polypterus senegalus | reverse complement strand
TGTTTGGAGTGATTACCCCAACAGGTTGTGCAACAAAATACTAGGTTATGAGTCCCATCACTTTTATCCATCTATTCTCATTTGTGTTATTATATGAAATGTCCTTTTGAATGAAAACTTTAAAGCAAAGTCTGATTTTTGTTAAATACGGAAATAACCATGATGGGTGCCAGTTGCTTTTATCAGTTTCAAGTTATTTCAGAGACTGTTTGTGGGTTTTAGTTTTTTCGTGTAGGTAGGGGGTGGGAAAGTCATTCCTGGAGGGCCACAGTGGCTGCAGGTTTTTGTTCCAACCCAGTTACTTAATCAGAAGCATTTATTGCTCAAGTAACACTTCTCCATCTTAGTTGTCTCGCTCGTTAAGATTTTGAACCCTTCTTGCCTATTTTAGTTTTAAAAAGCCGTATTCTTGGTTTTTAATTGCTCCTTATTAGCAATAAGATGCAAATGACAAAAGAAACTGGCATTTCTCCATTTAACTTGTTTCCATTCACACCTTTTGAATATTTAATGTGCACTATTTGGTTTAATTAAATACTTAGAAGGAAAGTGAAGAGAAAAAAAGTGTATGGCTGAGAATTACTCCTCAATTTTAGACTTCAAATAATTTGGACGATATCCTTAGAAAGGAAAAAAAATCTAGGATATGGGAATGACCTGACATGGCAGATTTAAAGCATTAACAAGTCATAAAATTAAATTCTTGGCAAGGATTATTTTCTAATTAAGCAACTGGGTTGGAACAAAAACCTGCAGACACTGCAGCCCTCCAGGACTGACTTTTTTTTTTTTTCTTAGTTTGACACACGTTTAAAATTTTTAGGTATATTTGCTATTTGTCCTGTGTTTTTTCTTGTTTAAGTGTCTTGTGTTTTTCAAGCTATTGTTTTTTGTTTGCCATAAATGGGTAAGTTGCAGTATACAGTATGCAAAAACTCCTTGCATTCCAGCAACTGTATTTGTGTAGTCATTGGTACTACCTTAAATTTAATTACAAATGCAATGTGTTTTTCTTTTGTTTATGAAGGAAATTTTAAAATATTTTCCAATTCTAGGGCACGTTCAATTTACGAACGCGCATTAGATGTAGATCACAGAAATGTAGCTCTTTGGCTCAAGTATGCAGAGATGGAAATGAAGAATCGACAGGTGAACCATGCCAGAAATATTTGGGACAGAGCTATTACTATCCTCCCTCGGGTCAACCAGTTTTGGTAAGAATAGCTTGGATCAGAATTTTGACAAACCAGAGTTCTAAGATATATGATCACACATTTGTTTATTATTTGATTATTCTATAGTTGGCATTCTTCAAGCAAAAATAAGTCGGTGTGTTTCTAATTAGGTACAAGTATACATATATGGAAGAAATGTTGGGGAATGTTGCTGGTTGTCGCCAGGTGTTTGAGCGATGGATGGAATGGCAGCCAGATGAGCAGGCCTGGCACTCCTACATTAATTTTGAATTAAGATACAAAGAAGTGGAAAAAGCCCGCAATATTTACGAGAGCTATATCCTTTTAATTAAACGTTTCTAAGTAGTAGCTATATCTGAGTTGTAAGCAAAAGGTTTGTAGGCATTAATATTTGAAATGTCTTAAGTGATGTAGTTAAATGTTGAGGATGTCAATAAAATATGATATTCAGTTACAGGTGGGGGATATTTTATGTAGATTCATTATTAAATTCAGGGGTTTCTAAGGTCCCATTTTTATAAAAAAAAAAAAAATCCTTTACTTCTATGAACTTGTATTTGTACACCCGGAGGTGAAAAACTGGATTAAATATGCTCGTTTTGAAGATAAACATGGATATATTACTCATGCTAGGAAAGTGTTTGAAAGAGCAGTGGAATTCTTTGGGGAGGAATATATGGACGAACAACTGTTTGTGGCATTTGCAAAGTTTGAGGAAAAACAAAAGGAGGTAATTTTTCAAATTTAAGTCTTGAGTAGAATTTATATACTGTACATGTAGAGTTTGCAACTAATTATGAAAATACTATATATAGATTTACTTGGTTTTGATTTTAAACCTTCACTAGTCTGAAAGAGTCAGAGTAGTCTACAAATATGCTTTGGACAAGATTCCTAAACAACAAGCTCGGGAGCTCTTCAAGAACTATACAATATTTGAGAAGAAATTTGGAGGCAGATGGGGAATTGAAGATGTAATAATTAGCAAGAGACGCTTTCAGTATGAAGAGGAGGTTAAGGTAAGTTTTTTTAGATACGATGATCTATTCAAAAATTAACTTTTCTGAAGGATTAATTTTTAAAGCAATTTATTCTATTGCTTTAGTTCCATGTTTTTTATTATTACTACTTTCTAGGCAAATCCTCACAATTACGATGCCTGGTTTGATTACTTGAGACTTGTTGAAAGTGATACAGATTCAGACACTGTTCGAGAAGTCTATGAGAGAGCTATTGCGAATGTCCCACCAATCTCAGAGAAGAGGCATTGGAAAAGATACATTTATCTGTGGGTTAACTATGCACTTTATGAAGAACTAGAAGCCATGGTAATTTTATCTGAAAGGAAAAAATAAAATCACAAAGGTTTTTTTTTTTGATCATGTGATTTATATATGTGTCATTTTATATAACTTTGGCCACATGTTTTTTGTTTAGGTTTGAATAAGGTTTTAGATTTAAATCTCATCACTACCTTTGAGCAAGTCACAAATATGTGTTTGACCAATTTAAAAACATTTCTAATGAATCTGTTCTATTAGGCTCTTTGTGTGAAGTCATTTGCTATACCTTTTATCATTAAAGAAACTTTATAATATCAAAGTAATTTTCACCCTTAAGTATACTAAATAATCAAAACTAGTCAATTTAAGATTATACATTAACACAAGAAATAATTAAATTTGTTTAATTACAGGATTCAACACGAACAAGACAAGTTTACCGGGCATGTCTAGAACTAATTCCACATAAAAAGGTATTGCATTTTAATTATTTTGACTCTCAGGTTAAGTGCTGGAGGTGACTAAAGTTGTATTGTAAAGTTCTATTACAATTGTTTTGTATTAGATAATTTGCCAAAAGTTGCATCACTAAAGTTTTTACTGATCAAATTATGACTTGAGTTCTATACAGTAAATAGTACTGTATTGTTATTTGAAATACATGCATTTTATGTGTGTTCCGTGTCTACAACGATCTGGGTAAATGTTGGATGGCAAGAAATGTTGAACACAAAACTAAAACTTTTTCCATGTTATAGTAATAATGAAGTGAAGTGTATAATGAACCTGAGCCCAAGCGGTGTTTTGTTACTGGACTTCTGTGCTCATCACGGATTGTACATAACGAACACCATGTTCAAGCATAGGGGTGTTCATATGTGCATTTGGCACCAGGACACCCTAGGCCTCAGGTCGATGATCGACTTTGTGGTCGTGTCGTCGAACTTGCGGCCATATGTCTTGGACACTCGGGTGAAGAGAGGGGCAGAGCTGTCAACTGATCACCACCTGGTGGTGAGTTGGCTTCGATGGTGGGGGAAGATGCTGGTCAGACTTGGTAGGCTCAAACGTGTTGAGGGTCTGCTGGGAACGGCTGGCAGAGTCCACTGTCAGAAGTAGCTTCAACTTCCACCTCCGGCAGAACTTCAACCATGTCCCGAGGGAGGTGGGGGACATTGAGTCCGAATGGGCCATATTCTGTGCCTCTATTGTTGAGGCGGCTGACCAGAGCTGTGGCCGCAAGGTTGTCGGTGCCCTTCATGGCGGCAATCCCCGAACCCGTTGGTGGACACCGGCGGTGAGGGATGTCGTCAAGCTGAAGGAGTCCTATAGGACTTTTTTGTCCTGTGGGTCTCTGGAGGTAGCTGATAGGTACAGGCAGGCCAAGCGGAATGCGGCTTCGGTTGTTGCTGAGACAAAAACTCGGGCGTGGGAGGAGTTTGGGGAGGCCATAGAGAACGACTTTCGGACGGCTTCGAGGAGATTCTGGTCCACCGTCCGGCGTCTCAGGAGGGGGAAGCAGTGCAGTGTCAACACCGTATATGGTGGGGATGGTGTGCTGCTGACCTCGACTTGGGATATTGTGGGTCGGAGGGGGGGGGAGTACTTCGAAGACCACCTCAATCCCACTAACATGCCTTCCAATGAGGAAGCAGAGCCTGGGGACTCTGAGGTGGGCTCTCCCATCTCTGGGACTAAAGTCACCGAGGTGGTCAAAAAACTCCTTGGTTGCAGGGCCCCGGCGGTGGATGAGATACGCCCGGAGTTCCTTAAGGCTCTGAATGTTGTAGGACTGTCTTGGTTGACACGTCTCTGCAACATCGCATGGACATCGGGAACAGTGCCTCTGGATTGGCAGACCGGGGTGGTGGTGGTCTCCCCACCCCCCCCACCCTTTAAAAAGGGGGACCGGAGGGTGTGTTCCAACTACTGAGGGATCACACTCCTCAGCCTCCCTGGAAAATTCTATTCGGGGGTTCTGGAGAGGAGGGTCCGTCGGATAGTCAAACCTCGGATTCAGGAGGAACAGTGTGGTTTTTGTCCTGGTCGCGGAACAGTGGACCAGCTGTTCACTCTTGGCAGAGTCCTGGAGGGTGCATGGGAGTTTGCCCAACCAGTCTACATGTGTTTTGTGGACTTGGAAAAGGCGTTCGACCGTGTCCCTCGGGGAATCCTGTGGAGGGTGCTCCGGGAGTATGGGATACCGGACCCCCTGATAAGGGCTGTTCGGTCCCTGTACAACCGGTGTCAGAGCCTGGTCCGCATTACCGGCAGTAAGTCGAGCCCGTTTCCAGTGAGAGTTGGACTTCGCCAGGGCTGCCCTTTGTCACCGATTCTGTTCATAACTTTTATGGACAGAATTTCTAGGCACAGCCAGGGTGTTGAAGGGGTCCGGTTTGGTGGATTCAGGATTGGGTCACTGCTTTTTGCAGATGATGATGTCCTGTTTGCTTCATCAGGCTGTGATCTTCAGCTCTCTCTGGATCAGTTCGCAGCTGAGTGTGAAGCGGCTGGGATGAGAATGAGCACCTCCAAATCCAAGACCATGGTCCTCAGCCGGAAAAGGGTGGAGTGCCCTCTTAGGGTTGGGGGAAGAGATCCTTCCACGAGTGAGGGAAGAATTGAGTGTGAGATCGACAGGCGGATCGGTCTCTGCATCGGTCTGTCGTGGTGAAAAAGGAGCTGAGCCGTAAGGCAGAGCTCTCAATTTACCAGGCGATCTACGCTCCTACCCTCGCCTATGGTCATGAGCTATGGGTAGTGACCGAAAACGAGATTGCGAATACAAGCGGCTGAAATGAGTTTCCTCTGCAGGGTGTTTGGGCTTTCCCATAAAGAGAGGGTGAGAAGCTCAGTCATCCGGGAGGGGCTCAGAGTAGAGCTGCTGCTCCTCCGCATCGAGAGGAGTCCGATGAGGTGGCTCGGGCATCTGATCAGGATGCCTCCTGGATGCCTCCCTGGTGAGGTGTTCCAGGCACGTCCAACTGGGAGGAGGCCCCGGGGAAGACCCAGGACACGCTGGAGGGACTATGTCTCCCGGCTGGCCTGGGAACGCCTTGGGATTCTCCCGGAAGAGCTGGAAGAAGTGGCCGGGGAGAGGGAAGTCTGGGCCCCTCTGCTTAAGCTGTTGCCTCCACAACCCGACCTTGGATAAGCGGAAGAGGATGGATGGATGGATGAGTGTATAATGTGTGAAGACTTTAGTTCAAATATCAATCTCTTTCACAAAAGGTATAACAAAACAAGTGCGCTTTTATTCAAGAATATAACCAATGAAAAACAAATCATTTAATTTACGCGTTGCCGTCAATGAGTAAAAACCCAAGCCCAAATATCAATTGACAGAAAGTCAATGTGTATGCTTGGCTGATGCAGAGGTAAGAACTGCTGTCTTGTAATCAAGAGGTTGCAGGTTCTTGTCAGAGCTCTCTATTTTGAGTAGTGAACTGCTATTATTACTATAATACAATAAAAACATCCATTTGATTTGAGTCTGTAACACCCAGTTTAAATTTTGGCTACTCCTAAAAGAGCTTTTTTTTTTTTCTTCAGTTTTATTCTGTCAGTGATGTTCACTTGGTACAACGAAGTTGCCTCTCCTTCTGAGTTGTTGCCGTTTATCGCCATTCTTTTCACAAGAGCACCAATGACCTCTGGTGGTGCTGTGGTTGATGCCTGCTCAGAACTATTTGTTGTACTGGCAATCAAATATACAATGCCCTGTGACCGTTATCATGCAGCGTTTGCACTTTGACAACAAAGACACCCATGCAGAACGTGTGAAAAACAGATTTGCTGCAGTTTGACATCTGGCAACATTTTGTTGAGAACTGTGTTTTGAGTTACAACCCAGGGCAACTTATTACTGTTGATGAGCAACTGTTTCCAACCAAGGTCCGTTGTCCTTTCTTGCAGTACATCTCAACCAAGCATGACAAATTTGGCATAACACTTTGGATTGCAGCAGATTTGGAGATAAAGTACATGTCAAGTTGGGGAGCATGCACTGGTACAGTGCGTTGCCGCACCCACCACATGGCGAAGCAACTCTGAATCCCTGTTGGCAACACCCCAGGCAGACATGCGGTCCAGTCCTACCCTCTGGAAATGACCCTCTCATCTGCCACAGCCAGGTGTTACGTGGGCAACCCCTTGGCATGGTCCAGCCACTTGGGTCCCCAACAATGAGTATCTTATGAGCCGGATCACCCTCGGGGGTTAAACGTGCCACATGGCCATAGTGCCGTAACTGACGCTCCTTCACAATGCAGGTAATGTGCCTCATTCGGGACTCCATGAGCAACCACTCATTCGACATGAAGTCAAACCAACGGTACCCAAGGATTTTCTGGTAGGGAATCCATTCCCGGACGGGTTTATCCATTCCCGGTAATTCGGGAATACCGCATGTCATTCCCAGGAATCCCGGGCGTCTGGGGATGACAAAGTGCAGGGGCATCTCACATGTGAACGATTTTAGAATGACCAACATTTATTTTTAATAAAACTATTGCAGTATGTTGACACCAATAAAAGACTAACCTTATCTACAAGCAGTTCATGTTGTCATGTAATTACATGTATCTAGTTCAGGGGTGGCCACACTTTTTCGGCTTGCTAGCTACTTTTAAAATGACCAGGTTGAAATGATCTACCCACATTTTAAATGTTATATATAAAATGTGCCACAGCGTGTGGTTCATTTATGTGACATTATGTAGATCGGGGTAATTACATTCATGGTATTCGTAGTCTGAATCCCAATCGGATTGTATGGGTAGTTACCTACCAGGTAACGTTTGTGTTGGCAAACATCCACCACGCTGCCCTCTTCAGTTGTGAGAAGCAGATCATAGAATGTTGCAAAGTTTTACTGTCAAATAATGCAAACAGTATGCGACACGTGTTTCGCCTTTATTCTGGGCTCCTCGGGCATACACACTCGTAGCACGTCCGCGTCGAAGGCAAAGCCACTCTGTGTGGTTCGTTTATTTGACAGCATGTAGATTGGGGTAATTACATTCATGGCATTCGTAGTCTGAATCGCAATCTGATTGTATTGGGTGCATGTGGGATGACCAGTGTGTTAGAAGAAAAGAGATCTCCGTCTGGCCGCCCTGTATGTCAATCAAGTGGCAAATTCCATAGGGAGGATATATGATAGACTAACGTTGTTGTTTAAAAAAAAAATTTTAATGCAACGCTATCTACCTGATCAGATACTGATACTCTTGTTCTAAACAATGCCCACGCTTGCGTTGCTCTGAAACACTGCCATTTTTCAGCTTTTACTGATGCATCCAGTTTCTTGTCATCATTCTGTGATAGCAAGTTTCTTGGCACAGATAATGCAGATGCAACAGACTGACGCTTTACAATTTCAAGTTGCTGTTCAAAGCTGTTGTCTGACAGACGTCAATGAAGTCTGCCCTGTCCCGGCATTCATGAGCTGCCGAGTTCAGACTCCTCCCATTCCACTCTGCTCAGTCTTGGTGGGAGCCGGGAGACTGACTACTGCTGCTGGTTGACTGAATCAATCTGAAAAACGGTACACTGAGGGCCAAAAAACCGTGCCACTTAATTATTTTCAACTATAACTGTTATTTCTTGATCGATTTTTACACTTCTGCACTCTATATCTGCAAGCTTGGCCGTTCCCGGGAGTTACAGCAGTTTCATTGCCGGGAATGAAAAATGTCCGCGAATCCCGGCTCCTGGTAATCGGGAACCTGGAAATGGATTCCTTATTTTCCGGAGAGACACAGTACCAAAGAAGTCCAGTCTTCGTCTTAGGTCACTGGATAACGCCCATGTCTCTCAACCATATAGCAAGACAGGAAGGACCAGGACTCTAAAGACTTGGACCTTTAGCATAGATATCGGGAGCGACACACACCCCTTTCCAGCTACCTCATGACCCTCCATGCTTTCCTAATCCGTCTACTGACTTCACAGGAAGAGTCACCAGAAACATTAATGTCACTGCCAAGGTAAGTAAACCTCTCGACAAAGTCAACACTCTCTCCGCAAACATACTGCTGATGGCCATGCCCAAGAGGTCATTAAGGCCTGGATCTTGGTTTTTATCCGGGACACTCGTAAGCCCAGACGCTCTGATTTCTCCCTCAGTCTCTCGAGCGCCCCAATCAGAGCCTCCATTGACTCCGCAAAGATCACAGCATCATCGTCAAAGTCAAGATCCATGAATCTTTCTTTAACAGATGCCCCACAGCCTCTGGACCCAATGACCTTGCCCAACACCCAGTCCATACAAGCATTGAACAGAGTAGTAGCAAGAACACACCCCTGACGAACCCCAGAATCAACTGGGGGGAAAAATGCAGAGGTCCTGCCTCCACTCTGCACAGCACTCACAGTATCTGTATACAGGCCAGCCATGATATCCAGCAACCTCGAGGGGATCCCGCACACCCTCAGGATGGTCCCACAGGGCAGCTCGATCAACTGAGTCGAACGTTTTGTGAAAATCGACAAAGGCTGCAAAGAAACTCTGCTGATATTCGCGTTTTGTGCTCTGAGAACCCTCAGTGCCAGGATGCGGTCGATGGTAGACTTCTTAGGCGTAAAACCAGACTGCTCTGGTCGCTGGTAGGTGAGCAAGTGATCACGGATCCTATTGAGGATGACCCTAGCAAGGACCTTACCCGGCACAGAGAGCAGTGTTATCCCCCTGAAGTTGCTGCAATCCAGGGGATCACCCTTCCCTTTCCAGATAGGGACGACAAGTCCCGTTTTCCACTCGGTTGGGATGATGCTAGTCTCCCAAATGGAAGCAAAGATTGCTTGCAATGCCAGGAGGACAGCCTTACCACCAGCCTGGAGAAGTTCACCTTGGATACCACAGATCACTGCAGCCCTTTCACCCCTCAGCTGGTTCACCACCTGTACAATCTGTTGGATTGGGTGGCTCACAGCTAATTGGAGGATCAGCTTCATGAACCGTGGACCCAGAGATATCCAACGCCCTAGTTGGAGGATCAGCTTTGAACAACTGGTCAAAGTATCCAGCCCAGCGGGTCATAACTACAGTGCCATCTGTAAGGACCATTCCATCAGCTGCCCTGACTGCGACTCTCCGAGGAACAGATTCAGATGTGCGTAATGCTTTGATACCTCTGTAAGCAGGATATGGGTCGCTAGACCACAGATGGTGTGTCACTTGCTCACAGATTCCTCTAACAGATGCCTCTTTATCTGGCCTCCGAGTCCTTGCAGCCGTCTTTCTCAGTTCCCGGTACAGACCAGAGTTGCCATTGAGCTGTGTGCTGTGACTCCTCTGGATGAAATCCAGAGTGCCCTGCGAGATGAAACGCCTCCTTCTGGGAACAATGGTAAAACCAACACAACCCTCCGCAACCTTCAGGGTCTTGTCGCGGAAGGTCTCCCACATCACATTAGGATCAGCAGTTGTACCCAAATCTGAAAGTTCCTCACACAAATTGCTTGCAAATTCATTAGAAACAGCCTGGTCTTGGAGTCTGGCCAAGTCCAGGCTCATTTTCCTAGTAGGTGATAACCTACTGGACCTAAGCTGGATTTTAAGAGTAGCAACAAGTAGTCTGTGGTCAGAATTCACAAACTGGGCACTTCTATAGACCCTGTAGTTTTGCAAGAGCCTCCAGCGTCTGCCCATGAGGATGTGATCGATCTCCTTCAACGCACCACCAGTATTGGGAGTACCAAGTCCAACGATGCAGTTCAGGGCGCTGGAACTAGGATCCAGCGATTCGCAGCCTCCTTTTGCAAAGTGAAGGAACATGGAGCCACCTTCACCACGGTCACCAGACCCATGGGGACCGAGACAATCCTCATAGCCAGCCCTGTCAGTGCCAGTGGCTGCATTGAAGTCTCCCATGACCAGAGGAGTGTCACCTCGTGGGCACGCATCAACCACCGAGCGAAGCTGCGAATAAAATGTCTCCCCCGCTGAGACATCACTCACCGCGGTCGGAGCATACACTGATACAACAGACAAGGCACCCAGGGAGTGCCGTAATCTGAGTCCCATAATCTGCTCGTTGAAAGGAGTGACATCGGACACCATCGGAAGAAGCCTGTGCAATGCCATTCCTTATTTAAAAAAAGATCCTAGTCGTCCCACAGGAGAGACTTTCCAAGACTCCTTTTCAAATGACGTTTTTATGCATGGATGTGTGTGTGCATGCATGAGAGAGGCATAGACCGATTTGATCTCATTCAAGTGGTTACTGGAATATAAAATATTTCCGCAAAGGTATAATAAAACAAGTGTGCTTTTATTCAAGAAGTGACAACAAAATACCAAAAAGATATGATTCACCGGCGTTTGTGTGTCTGCTTATATCCCTTCAGTGATATATTTTACAGGTAGCAAATTTATACCCGGTGTTAGACTCAAATCAAATGTATGTTCTTATTATATTATAGTAATAATAATAATAGCAGCTCACTACTCAACAAGGAACACCCGGACTCAAACCCTTAATCTTTTGGTTATAAGGCAGCAGTTCTTACCTCTACCACCCAAGAAGATATGTCAGTTTTCTGTCAATTTGATATTTCAGCTTGGGTTTTTAACTTATTGACAGCAAAATGTAAATTCCTTTATTTTTCTTTTGTTACATTCTTGAATAAAAGCGCACGTGTATTTGATATATGGACTAAAATCTTCACACATTATATACTTCACGTCATCATTACTATAACATGGAAAAGGTTTGTTTTAGGTATGTGTTAAACATTTCATGCCGTGCATTTCCTCTCGTCCAACATTTACCCAGATCATTGTAGACATGGAACACACGTGAAAAGCATGTATTCCAAATAATATATTATTTACCCTATACAACTCAAGGCACCTCACTCCCAAATAAAGAGACTTGAGTTGTTAGAACTTGAGCTGTGACGGTGGGGATGGGATAGCAGGCTGCTTTCTGCTTGTGCTGATTGACACATTTGCAAAACAAAGACATGCATGAAGAGGGGTGAAGGAATTTAAGGTGGCCCGGGATTATGACTTTTTTTTTGTAGGCTTCTGGGATTCTAGTGTTCAATGAAAGAAACCAATTAAGATGTGGTTTGATGATGTCCGATGACATGAAGAGAATGGGTCTCACCTGAAAAATTGCATAGGACAGCCAAGAATAGAGGAAACGTGCAGTATTAACATATCAGGGGGGTAAATGGCTAACCATTAAACTGGTGATTGATTTTTGATGATGGTGATACGATAATAAACAATATCTGATGAGCTGTAACCTGTGATTGTTTTTCTTCAAAGCTGTTAGGTTTTAGGTTTGTGAACGGTTAAATGGTTAATGTTTTGTTCTGGTAACACTCTTAGTTCTGATCAATGCACAGTTGGCATGTCTGAAGAGATAAAAGCATCTTAAGAATTGTTACTCATCATTTTCTTTTCTAGATGGAAAAAACTAATTATCTTTAAGTTTCAAGGGGGGAAAAAGTACTTTTTTCATAGGTTTCAGGGATTCTAGTATTAAGTTATGTAAGGTGTTTTGCCGCCTTACAATGCTTGCAAGAGACAGATTGTCACTGAGCAACCTTCTTTCAAACCTTTGGTAGTATTTATATGGATTAATTAAACACTGTTATTTGAAACTCCTATCTCAGCAGACTTTGAAATGTTTAAACTAAAATATAAGTGTGAAAATAATATAACGATAAAATCTATAGTCTACTTTGCTAAGGGCTAATTCTAGTCAGTTAAATGACCAATTGATACTGTATCTTTTCTGGATAATTTCAGCATTTTAATGTGTAAAAATGGTGTGTCTTTCACTTTGAAGAATGTTGTAAAAATATTTTTGTTTTATAGTTTACCTTTGCTAAGCTGTGGATTCTTTATGCGCAGTTTGAGATCAGACAGAAAAATATTCAGTTTGCCAGACAAGCACTGGTAAGTCAAGCTTTTCTCACATATGCATTATTTCCAAATTAACATTCTTTTTTACATAAATGAAAACTATATCAGTACCAAATACCAGATTTAAAAAAATTAACAAACGTCACAGAAATGTAAGAGACCCTTTTGAACATACTTTTATTCACAGTAATTATAGTAAGCAAATTCACTTCAACTTCACTGTGAATACCCTACAATAAAAAAACAATTAAAAAGACAACACCGTAGTATTCAATTTAAGTATACAAACATAACTTGTATTTTATCTTGCTTTTATTTAAACCTGTAATCTTCCTTTTCTCAGGGTACATCAATAGGCAAATGCCCAAAAAACAAACTGTTCAAATGGTACATACAATTAGAGCTGCAGCTGAGAGAATTTGAACGCTGCAGGAAGCTCTATGTAAAATACATTGAATTTAATCCTCAAAAAAGTACAACCTGGATGAAATTTGCTGAACTGGAGACTATCTTGGGAGACCTTGGTAGAGCACATGCCATAAATGAACTTGCCATAAACCAGCCACGTCTTGATATGCCAGAGGTAATAGTTAATTTTGATTCTGAGATTGAAAACCTTTTGAATGGATGAACCAGTTTACATTGTTTTTTTTTTTGTGAAATTTTAAGTACATCATATGGCAAATGAGCAATTTTTTTTTTGTTCAGTCAGTTTTCTTTTGTATTTCCTTAATCTGGCTGGGTGCTTTCCAAATTCTATTTTCAACAATATGGCATATCCTTGGTGGTGAAGAACATTCTTTACAATATTTTCCACCACTAATTCTGTCCATTTTCACTTTCTCTTTAACATAGAGAGTGAGGAGCCACTTGAACCACTACCAATTTGTAGCATCCACCTTGATGATGCAATGGCAACAATTTTGTGCCAGCATTCTAACCACACACTGGTTATTAGGTGGTGAAAGGGTGAGAGAGATTGTTAGCCGGGGATTGGAGACGGGGAATGATGAAGGGCTAGAATGACTAAGCTGTGATGGACAATTTAGCTGGAAAACCCCTTATTCTTTATGAAAGTTGTGCAGGGATCTGTTATTACTACAGAAAGGGCCTCGGTTTTAGTCTTATCTAGAGGATGGTGCCAAATTTTACAGCTCTGTTTTCCTCAGCACTGCTCTGGAGAATTGAGATCCATAAACCGATCACAGGGTAAGTGCCCCCTGCTGGCCTCACCAACACACCTTCCAGCAGCAACCCAAGCTTTTCTTGAATTGGTCTTTCATGCAAGTACATGGTGAAGCCTGACCATGCTTAGCTTCTGGAGGATTACCCGTTCTAAACTGCATGTGGTGCGGCTGCTGGATAAATTTGTCCCATCAGTCACCACCCTTGCTACATGCCTACACATACAGTATATCCACTGATTCAGTGCTTTCTTGCTCTTAAAGAAATAATATCTATACACATTTTCTTTAAATTGATTTGTTAATGTACAAATAATAATTAGATGGAATTGTCTAACTGTGCGTGGCTGGTAATGAAGAAAAAGTCTACTCGGATTCCTCATTTTCTTGGCCTCTGTCATTCAGCTGTATAAGGAGTACTCCAAAAATGCACCACTGATGCAGCCAAGAGTATTGGTACCCTTTCACGATTTAAAAAGGAATCAGATTTTCCGTGAAATAAGTTGAAACTGACAAAAGTAATTGGCATCCACCTTTCTTTATTCCATATTTTATGGAGAAGACACTTTGATTTAAATCCTTTTTTTTTTTTTTATGCAGAACGAATAGAAACTTTATTATCCATTTGTCTGCTCAAAGCCTGTAAATGAATGTGGGTTTTTTTTTAAATTGTTCAATAGTTTCTTTTGGAATCTGCTCCTACATAAATGGTAAACCCAAAGATGCCCGGGAATGAGTTTTTGACTTGAAGACCCACCTCTCCCCATTGTTCTTTGGTCAAGCATTCTGTCAAAAATATATAATTTTTAGATGGAGTATTCCTTTAACATAAAATGTCTGCACTGCAGTAAATGAGATGTGTTGCTTGTTTATTAACACATACAAATAAGAATTACACTGAACTCTGGACATGTGTCAATAATAGATCTATAATAACCAGTTACTGCAGTGCAAAACCATCCAAATTTAAATGTTAACTCAGAAAACAAAGAGAGACATCAAATATTGCTCCAAAAATGGGTGTCCTTTCATTTCCCTTTTGAACATCTTAACTACCTGTTAGCTGTGGAGCCTGACTAAATTTTTGAAAAACTTCTGTTTATATTTCCTTTTAATAAAAATGAGAATGTCGACACTCCGCATGTAGCCGAGACCTGTCTGCTATGACTATATCCCACACTATTGAAACTCTCACTTACCGGATATAGGATCAGATATATTATTTAACAAGAAAAGCAGGCATTGGGAGTTTGGCTGCTTTCTCTGTCCACTATACTAGAGGACAGCTGTTGAGTGCAGTACAAAATACACTTCTGTATAATTTCACCTTGCTATAATCAAGTGGAAGGTTCATAAAACTTTTCTCACTTCCCCAATTCACGAAAGTCATCAATTGTAACTTGCTGCTCCCAGTAATGTTTGAGTATATCATGAGAACTGTTACAATACAGTAAGTTTGTGCTTTTCTGGTTCCAGTAGTGTTCACCTTAAAATAAGCTTGTGGATGCAGTGGGACATTTTTTTGAAACAATGCTGTGATTCTCCTTGTTTGAATAATTCACATACTAAATTGTGTGCAAAACACTTACTTTATGGTGCCTATCCCTTTTTTACATACAGTGGTGTCTGTTTTGTAACAACAGTTTTCACCTTCATATCATTTATACAAGTAGTGAAAAGCTGTTCTGCTGAAGTTTACCATGTTATAGTTTAGTCCTAGTTTTTCAGTTGTGGTTAGAAATTAAATTTGGAAATGTATATTAAAGAAAAATCTTGTCCTAAACCAGGGCCTCTTTAGGTATTTATATAGTTAATCAAACCAAAGAACCACGAAGGTTGTCCATTGCATCTTTTAACTGTCTCTTCATGAAGAGGGGAGCACCCTGTACAACCATCTCCTAAGGGACAGCTTCCCTGAGCAGAGATGTCAGCAGATGGTCAAAGAATAAGTGCAGAGGTCAATATTTATAAGCAACTGAATTTACATAAGTGCTTAATTAATTAATGTATATACAGTACATCACCTGACATTTACTCTTATTGGTTCATTGGCTTGCAAACCTAACTAACATATCCAAATGAGTCATTTCACTACTGTATATTCTTGGTCCTCACAATACTTGAGTTCCTGTTTTGTGACATCTGTCAAGTCTTACTGGGCACACAATATCCCAACATTTTGAGCCATCAGCCAGGACCACCTTGTTCTTTGTTGTTCATTTGACCTTTATCTGGTTTCTTGATATGCTTGAAAAAGTTTGACATATATTAACCCTTTTGTACTTCAAAGATGGATGCTACATTTAATGTGGAAAGCATACAAAAACACTTCATGTGCAATAGCCATATTACCCCTTAATGACTGTGACCCCAAAGTATCATTTTTCTTCCACAGTCATATTTTTTAATTCCCTACTTTTGACAAGACATTTTTTCTTGTGTCTGTTTCATTTCAATCATGTTATAATGTCATACAATACATGATATAAGGCCACACTACTAATTGTTTTGTATCCAGAAATGTCTCATGCTTGTTACTTATCCATCAAAAGGAAAAAACTGGACAAATGTGGAAAAAAAGTTGATTTGGTAATGTTTATTTGATTTCTGCTACTACTGGTGAACTACTTTGGATTTAGATTTTTTTTTTTTTTTTGTTGTGGAATTTTGGATTCTGGATAAAGCCCAAACTTAGTTTTTGTGTGTGTGTGGTCAAGGATATATCCTGGGAGAAGATGCTTTCAGGCCTGCAGATACAGGTAAGGAGAGCAAAAAAAGCTCATAGCAAAAGCTATTCTAACAGGAAACTATATAACTAATGTTATTCATGGAATATGTACTACATTACCTTGTTGCCTGTTAAAATTTTACATTTTTTTAATACAACTAATCTTGTTCCTTTGCATAGTCTATCACTCATACATAAATCGTGCAATAACATTACGATACATCCTTCTTTCAACAGTAATTCGGCCAGTGGAAGACAGAAAAGAAAAAGAATAGGAAAGAAGAGTATTGTGCACTGTTGGTGCTTAAGACTATGTTGTACTTTTGGGAACGAGGAAGACGTTGCCCACAAGTGAAGAAAACATAATAAAAAGGTTCTGCTTAGATTAGTGTGCCTCCAGTTACTGTCTGTCGGTTTGGGTGGCTGCTACACTCTCTACACTTGTCACAACGAAAGAGGCATCCCGGCCAGATAAAGGCCCCAGCCATGCACGACAATATATACAGTTTATTAATCCCCAAGAGGAAATTTTGTCTTTTGGTGTGTTAACCACTGTGTACTGTAGCACTGGCATTTCCCACTTTGTTTTAATTTGGCACACAAGCCTTTTGAATAGGGGGCAGCTTCCTGACCCACTGAACGTCTGCTAAAATGTCTCTTTGGAATGCAGTTTCTGGGTCTCATCTGATAAGACTGCTCAGATATATAACATATAAACAAAGAAACATAACTCAATGACCGGCAACCCTGATAAACAAAACTTGGCACTAATATGAACCAAAAAGCATGGGTTTTGTGTGAACAAGAAACCAATAGGAAACATCCACTCCTTCCTGTATAACCAATTGCATGAGCTAGATCTTTGTTCTCTTGATGCCTTCTGTGCTCTCGGCCTGGCTGTCCATAGCAGGGACACTAGAGTGTGACCCTAACAAGGACTGAAGCAATCCCTTTCACTCCAGACAGCATGTAGAACTTGATACCAAAGTATGCCCATTTGGATGCAATGTATTTTATTCATGACAGCCTTCCCTTGTAATCTATGACATTTTTGTCAATATTTGTAACACGATCATGAACATACACCTTTTATCTTCACTCTGTACACTTCAGACTTTAAATATAACACTAGGTCATGCCATTTGCTGAACAATTCTCAGATGATTCTGCTCTTATGGGGTGTATGGATAAAAAGGGATAGGACAAGGTATAGGTTCAGGTGGAAAAGTTTGTTTCTTGGTGGAGAAAGAAAGAATTGTCTGCATCTTAAAATCAACAAAACCAAAGAACTCATTAGACTTTTGCCGCACCAAAGAGCCTCTATGTCCAGTCATTATTCGAGGAGTGGAAGATGTGGTGGTCCACTCATGCAGTTACTTGGGGCTTCATATTAATGACAGGATTGACTGGTCTCCGAGCACTTAAGAACTTGCACTCTGTGTTAATGCCATGAAGGTTAAAATAAGGAATTCTTCCCCCCCCTCAGTCTTCACTGGCTGACCCCAGGAAACTAACCGGGAATGCTCACCAAGTCAACAACTCCTTTGTAGCCCTGCAGGTGTGTACATGGGGGCATTCACCAGAGGGATGCTGCTGTCTGTTATGCTGGGGTAGTATGTGGCCCTACAAAGCACCTTACTCCATGCTCCCATTGTAATGGACTGCCACCGGGTAAGGTATCAGAAACCTGTGCCCTTTATATATCAGCCTCGGTTTTAGTCTTATCTAGAGAGTGGCGCCAATTTTTACAGCTCTGTTTTCCTCTGCATTACTCTGGAGAATTGAGATTCACAAACCGATCACAGGGTAAGTGCCCACTGCTTGTCTCACCAACACCTCTTCCAGCAGCAATCCAAGCCTTTCTTGAATTGGTCTTTCATGCAAGTACATGGTCAAGCCTGACCATGCTTAGCTTTTGGAGGATTACCTGTTCTGTACTGCATGTGGTGTGACTGCTGGATGAGTTTCTCACATAATAGTCACCACCTTTGCTACATGCCTACACATACAGTATATACACTAATTCAGTGCTTTCTTGCTCTTAAACAAATAAAAATATCTATACACATTTTCTTTAAATTGATTTGTTAATGTACAAATAATAATTAGATGGAATTGTCTAACTGTGCGTGGCTGGTAATGAAGAAAAAGTCTACTCAGATTCCTCATTTTCTTGGCCTCTGTCATTCAGCTGTATAAAGAGTACTCCAAAAACGCACCACTGATGCAGCCAAGAGTATTGGTACCCTTCACTATTTAAAAAGGAATCAAATTTTCCGTGAAATAAGTTGAAACTGACAAAAGTAATTGGCATCCACTTTTCTTTCTTCCTTATTCTATGGAGAAGACGCTTTGATTTTGATCAGGACTTAACATATTTCAAAAAATTAATGTATGGGAAAAATGTATTGTGACTCCTAATCCAATATTTTGTAGCGCACACTTTGGAGACAATAACTGCAAGCAAGTGCTTTCTGTGGCTCAGAATCAGACTTCTGCACCTCTGAGATGGCAATTTGGCCAGTTCTTCTTGAACAATCTGTTCCAGTTTCCTTGGGTTTGCTGGGTACCTTCTCTTCACAGTGAGTTTCAGCTTTTTTTCTTAGATGTTTAGTTGGATTCAAAACAGGACTCCTATCAGGCCACTTCAGAACATTTAATGTTTTCTTTTTGGCCATTCTTTGGTATTCCTTAGATGTGTGTTATAGGTAATTATTCTGCTGCAGGACCCCTGATACGTAACTTCAGAGCTTTCAGATGCTAGGCAGTTTGCTTCACTCCTAAATTCCTTGATGATCTTCTGATTTCATTGTGCTCTGCACAGATTCAAATTGGTGCCTGATGCAACGTAGCAACCCCAAAACATTAAGGAGTCTCCTCCATCTTTTGCAAAGTTTACTGCCTTTGCTCGATGCTGCCTGTTTGCTCTAGCACACTGTGACCATGTAATAGACTAATATAGTGTATACATAGAACATTTCCATTTACAGCTTATTGGACAACTGCCTAGTTTTTGATGTTTTAATCATTCTGTAAAATGCTAGATTTTAGCATTGCTTTTATTGATCAGAGTTGTCCACCTGAAACTTATGTACAGTATAGTTCTTTAAAATTGGCTAATAGATTCAGAAATGCCCAATGTTCTATCAAATTGGGCATCGGCCATATAAGTCAAGATTGCTGAACCTTTAACGACTTGTATATTAAACCACAGGCACATTTTGTTTTCAGTCAAACATTTTTCCATTTACCATTGCCTTCAGATGCCTCTGGCGCTTCACTTGCCCTTGATACCAACATTTCTTTTGCAAATATTTACTTGTCACATTTTATTCATTCAACATTCAGACTTTAAACCTCCTCACTCGTCTTATCTGCATGTATGATACCTGTGATAAAATTTTTCTCTATAGAGTACCTTCACAAATTCCATCATGCATTTATCATTGCAGACAAGCAATCTAGCTCTGATAACTACACAAATTCTAACAACTAGCCAACCCGCGGCATACCATACGCTGCATAATCAGGCCGGTTTTTTAATGATTTTTAAGCACAGGGAGAAAATTAACATTTGAAAAATCGGTAATGTAATAAATCGGCAAGAAAAGCAACATTGTAACAATGCACAGAATGAACCAACACACAATCGTCCATGACTGAAAATTGGCGGACCGCCATCAGATAGATAGAGAGATATATATAGATAATAACTTTCTTTCATTGAAGTCTTGCTTTTAGAACAGTTTATTAGGGTTGGACATTACTCCTATTGACTGTCCACTTTTTAAAGCATGAAAATTTTAACTGAAAATTGTATAGGATTTTGTGTAGTTAAACAAAGGAGCAAAAAAATGTCTACACAAATATGATTATGTAGGATCATTCAAAGTCAGAAATTAAACATTTTGTTTATAGTTTCGTTTAATAGAGTAAAATGGAATAATGTGTAGTAAATAACAGGTTTCATTACGTTTTGACTTAATTTCAGGTTTTGTGGAAGTCCTATATATTGATTTTGAATTAGAACAAGAATATGAAAATACCAGGGAACTGTATAGAAGATTGCTTCAGCGTACACAACATGTCAAAGTAAGTTTTGACCCTTTTTATTATTCTTGTGTTTCTTTTTGTGGTACTTTTGGGACAGGTGTAATAAACTGCTGGCTGTGGTGTTTGAATTTTGGAAAGCAAAAAGAAAAATGTGATGACCAGTGTTCCGGTAGTTTTTCAATTTATTTGCATGACATTTAAGACATTGGTTTTACATTTTGTTTTCCAAAAGTAAATTCTTTCAGTTTGAAGTGTATTCATGTTATAATCACATTTAATAGAAAGCATTCTAGCGAAGTCAAAGTTAGTGGTTTCAGCTTTTAGAGTAAGCTGCTAAAGGTAGAAAAGGAGCTTTCTAAAAATGTATTTGATTCTTTCAGTCTGGAAGTTTTTAAAAAAAAAAAAAAAAATTCCAAAAAGTCTGATTTAAGACTTGCCTTATTAAAAATTTTCTAATGTGAGCAGAGTATTTGAAACCATGAAGACTGTTTTGGTAACTGAAGATAAATTATGTAAGGTGTATAACAAATTATACTGAAATTAACTGCCGTTATTTCAACTTTTAAGATATTTTATTGAAGGTTTTATTTAAAAAAAAATATGTACTTTAAAAAAATAACCCTTTAAGCATGAAACAGTACACTTTACCCCAATACAATTCATATTGAAATTCAGCCTTCACAATACAATATTCCCATGATATGAAAGTTTCATTAAAATACGTACTACATACTTAGTGTTGCTTATTTTTTAGACATTCATTCATACATATATATATATATATATATATATATATATATATTCCCATGTGGGAACGCTTTCCACGTTCAATTACACTGCTGTACAAGAACGTTATCCAGTGCTCAACTCTCTTTGCTCGCCCACCCCTTCCAAGCCATCACCCCCAAAATCCCCGCCAACCACATCTCCTCTCTGCCTCTCACGTAGTGAAGAGGGGCGCTGAACACAAGCTAAGGCAATGTGGTCGTTCCTCAGAAACCCCCTTTTAAACAGTGATACAATGGGAAACAATTTTTTTTTTTTTGTGTGTGATCTGTATGTCACACCACGCTTCGAAAATTTAAAAGCCCTACAACAGCTGTCATTTTGCCTCCCTGCCTTGTCTCATGGGACGTTAAGGTGTCTTTGAGAAAATCCTGTATTGACCCAAGATTTTTTTTATAATGGAGAGATTTATAAACACCACAGTTTAGAGTAAACATTGCACCCATTTAACTTGGTTTCACAAAGCAATTTTCCACTGCCCAATTTCTGCAGCTATAGCCACATGTTCGTCGTCGTCGTCATCGTATATCCTACTCCATTATCTTGCCTGTCATTTCCAAATGTTTTTAACTAAGAAAAATGTAAGTAAATTTGTATTTTATAAAGGGTAAAAGGCCTTTGTACCAATGAATAAATTCTGTTTTTTTTTTTTAGAAATACAAGTGGTAATCCTTTTTAGCTAATTGATTTATTTTTACATTTTTTTTTAATAGGATGAACTTGATGAGACTGCAAGTATGGAATCCATATTATTGGACCTTCAAAAAATTAGTTCCTAGCCGTCGTCCAAACATCATGTACTTGAGTTATATGGGACTGAAAACTTTATCTCCTATAGACAAAGCTGATCTTCAGCTATGTAAGAGTGCTTGTATATATCGATCAACCATCCCATGTGACCCTGATGTTTACGAGCTCTGTAATAACATGGTGGAATTGCAAATGGCTTTCCCGAAAGACACCTATGAAGCATTAGATTTGTAAATACAATGGAGAAATGGTATAAGAGCGTCCCTCAGAAATTGCATTCAGGTTTAACAGAAATGTAATTCTGAACTATCATGTTTAATCTCTAATCCACATTAATGCAAAATGCACAGTACATGTAAACATAATGGCATGCAATTTTTCAGAAATAAATTGAATTTGGATAAGAATTTTTGCATGTAGTGAAATGTGTAAGAGAAAATGCATACCACAAACAGTGGTATGTTCCCCCCTGTTCCCCTATTGTATTATTATGTAGCCTTTGTCAGAATGCCTCAGATATCACAGACTTACCACTGCTTATAAGGTATTATAGTATATAACTTATCCCCACCTTCCCTCCTACATCTATAATCTATACTAATAAAAGGCAAAGCCCTCACTCACTCACTCATCACTAATTCTCCAGCTTCCCGTGCTGAACAAAAACCAAATTACACAATTGAGAAGGCAGCAAAAAAGTATGAAGCGTGTGACACATACAAGCATATTCATAACTGCAGCTACTGCGGAAACAAAGCACACCGTGGAAAAAGTCAATGTCCCGCTAAAGGAAGACAGTGTGTTTTTTTATTTATATATATATATATATATATATATATATATATATATATATATATATATATATATATATATATATATATATATATATATATATATATATATATATATATATATATATATATATATATATATATATATATATATATATAAAAAACCACGTGCATGCAGTGTGTCTCCGATAAAGAGGAAGACGAGCTGTTTATTGATGCAGTAAGAAACGAATCGATGAATGAAACCTGTTATCTTTACAATGATTGACAAACGCTGAATGTAACTTGAACACAACACATCCTACAAATATGAACCTGATTGAAAGAAATAATGATAATCAAATCCTTGATGACAGTAACACTCACAAAACAAATACTGTATATTGACAATCTCATTATGTTATTTTTAAAATGTTCCCTTTTCTTTTTTCATAACTTCTTTAACACACTACTTCTCTGCTGCGAAACGTGGATCTATCTCTCTCTCTCTCTCTCTCTCTCTCTATCTATAAACCACACGCCGTGGCGCAATGGAGACTTACTACTTGCAGCTTGCGGTACGAAGTGACATGATGCGAGCAGAGTTCTGGTGCCCCCATCGTTCCCTTGCTTTTGTGCGCGATGCGCTGGAAAAATAGACAAAATTATGTCTCTGGAAATAATTAATGTTGATGGAGTACAAATGCGTCACCGCGTAGGTAAATATCAGGGGGGTTCAATAGGGAAACCTCAATATAGAAAAAAAGTTTAAATTTCATCACAAAAATAACAAACAAGTATTAAAGTAATACCGCTCAAATGCAATATAACCAAATTAATGAGATTGTATAAAATATCAAATTGATCTACATATTGAATTGCCTTAAGAAGTGGTCAACTTAAGTTGGTCACCTTAAAAGGTCGGGTGAGCCTAGTGGATAGATTTTGTACAAATGTTTTTCATTTTTCTTCCTTGATGGAATCTGGCACCCCCAGCAACAGTTGAAGTTTGGGCAACCTTGTGATTTTGTTTGAACAATTATTGCACACTTTCTGTAAATCCAATAAACTTCATTTCACTTCTCAAATATCACTGTGTGTGTCTCCTATATGATATATTTAACTGACATTTTTTATTGTAACAACCACCGATTTATACAGGAAAATAATGACTATTAACAAGGTTGCCCAAACTTTTGTATCCCACTGTATATGTGTATATATCTCTATCTCCTCACTAATTCTCCAACTCCCCGTGTAGGTAGAAGGCTGAAATTTGGCAGGCTCATTTCGAAATTCTACACGTAATGGTCATAACTGGAAGCTATTTTTCTCCATTTACTGTAATGGAGTTGAGCTCAAAAGCCGTGGGGGGCGGAGTTTCGTGTGACATCATCACGCCTCCCACGTAATCGTGTGAACTGACTGTCAACGCAGTACGTAGAAAACCAGGAAGCGCTCCAAAAAGCGCTGAAGAAAACATGCATTATATAATTGAGAAGGCAGCGAAACAATAATAAGCGAGCGAGTTACATATACAACCATATTCATGAGTGCTGCTACTTCGCAAACAAAGCACAGTGTAAACCTAAAGCTTAAATTAAGTTCATAGACACGCTGCCGCTGGCATTTGTCATGCCCACGGGTAATGCGGGATACAAGTTTGAGAAGACGCAGGATATAAACGAGAGTTTTGATCACTTTGTAACTAAGTTAAAATTGCAGGTAAAGGGCTGTGCTTATGCAAATTCCAAGAGACTGTGTTTGTGGGGGATTGACAGTTAAGGCGGGTGGGGGAATCACGTCATCCTCTCCCCTCCCTGAGCTGAGCTCCGAAGCGAACGCAGTCTTACAGAAGTGACTTTGTGACGCTGCTACCAAATACTCGCAGAAAAATCCACAACTTAATACACACACTGTCTGTAGAGTTTCTCCAAACTGAATCCTCCAGGCACTTCTTAAAAAAATAACGTAACACGATTGTCAATTTAACCTTTTGTAAGTGTTTCCTTTTCTTAGCACAAGCACAGCTGAGAAGCGTTGATGCATGTGCTCCATACCGCGTTAAAAAATAATGCATTTAATCACACTTTCAATTCCAAGCAAAGGGGGACTTCTGTCAATGCATGATTTCCTGGTACACCAATTACATTGATCAGCGTTTCCTAATTCATTTTACCCTCGCACCCAATTGGTTTGAGACGAAGTATGAAAAAATGAGGTTAACAAAGAAAAACAGATCACCAATTGAATCTTTATGAATAATCGATTGACCATTAATAATTGTTTTGGTAGAGCCATACTCGGTGTAATCCTCCTTCCATTTTATAAATTTTCCGCCACTAGATTTGATTTGATGAACGTTAAAAACTAAGAGCGAACGAAGCGAGGGTGACTTATTCAGGCAGGCAACCGATGGCTCAATAGCTCGAATTTGGATATAAGTAGATTCTATTTAATCCCCAGAAATATCTTTGGTAGGAATGGAAGTTGAATTTAGTCTTTAAATTTCTATGGTAAAGAAATAGTTATGCAATGATGACTAAATCTAACTAGACTTTATATATTCCACTTTTGACTTTATATATTCAGAAACAAGTTTAACTTTATATATACCGACGCTGACTTTATATATTCTGACGCTGACTTTATACATTGATTTTCTGAATATATACTCAGCAAAAAAAGAAGCGTCCCTTTTTCAGGACTGTATTTCAACAATGTTTTAAAAATCCAAATAACTTTACAGATCTTCATTTGTAAAGGGTTTAAACAATGTTTTCCATGCATGTTCAATTAACCATAATCAATTAATTAACATGCACCTGTGGAATGGTCGTTAAGACCTTAACGGCTTACAGAAAGTAGGCATTTAAGGTCACCGTTCTAAAAACGCAGGACACTAAAGAGACTTGTCTACCGACTGTGAAAAACACCCAAAGAAAGATGCCCAGGGTCCCTGCTCATCTGCGTGAACGTGCATTAGGCATGCTGCAGGGAGGCATGAGGACTGCTGATGTGGCTAGGGCAATAAATTGCCATGTCCGCACTGTAAGACGCCTAAGACAGCGCTACAGGGAGACAGGAAGGACACTTGTAGGCCTGTTGTAAGGCAGGTCCTTACCAGACATCACCAGCAACAACGCCGCCTATGGCCACAAACCCACCTTCGCTGGACCAGACAGGAGTGGCAAAAAGTGCTCTTCACTGATGAGTCACGGTTTTGTCTCACCAGGGGTGATGGACGGATTCGTGTTTATCGTCGAAGGAATGAGCGTTACACCGAGGCCTGTACCCTGGAGCGGGATAGATTTGGATCGATGGCTAGGGCCATTCCCCCCCAGAAATGTCCAGAAACTTGCAGGTGCATTGGTGGAAGAGTGGAGTAACATCTCACGGCAAGAACTGACAAATCTGGTCCAGTCCAAGAGGAGGAGATGCACTGCAGTACTTCAAGCAGCTGGTGGCCACACCAGATACTGACTGGTACTTTTGATTTTGAGCCTCCCTTCATTCAGGGACACATCGTGAAACATTTTTAGTTTGTCTTATGGTGTTGACTCTTTTACTGTTCATACAAATATTTACACATTAAGTTTACTGAAAGTAAAAACAGTTGAAAGTCAGAGGACGTTTCTTTTTTTGCTGAGTATATTTGCCTGTTTGGCACCCCATAGTATGTGTCTATGTATGTATGTGTGTGATATATATCTCTATACTAATAAAAGGCAAAGCCGACTCACTCACTCACTCATCACTAATTCTCCAACTTACCATGTAGGTAGAAAGCTGAAATTTGGCAGGCTTATTTCTTACAGCTTACTTATAAAAGTTAAGCAGGTTTCATTTAGAAATTCTACACAACGGTCGACAACTTCCACCATGTTGAACTTTATTTATGGCCCCATCTTCACGAAATTTGGTAGGAGGCTTCCCTGCGCGAACCGAAACCGATGTACATACTTATTTGGGTGGTATGACGCCACTGTCAGCCGCCATATTGAATTTTCCAAACGTCACTAATTCTCCAACTTCCCGTGTAGGTAAAAGGCTGAAATTTGGTAGGCCCATTCCTTACAGCTTGTTGACCATTATGAGTAGAATTTCGAAATGAAACCTGCTTAACTTTTGTAAATAACGTCCGCCATGTTGAACTTTCTTATTTACGGCCCCATCTTCACGAAATTTGGTAGGCGGCTTCCCTGCACTAACCGAAACCAATGTACGTACTTATTTCGGTGGTATGAAGCCACTGTTGGCCGCCATATTGAACTTTTCAACAGTCTTTGTTACTTATTGGCCCATCTTCAAGAAATTTGGTACACGGGCTCCCAACGCTAACTGAATCCTACTTACGTACATACAGTATATACGTCCATAGACTGCAGCTCGGCCACCATGTGAGGTGGCGTTCGGTCTCCCATCCCAAAGCCTCCCACGTTGTTGGCTACCTGCCTATATAAGACCCGCCTTGCTTTGCCACGGGATTAATGTCTCCCTACTGATAACTACAGCCTTTTTGTTTAATCCACGGCTTCTCCGCTGTTTTATTGTTCATTTATTACAATTATAGTTATTGTGTAGGTATTTTAGACTTACTTTACATTTCTCAGGTACCCATTTCCTTTATCATTCCAACGCCCATTACCATGTCTATCGAGGTGATCACTATAGATCAAAGAACTGTCAATTACCGAGTGGTTTTCCATGCCCGGAGATGATACCTTTCATTCTCTTTGTTACATATTGCACGGCCATGTCAGGCTCACTCTTGATATCCGGAGGAACATTGTGTCTTATGTATTGAATGACTGGGACAGGTTCAAGGTGTGGACTGATGACGGTACAGGAGATAATTATACTACACAGGAGCACTAGAAGAGTGAAATGCTTAAGCCCTCCACCTATGGTTCTACATGTGAGTTGATGGCTGCCGCTGAATTGTTCGGTTGTCGCTTTCAAGTGTACCGAAATGGCCAAATATTTTACACCTTTCGACAACCGCCAAAGCCTCTTAAACATCACATTCACAGGTTGTGATTTCAGTAGTGGATACTTTGATGTTTATGAATGTTTTAAACTCTCAAAAGCTGGATGTGATTTTATCGATGAAACCGGTTGTGTGCTTACAACGCTTGACAGATGCCGAATGTCTCTTCAACACAACAAATCCTGCAAATACTGTCGTAATTGAAACAAACCATGAAACTGAAACCGATTAAAGAGTAAGCCCAGCGCACATCTTGGTCATGTTACAACCGGAGTGCCGAACTGACAACATGGTATACAAAGAGATCCTTAACAAATTATTGATATATTTTCCCTCAGTTTAAAAAGGTTTAATTTTCTTCTTAATAAAAATTTTAATGCAGTACTTCGCCGCTACAAAACGCGGGTATTTTGCTAGTCTTTTCTATAATGTTCTAGAGCAAGGTGACAAAATACTACTCCCTAAAAGAACTTTTTTCAGTTTTAAAATGGAAGGCAGTTTTTAGTATAAATAAGAGATGAGAAAAAAAACTATTTTTCAATTTTTTGTTATTTGTTTATGGGCAATTGAATTTAACTGGTGGACAAGTGGATTTTCTAAGTTTACTTGTCCGTGGACAAGCAGAAAAACATTTGATTTCCACACCCCTGCATAAGAGCACTCTCACTGTTCTCATACATTTTGCCAAACTGGATTTTCCAACGATGTATCAATAGGAAGTGCAACTTCAAGTTTGTCAGAATTATCAATAGGTGAGCGGGATACAAACTACACAGACAGATATAAAACACATTTTACTCTCTTTTTTTAAAGTAATAATATTCTGTTTCCACGTCAGTAGTAACAACAATTAGAGGCAAGGCCTTGGGTAGCACTAGGTACAGAATCTCACAAAAAGAGAGCTGCTTGTTCCTGTTCTGATCATACTATGTGTATATAAACTGCTCAAAAAAAATTAAAGGAACACTTTGAAAACACATCAGATCTCAATGGGAAAAAGAAATCCTCCTGGATATCTATACTGATATAGACTGGGTAATGTGTTAGGAACGAAAGGATGCCACATCGTTTGATGGAAATGAAAATGATCAACCTACAGAGCCCTGAATTCAAAGACGCCCCAAAAATCAGAGTGAAAAAATTATGTGGCAGGCTAGTCCATTTTGCCAAAATTTAATTGCAGCAACTCAAAATTGTACGCAGCACTTTGTATGGCCCCTGTGTTCTTGTATACATGCCTGACAACATCTGTGCATGCTTCTAATGAGATGACAGATGGTGTTGTGGGGGATCTCCTCCCAGATCTGGACCAGGGCATCACTGAGGTCCTGGACAGTCTGAGGTGCAACCTGGTGGCATTGGATGGACCAAAACATAATGTCCCAGAGGTGTTCTATTGGATTTAGGTCAGGAAAGTGTGGTGGCCAGTCAATGGTATCAATTCCTTCATCCTCCAGGAACTGCCTGCATACTCTCACCACATGAGGCCAGGAATTCTTGTGCACCAGGAGCCACTGTACCAGCATAGGGTCTGACAATGGGTCCAAGGATTTCATCCTGATACCTAATGGCAGCCAAGGTGCCTTTGACAAGCCTGTAGCGGTCTGTGTGACCCTCCATGGATATGCCTCCCCAGACAATCATTAACCCACCACCAAACTGCTCATGCTGAATGATGTTACAGGCAGCATAATGTTCTCCATGGCTTCTCCAGACACTTTCACTTCTGTCACGTGCTTAGGGCGAGCCTTCTCTCATCTGTAAAAAGCACAGGGCACCAGTGGTGCATCTGCCAATTCTGGTATTCTATGGCGAATGCCAATCGAGCTGCATGCTGCTGGGCAGTGAGCTCAGGGCCCATTAGAGGACATGGGGCCCTTGGGTCACCCTCATGAAGTCTTTCTGGTTGTTTGGTCAGAGACATTCACACCAGTGGCCTGCTGGAGGTCATTTTGTAGGGCTCTGGCAGTGCTCATCCTGTTCCTTCTTGCCCAAAGGAGCAGATACTGGTCCTGCTGATGGGTTATGGACCTTCTATGGCCCTCTCCAGCTCTCCTAGAGTAACTGCTGGTCTTCTAGAATCTCCTCCATGCCCTTGAGACTGTGCAGGGAGACACAGCAAACCTTCTGGCAATGACACGTATTGATGTGCCATCCTGGAGAAGTTAGACTACATGTGCAACCTCTGTAGGGTCCAGGTATCGCCTCATGCTACCAGTAGTGACACTGACTGTAGCCAAATGCAAAACTAGTGAAGAAACAGCCAGAAAAGATGAGGAGGGAAAAATGTCAGTGGCCTCCACCTGTTAAACCATTCCTGTTTTGGGGTCATCTCATTGTTGCCCCTCTAGTGCATCTGTTGTTAATTTCATTAACACCACAGCAGCTGAAACTGATTAACAACCCCCTCTGCTACTTAACTGACCAGATTAATATCCCATAAGTTTCATTGACTTTATGCTATTCTCTGATTAAAAAGTGTTCCTTTAATTCTTTTGAGCAGTATATGTATGTGTATATATATATATATATATATATATTAGCAAAAATTAAATTGGACTATACCATACCCTGCTCAGCGGCTCATGTGGGCATTCATCATGGTCAGTATCTGAATATATTCTTCCATGACCACTACCATTCTAATTTTCATGCACTTTATCTGTCCTCTTCATCTTTCTTTCTGATTTCCTTTTTACTGTAGTGACCTACTGTATTCAAAAGAATACAAATAACCCTCAATTACAACATACTTCCACAATGTAAAGCTACAGAACTTAAAGAAATGAACAGCTTAAATTCAGACTTTACATCTTAGAAAGCATAAAGCTTAGAGATCAAATTCTATTTTAGTGGCTGAACTGGAGATATGTACACTCTGCTCTTTGTGTTGTGATTCATCCATCTCAGGAACTGACGATATGTTTCTGTGGGAATGACCTTCAATCTTTTTATTAACTCGAACATTTCTTTTCGAATATTTCTTTTCATTACACTGGCCTTTTAAGAAAGCACATTAGTGCTAAGTATTGAGCAGTGTAAAAGGACTTTTAAAAATATGTACTGTAGTATTATGCCATTATTTTTCACAAACACTTCCAATATAATTTGAGCCCAAGTCTTGTGATAAACATTTAGGATATATAGTAGGGTGTACTGCATGCCTTTCTCAACTTGATCTGGGTTGACCCATCAGGCATAAAGTCCGAATCTGTATCTGAAGAAATGACAAGGGCTAGCTGCTCATCAATATCGGTTTTCTTTGAACAAAGATATAGACGTAACATTCGATTCGAATTTTCTCTGTCCATAAAGTTGGCACAGTGTGACTTCTGGCAACACAATATTTAAACAAATTCATCTGCAGACCCTTTTGAAGAAATGCCTTTTGGGAAAAAACGCTCCTTCCCAACACCAAGAAGTTCTTCAACTGTTGTATTTTTTTGGCAGCCAGGTGTCTTGTTCCTCCTCTGTTTTTTGTTTGTATTTGGTGATACTTTCCAGATGCCGATTATCTTTTGATGCATACTTATTTCCAAAGGCAAATGATCTTTTGGATATATACTGTGTGATGAAATAACTTCCACAAAATCACTATAAAGTGTTGGGGATTTGCCCCATATATTGCTTGGATGCAAAATTGACTCATTTTTATAGAGTAGAAAATGGCTGCAGGAAATGATCTGGCAGGAAGTTGGATGTAAATGGAAGTGACGTCATCAGGACTGGACAGAAATGTGTTTTAAGAAGAACCTGTTGAGGAGCCATTTTCACTGGTAATAGTAGTTGATGGTGTGTAAGTATTGTTATTTTTCTTCCTTCGTTCAATAAAGGTAGAGAGAGAGATATCATTACCACAATTGAACCCCTCATCTGTTAAAGTAACACCTCTGGGCTTGTTGACTGCCTCCTAAGCGCACGTGTGTGACATGACCCCAAAGCCCAGACCCATCGGGTCGGGCGGCCAGAACCGAGAGTTTGTGGACTCGGGATAGAGCATAGTCGTTGGCCTGAAGAGAACCTCAACGATAAGTGACTCTGAACCTGAAAGTTTGTAATTCCAAAAACCACCTAGTACCACAAGGATTAAACTCCTGATTCAGAGCCATCCACTGTAAAGCGGCATGGTACGTCACCAGAGTAAATTTCCGTCCCAATAGGTAGTAACTAAGATGTATCACAGCCCAGTTAATGGCCAAAGCCTCTCGTTCCACCGCCGCATACCTGGTCTTCCTATCCAAAACTATCCACTTGCAGAGCCACAGCACCATACGTCACCGCAGTTTTAGACCCGCAGTTGTAAACCCGGAAGTGACATTTCAGGACTTACTTCGTACATTACTTTCGGAAGGCTTCGGCCAGTCTTGGCAAGTAAGTCTTCTCCGAGTCAGAACTGACGTCACCATGGTTTGAGGACGGATTATCAGAAGATAACTTTTGGAAGGTTTCGGCATGTCTCGGCAAAGCCCAGAAAGTAACGTCGGGTCAAGGACCCATTCAGAAATTAAAAGATAAAACTGATAAGAAAAAACAGTACAACAAACTAAATAATACACATCCTTGTGAAGTTCAGAGGGTTTCTGCCATCGCGTTGTGTCATACATCAAACTAAACAATACGGATCGTTTCTGTGAAATACATTTAATTAACATTTATGTTGTGTTCAGGTCTGTGGGAACCCTTTAACATGTCGACAAAATTAAAATCGTTAAGATTTGTGTTGTTTGAAAATAGTTTTTCATTTACATTCATGAAACGAAATATACAATATAATTTACGATGTTTGCACCACGTTAGATTTTAGTAAAACTTGAATAATAAAAGTGATTACATTTTTTAAAATGTAGTATGCATGCGTGCAATATTGTTCTAAACCAATTTAGAATAAACATTTTATCCATCCATTATCCATCCTGCTATATCCTAACTACAGGGTCACGGGGGTCTGCTGGAGCCAATCCCAGCCAACACAGGGCGCATGGCAGGAAACAAACCCTGGGCAGGGTGCCAGCCTACCGCAGATAAACATTTTAGCCAATCTAATATTTTTAAACATGTGAAGAAAACGGCAATATTCTACACTGAATCATGCTATATATTAAATGCCTTACATAGAACTGCTCTAGTTTTTGTCACTTATTATAGGCCACCAAAAAAAATACTATTAATATCCCTAATTTATTTATATAGCACCCTTCCTATGCCTAAAATTCAGAAAGAACAAGACGACCTATATAACTTTGGCTACAAATATCTCCACTAAATAAAGATAAATACAAGATATACAAAACATTCAAATAGAATAAATGACAATAATCCAGACTAAAATACAACATGTAATACTACAACAAATTTTTGAACAAATAACATAATTTGTGATAATGCAAACCCCGAGTACCTGGACAGATAGAGGGGGTAATCTGAAAGAAGGAGCAGAATGTCCGGTCTGTTTAATGTCGTCTTAAACAAATGAGTTAAAAACAAATGAATGGAGTCAGTTGATGTCATTCCACAAGTCAGGGCACTATATACAGCTGAAGGCTCTGCTATCACCCACAGAGTGCAGGTTAGTGTGGGGCACAGAATGAGAGGACCTTAGTGGGCAGGTCAATAACAGAATTTGATACTCAACCCTGTAAGACACAGGGAGCAGTGAAGGTGCAGCAGGATAATAATAATAATAATTCATTACATTGCACTTTTCTCAGTATGGCTGGGATGTGCTCGCTGTTGGTGGTCCGTGTCAGGACTCTTGCAGTTGAGTTTTGAATCAGCTGGAGCTGTGATGTACGATTACAAGTGGCACCTGCCACCAGTGACTTACAATAATCAAGGCTGGATGTGATAACAGCAGAGACAAGATTCTCACCATTAGAAAAGGACAGGAATGAGCAAACATAAGAAAGGTGACACAGGTGGAAGTTTCTTAATGTAGCTTACATGGGTGAAATAAGAAAAGGAGGAATCAAAGTGACACAGAGATTCCTTGCAGTAAAAGAGGAGCTTGTTTTCTTAAGTTGCACTTTAGCCACTGCAGGAGTTCAGTTATGTTGCAATTTAATTTAAAGAGTTTTTCTCTGTTCAGGTTTTAATTTAATTTCACTGAAGCAAGTTGTGAGCTGAGAAGGCTGTGATGAAGTGTCACTTTTAACATTGCAACAGATCTAAACATCATCTGCATAAAAGTGATAAGCCAGTCCAAAGCTATGAATAACTTGCTCAAGGTGAAGCACAGAGATACAGAAGAGCAGAGGATGTCATTTCATTAACAAAGGGAAGTTAGATGGAGGAAATCCTGTGAGAAATTAAGGCATGAGGGTTATCCTGGACATGACATAAGCTGCATGGCCACAACACTATATGCAATAACTTTTACAGAAACTGGGACAGGAGCTCCTCAAGATGAAGGTAACAATGCTTAGCACAATAAGGAAAAATAAGCCAGAGCTCCCATCTCAACTGCTGGCCACACAGAATAGGCCAGTGAAGACCTTCACATTTTCTAAACAATTGACACATCCTTGGTGCACAATGTGACCTGCACAGGGATAGGAGATTCCATGGCCAGAAATGATAATGGACTGTAATGCTACAAAAAGAGGAGTGGAGAATTTAGACAAAACATTACGCTGGATGCTGGCCACAGGCAATTTTTTCAACATATTGAACATCTCGTAAAAAATACTTTTGTCATCTGAACAACCTTGAACCGAGACTGGAACAGGGAGAAGGAGCAGGGTAAACCATTGGTGACACCTCACATGCTACTGGGACTACATGTGCCAAAGACCCAGCATATACAGCCATTATGTTGATTCAACAGTCCAATCCACAGAGGAACCGATGACGGCACCTGTAGTGTGTATGCATAGTGAGTGTGTTTGTGTGTCACTGTGTGAACTGTACAGTTATTACAATATTGTGTAGATAATAAAAATATTCAGTTCTGCTTGATAAACACACAGAATGTGATCTGAGGGTAAAGAGTAGACAAGTTATTTATATTGCTTGTTAAAATAAAGTGACCATCTGATTTAAAAAAAAAAATAAAAATAAAAATAAGTCCCTCAATAGTAGAAAAAATGTAATCATAAATTGAGATTCACCACAATTATCTTTCATGCTTCTCAAAGAGAAATTAAAATACGATGTTTGTAAACTACTGCATATGTGAAGGGCTGAAGTGTGGGGCTATCTAAAACTATAATTGAGTGTACTTCAGTAATGTGTGTAGTGACTTAGAAAACCACAGTATTACATTATTATTACACAGCAGCATCCTCATAATGTCTAAGATCTCAAATCTTTCGCTGCTGTACCAAAATAATGTTCTGTCCTCCAAGGAAGCCCTCAAAAAAAACACTACATTATTTCCAAAAGCCGACATTTTGCCGAAGATATTACGTATTTCAGAGAGGGAATTGAAGATTTATCGGAAGAAATTGCAATGTTGGCAGCCCTTTTAGACTCTATTTTTGAAAATATCGAAGAACTGGTGGAAGGGACTTGACTACACTCCAGTTCAGGTGACGCAGTTCCCTGCTCTGGACGTCCAACCTTTGACATTCCAGCTGAGTCAATAGAACACCTTCTGTTATGCGGTTTAAAAGTACGACAGATTGCAGATCTATATGGTGTATCGGAGAAGACGATCACAAGGCGAATGAGCCAGTTTGATATACGGCTGTATTAGCTTAGGTACTTTGACATGGAATGCCAAAAGCAGCGCCAAGCAATATTTTGATCTGAGTATTTGACTCTTGTTTTGCAAGTATAAATTCAGGGGCATATTGGCATATTTGCAGCTACTTTTTCAAACAACTTTAAAAATCTGATCAGTGGCAAACATTGTAACAACATAATTTCTTCCGATAAATCTTCAATTCTCTCTCTGAAATACGTAATATCTTCGGCAGAATCCATTTCATCGGCAGTAGTAAGCATTTTTCTAATTAACTCTTGTGCTATCGATTCACCAATCAGTAACTAGAGGGTGTCTTAGAGCCCACCCTCTCAACTTTGATGAGTGAAAGTGACACTTTTTTATTTCTAGTCGTATTTCATGATGGTTTGGAGGAATGTTACGGACAAATGAAATAAATAAATAAGCAACAAAAAACATATTTCGTGACTTATTTATTTATGCTCTCATTTCATGACACATTTATTTATGCTCACATTTCACAATACTTTTATTTGCACATTTATTTATTTAATTTTGTCCGAAATATTCCTCCATAGTATCTGAAAGTATTCTCTGTTATCATAGTTCTTCAAATTTCTCATTTAAGATTTTTTATATTATGCTTCGAATACGTTTAAATCATGAAATATACCTTAAATCTGCCCTTCTATTCCAGTTAGGATAGCTTCCATTAGGTACAAGCAGTGACTCTGAAATTTAGGGAATTGTAAGCTGTTCTCTAATTTTGATTGAGATTATATATATGATAGACAGAGAGATAGAAACACACACAATACATTATCTATTGTGATATATGGCCAGCTGTTCATCCCAGTCAATACCCCCACGCTGCCAGCTGGAGCCCTCCCTGCAGCATGGAGGTGCCCCGAATGCCACCAGGGCATCATGGACATTGGAGTCTTGTATTCACAGCCCTGCTGGATACCATGGGGGCCGCTTGGAGATGCTGTAGGGAGGAACAGCAATTATTTGCCTTACACCCCGGAAGTACATCTGAGTCACATGGACGAGAAGAATGACGTGCTTCCGGGGTGAAGAAGAAGACATTTTATATGACCTGGAAGTGATAGGAGATCACATGGACTGGGGATTGGAAACACTTCCGGGTCAGGAACTATAAAAGGACTAGGAAAACTCCCAGACAGCGAGCTGAGCTGTGTGGAAGGGTGGCAACGCGTCTGGGAGTGGTGGAGTGATTATTGTGGTTATTGTTTATTATTTAATGAGTATTGTGGAGAGGAGGGTGCTTTGTGCACTGTTGTGTAATAATAAAGTCAACTATTGGACTTTTACCTGGTGTCTGACGTTTGATCGGAGGGTTCAAGGGAGCGATAGCGCCTCCAATCTGTCACACTATCTATCTTATAAACCCACTTTATTCTGAACAGGATTCTGGGTGATCTAGAGACAGTCCTATAAAGCATAGGCTAAAAGGCAGGAACAAACTGAACAGAGCATCTATCTATTGCAGGGTGAATTTGCACACGCACGCATGCACACACACAAGTATGTGTATTATATACTGTATATGTGCATAGTACTGTGTTAAAGTCAAAAAATTTTTAACCAAAATATGAGCAGTTTCTGCAAGTATGTTGCAAATTCCAATATTATATATACTGTATATGCATAAATACTATTCAAAATGCACACATACATGTATATATACACAATAGGCATGCTAATAGACACACACACAAAAACATTAAGAACTGCTATTAACATCATGCAAAACAAAAAAAGAATGAAAATTTGAACTCCATGCAAACTCTGAACCTTGAACAGTGAACTTTGAACAGGTTCCAAACTATTACACTTAAGCAACCTGAAAAGCATCAAGTATCGACCATCTCCCAATCCATAAGGATTGGCTGAATCAAGAAAGAACATTTGCCTGTCTTTAGGCTTCATGACCTGTGAAATACATTTTGAATATTTTTGAATGTAGAAATAATCACTTCAGAGGGGAATAAACATCCACAAACTTAATTCCACAATACAAGTTAATACATACACATAGCATTCAATGACCAGGCTTCCAAGCAGGAAAAAGCAGTTCAAACTGAGCCAAGAAACATTACAGAGGCCAAGCAGCATTGATTGTTTTCTCGTTTATAAAATGCAGCACATAAAAACAGTTTGACAAGGGAGCCTACCCGAATGTTGTAAGAGTCAGCTATGCATTATTCAGTGTGGCATAGTGGTTAAGGCTATGAACTTCAAACCCTGAGGTCATGGGTTCAATTCCTCTTACTGACGATGTGTGACCATGACCAGGTTACTTACCTGTGCTCCAGTTGAAAAAAAGAAATGTTATTAGTCAATTTGGGTAAAAGCAATAGCCAAATAATAATTCTCATTTGTGGGTAACAGTAAAAAATCAAGCTACCATTAGGCAATAAAAGATCCTGTCTTGAGAGGGTGCCTGAGGAATAGCTTTTTGCTGACCGTACATATAATATACATACCAAAAGCAGTTTGCCATTAACGAGAGTGTGAATTGAGTACAAATGTTAATGTAAGTGACTATGCACTGTTAACTGTTAAACATTGTTCCATTTGCTCCTCTCATCTTTTTAACTGATTTACAATTGCTGTATCGTTATTTGCTATTTTTCACCTCTCTCCTCACATTTATCCTCAGTTGATCCATGTAGATTTTTTACTACCTATATTCTTCACTATTTTCAAATATTTGATATTGTCTTTCTTGATTTATGACACTGCAATTCATAATTTATACATTATTAGTCTACAAACACCTGGAACTATTAGCTTACTTATAGCCTGGAATTAAAGTGCAGACATTTTTAGTTTAAAATTTCCATCTTATCCCACAACTTCGACAGAAATACAGCTTCTGCAGAATATTGCAGAAAACTGACAATGAAGTTAGTAATGTCCTTCATAATAACCATTTTAATTAGCCCAAGTATAAATAATGGCCCACCAGGTTAAAAATCCTGTAATTATTTCAGTATAAATTCAGCCGTACATTACAATTCTTCCATGAATTTGCGCTCTAAATACAAAAAAAGTAAATAAATAAAAATGTAATTTCCACAGTTTTCCAGTGAAGGGTAAATAAAGCGAAGAGTAAACAAACATTAGTGTGTTTCAAAAGGACAACAGAACAAAGATGTAGGAGGGTAAAGATCAGAAAATTGGTAATAAAAGAAAAAAAAAAACAACCTAATGCCACCACCCAGGTCCTGCTCACATCAGGCTCCTTCCAACTCTTCTGAACAACCAAGAAGACGACTGTTTAGAGGTGCTACCAAAAGACCAGTAACAACTCTGAAAGAGTCACTGGAGTTCATTGCAGAGTGCAAGTGACCCTAATTCCAAGCACTCCACCAATTCATCATAAAGTATCACATACCTAATAACACAATCCACCTGCCCAAAACTGGATTTAAGAATGTTGTTTTTTAATATGTAACTTATTGCAACATAAAAGTAGGGAGTTATATGGAAAAAAGTCTGAAAATTTGAGGCACTTATGCAACAAAATACTATATGTATATCCGTAACGTTTAGCCAGATACTTTTTCCATATCATGGCAATGTAATCTCAAAAGTTGTTATCAACACTGGAAGAGACTCCAGTCTGTCAAAAATCCACCCACAGTCACCTACACAAGGCCTCACAAATTAGCCTAACATTTTCGATCTCCTAAAAGTTTGCAGAAAAAAAAAATCCATGTGGATGTATGAGAGCCTTAGGCACTGATTGGACCAGAAATTAAATCAAAGTTCCAGGGGCTGTGACACTTCAGAAATGCAATGGCTACCTCACAAAACTGTTAAGTATTCTAATGATGTTGGTTAACAAAGGAAAGAAGTAAAGAAAGCATACACTTTTACAGTATCTATATATATAATTCACTAAGGCAAGACACCCATGGAAAGCACGCCGGAAGGGGCGTGGATTCACTAAGCCACCGACAAGTAAGACACCTATGGCGCACGCAGGAAGGAGCCACACCCACCAACTCCAAGACCATTGGATACGACGACAACTCGCAGAGCCACGCCCACCAACTCGGATGCGACGACACAGAAAAAACGACGTCATTTATATTCGTCTGTCGTAGAGGCCACATGCACCTCCGAGCCACGTTGACTGTTCATAGAGGCATATTTCTCGCTGAGGTGAATCGCCATTTGCAGTGTGTAAAACGGTTTGCGAGGGGTATCCCATGGGATCCTCGTCCCTACCCTTTGTACACACCCCCCTCCCACCTTGCTACTACCGTGGTCGGGTGTCTTGCTGGATTATATATAGAAAAGCAGCCATAACCGCACAGAGCAATGAAAAGTCTACGTGAGTCACAGGTGCATCTGGACTGTGCAAAGATGACAACGACTCAAGTGACGAGTTGGAGGTGGGCACATGAGCAGGCAGCGCATACTGAACGAGAGATCAGCAGACTAGCATGACGGAGGGAGTGGAATGAACGTCTTTCTCCTCTCCTCTCCTCCCGTTCCACCCTCCGCGCCTGAACGTCGTCCACCTCCATCCCTCCGTCTGGGAGGGGAAGGCGCAATGGCAGCCTGCCAGTTTTCAGTCATGGACGATTGTGTGTTGGTTCTTTCCGTGCATTGTTACAATGTTGCTTTTCTTGCTGATTTATTACATTGCCGATTTTTCAAATGTTAATTTTCTCCCTGTGCTTAAAAATCATTAAAAAACCGGCCTGAGTATGCGGCGTATTGTACGCCGCGGGTTTGCTAGTTTTAAAAAACAGTTTGCTGAAGACAACCAGACTAAGAACCTGGATTACTGAATCAGTCCCACTCTCATGTAGGGTCCCCCAGGGTTCTCTTTTAGGGCCACTACTTTTTTCAATCTACATCCTGCCTTTAGGTGCAATTTTTAGAAAACATCCATCCATCCATCCATTTCCTAACCTGCTGAATCCGAATACAGGGTCACGGATTGCAGGAAACATGCAATTTCATATCACCTATATGCTGCCGACTGCCAAATTTATTTCTCCCTCAAGCCAACTGACTCCACCAAACCTCTCCTCGACTGCCTATCTGACATTAAGGACTGGCTGGCTGTAAACTTCCTTCACCTGAACGATTCAAAACCGAGGTCATTGTTTTAGTCCCGACTGCAAACAGGCTCCACCCCTTGGCCTCGTTTCTCTTCCCATTCCAGTAACTTCGTCTGTCTCCAATCTTGGAATCAAAATGGATACGTTCCTGAAAATGGATGCTCAAGTCAACAGCACAGTAAAATCCTGCTTTTTCCATCTAAGGTGAATCGCCAAACTCAAGCCTATTCTGTCTAACCACCTCCTGGAATCAGTAATCCATGCATTCATTACATCCCGGCTTGACTACTCTAATTCCTGCCTTTTTGGTATCAGTAAAGCCACTCTTTCTAGACTCCAAATGGCTCAAAATGCGGCTGCAAGGCTTCTAACTGGAAGTAGCAGAATCCAACACATTTCACCGATTTTAAAAACCCTACACTGGCTGCCGGTTAGATTCAGAATCGATTTTAAGATTCTCCTCCTAACCTATAAGGCATTAAACGGTCTAGCCCCCGCCTATTTGAGTGTCTTGCTCCATTGTCACAATCCCCCTCGTGTTCTTAGATCCGCAGATCAGCTGCTCCTAACCGTTCCCAAGGCACGTTTTAAAGCTCGTGGTGAAAGGGCTTTCTCCGTCTGTGCACCCAGGCTCTGGAACTCCCTGCCCTTAGTGGTTAGGCAAGCCGCTTCAGTCGCCACATTCAAATCTCGCCTAAAACGCACTTCTTCACATTGGCTTTTAATTCTTAACCTGTTTCATTTTCCACTTGCCTTTTGCTATTTTCTCTATTTTATTTGGTCCCTGACCTGTTTTTAGTATCTCTGTTTTAATTCTTTCTTAATGTTTGTTTTTAATATTATGCTTTTAGTCCTGCTTGTTGTAACTGTACAGCGCTTTGGTCAGTTGTAATGCTGTGTTTTTAAGCGCTCAACAAATAAATATGGTATGGGTATGGTATGGTATGTCCTGTGGTCTGATGAGACCAAGATAAACTTATTTGGTTGAGATGGTGTCAAGTGTGTGTGGCAGCAACCAGGTGAGGAGTACAAAGACAAGTGTGTCTTGCCTACAGTCAAGCATGGTGGTGGGAGTGTCATGGTTTGGGGCGGCATGAGTGCTGCTGGCACTGGGGACCTACATTTCATTGACATACTGTGACATACTGAAGCACAGCATGATCCCCTCTCTTCAGAAACTGGGTCACAGGGCAGTATGCCAACACAATAACAACTCCAAACACACCTCCAAGACGACCACTGCCTTGCTAAAGAAACTGAGGGTAAAAATGTGCTGGACTGGCCAAGCATGTCTCCAGACCTAAACCCTATTGAACATCTGTGGGGCATCCTCAAACAGGTGGAGGAGCGCAAGGTTTCTAACATCCACAAGCTCCATGATGTCGTCATGGAGGAGTGGAAGAGGGTTCCAGTGGCAACCTGTGAAGCTCTAGTGAACTCCATGCCCAAGAGAGTTAAGGCAGTGATGGAACATAATGGTGGCCACACAAAATATTGACACTTTGGGCACAAGTTGGACATTTTTCACTTAGGGATGTACTCACTTTTGTTGCCAGCAGTTTAGACATTAATGACTGTGTGTTGAGTTATTTTGAGGAGACAGCAAATTTACACTGTTATACAAGCTGTACACTGACTACATTGGATCAAAGTGTCATATCTTCAGTGTTGTCCCATGAAAAGATATAATAAAATATTTACAAAAATGTGAGGGGTGTACTCATTTTTGTGAGATATTGCATTTATAATATAAACTGCTCAAAAAAATTAAAGGAACACTTTGAAAACACATCAGATCTCAATGGGAAAAAGGAATCCTCCTGGATATTTATACTGATATAGACCGGGTAATGTGTTAGGAACGAAAGGATGCCACATCGTTTGATGGAAATGAAAATGATCAACCTACAGAGCCCTGAATTCAAAGACGCCCCAAAAATCAGAGTGAAAAAATTATGTGGCAGGCTAGTCCATTTTGCCAAAATTTAATTGCAGCAACTCAAAATTGTACACAGCTCTTTGTATGGCCCCTGTGTTCTTGTATACATGCCTGACAACATCAGTGCATGCTTCTAATGAGATGACAGATGGTGTTGTGGGGGATCTCCTCCCAGATCTGGACCAGGGCATCACTGAGCTCCTGGACAGTCTTAGGTGCAACCTGGTGGCATTGGATGGACCAAAACATAATGTCCCAGAGGTGTTCTATTGGATTTAGGTCAGGAAAGTGTGGTGGCCAGTCAATGGTATCAATTCCTTCATCCTCCAGGAACTGCCTGCATACTCTCACCACATGAGGCCAGGAATTGTCGTGCACCAGGAGCCACTGTACCAGCATAGGGTCTGACAGTGGGTCCAAGGATTTCATCCTGATACCTAATGGCAGCCAAGGTGCCTTTGTCAAGCCTGTAGCGGTCTGTGTGACCCTCCATGGATATGCCTCCCCAGACCATCATTAACCCACCACCAAACTGCTCATGCTGAATGATGTTACAGGCAGCATAATGTTCTCCATGGCTTCTCCAGACCCTTTCACTTCTGTCACGTGCTCAGGGTGAACCTGCTCTCATCTGTAAAAGCACAGGGCACCAGTGGTGCATCTGCCAATTCTGGTATTCTATGGCGAATGCCAATCGAGCTGCATGCTGCTGGGCAGTGAGCTCAGGGCCCATTAGAGGACATGGGGCCCTTGGTCACCCTCATGAAGTCTGTTTCTGATTGTTTGGTCAGAGACATTCACACCAGTGGCCTGCTAGAGGTCATTTTGTAGGGCTCTGGCAGTGCTCATCCTGTTTCTCCTTGCCCAAAGGAGCAGATACTGGTCCTGCTGATGGGTTATGGACCTTCTATGGCCCTCTCCAGCTCTCCTAGAGTAACTGCTTGTCTCCTAGAATCTCCTCCATGCCCTTGAGACTGTGCAGGAGACACAGCAAACCTTCTGGCAATGACACTTATTGATGTGCCATCCTGGAGAAGTTGGACTACCTGTGCAACCTCTGTAGGGTCCAGGTATCGCCTCGTGCTACCAGTAGTGACACTGACTGTAGCCAAATGCAAAACTAGTGAAGAAACAGTCAGAAAAGATGAGGAGGGAAAAATGTCAGTGGCCTCCACCTGTTAAACCATTCCTGTTTTGGGGGTCATCTCATTGTTGCCCCTCTAGTGCATCTGTTGTTAATTTCATTAACACCACAGCAGCTGAAACTGATTAACAACCCCTCTGCTACTTAACTGACCAGATTAATATCCCATAAGTTTCATTGACTTTATGCTATACTCTGATTAAAAAGTGTTCCTTTAATTCTTTTGAGCAGTATATATTTAAAAAGTTCTTCAGTTTTTCCCTATGCTATATTATTGTTTTTTTTCTTTCTTTTTCAGAATGTCATATGCCACTTTATAGTTTTGAATGTTCCCAGTGAAAATATTACCAGACTTGTGGAGAGAAACTGTAGCTCTGGTCTGTAGTGACACATGGATCTCTGTACAAACCTCATGAATAATGACATGGCTACTTGTTGCTAAATTATTTATACAAGCAGGAAATAGCTTATTAAAATGCTTTAAAGGCAACATTGATTCAAACCATGATGCAGTGTCTGGTTTTAAATAGGCAAACTACTGTACAGAAATATCACAAAATGCTCAGATTTTAGTTGTACAGCTTCATTGTATGGTTTCATGGTTTGGTTCACCTGACCCCACATTTCTACACAGACTGTCATGGTTTAAAGAGAACTTGATCTCCATGATTACTCTAAGTGTTTACTTTGGCTTGTGCTCTGTGGCCCCATCGCATACTGACGCTAGAGGTATCATCTGTCTGCTAAGCCAAGCATAGAGCTACAAATAAAAAGCATAATAACCCACATTATAAATTCTTATTACAACTGTTTATAATATGAAATACATAAATTCCTGTTATTCATATAGGTATTGTATATTGCATGTTATTTTTCTTTACAGAGAGTGTTTGTTCCAGGCAGGATCCAGTTATAGTCTAGGAGTCCATCATGTTCGCTGTGTTATTGGTCTTGCAGAGCATGGCTGGGCTAAGTATGCGGTTTGAATAGTCAAAGTTAATTGTTTATTGCACCACAAATGACCTGGAAAGAGCAAGTTTGTAATTTTGAGACTAGGATGGTGCCAGGTGCATCGTGAGCCTATTACAATCTGAACATCTGAAGCCATTAACACTTGGTTGGAAGAGAAGTTCTGCTTTGATATTGTTTTGTGTGTGTTGAATCTACCACTACAGTATAACTTGTGGAGCCTCATTTAATTTTTTGTTAAATAAAATACCCCTGTTCACTGGAGATAAAATAAAACATAATGCTTTCATTTAGGCATAAGTTGCATAATATTTTAAGTTTCAATATATCTGTTAATTGTTGTGGAAGAAATTTATGATATAAAATGTTTTAGAAAAAGATCTATATAAGTGCATTACATTTCTTTCACAATACCTGTGGAATAAAAATATAAGAGTATACTACAGGAAAAAAATTATGAAGCCACAGTTCTGCTCTTTTACTATTGTTATCTCTCTCTCTCTCTCTCTCTCATTGGTACACCCTAAAATGTTTTTTTTTTCCTTTTTAACATATGTGGACATATCAAAATATAATTTAAACAGTATCTATAGATAAAGGTGATGTATTGAATAAAAGCAATGGAAATTTGACTTTGAAACAGTTTATTCAACGAAAAATGAGCAGATAACAATTTTCATCTTTCTCTAATAGGTACTATTGCTCCTTTGGAAAAAAACAACATAGCAGTCTCTTGACATCGACTAGGAGAAAGGTTTTCCCACTCCTCCATGCAGAATTATTTCAGCTGTGCAATATTTGATGGGTGTCTCACATGCACAGCCCATTTTAAAACCCCCCTCTAAACCCCCCCAACCCACACACACTACGTCTCAGTGGGATTCGGATTCAGGCTTTGCTTTGGCTATTCCAGAAGTCTGCTTTTTTTCTTTCCAGCCATTCCCTGGTGAATTTATTGATACTAGCCAACCCGCGGCGTACCATACGCCGCATAATTAGGCCGTTTTTTTAATAATTTTTAAGCACAGGGAGAAAATTTAACATTTGCAAAATCGGTAATGTAATAAATCAGCAAGAAAAGCAACATTGCAACAATGCACGGAACGAACCAACACAAAATCGTCCGTGCGGCGTAGCGAGGTGGGAGGTGGGTGTGTACAAAGTGCAGGAGCATCTAAGAAGACGCATGTTTGTCACGGATGCGAATTGCTGTATGTAGCGTGTACAACAGTTTGCTATGCTGCACGCGGTCGTGCGTCGTAACCGAAAACTCGTTTTTTAAAGACTGCTCACTTCATTGTGTTTTAACCTCAGTTGTAAAGGAATGTTTTAAGGATCCCATGGGATACCCCTCGCAAACTGTTTTACACGCTGCATATGGCGATTCACCTCCGCGAGAAACATGCCTCTATGAACAGTCAACGTAGCTTGGAGTTACATGACATTAACCTGACCTGCACTGCATGTGGCCTCTACGACAGACGAACATAAATGACGCCATTTCTTCTGTGTCGTCGCGTCCGAGTTGGTGGGTGTAGCCCTGCGAGTTGTTATCATATCCAATGGTGTTGGTGGGTGTGGCTCCTTCCTGTGTGCGCCATAGGTGTCTCACTTGTCGGCGGCTTAGTGAATCCACGCCCCTCGTGCTTTTCATGGTTGTCTTGCCTTAGTGAATTATATATATAGATGTTTATTGTCATGCTGCAAAGTCCACTTTCATTTGAGCTTCAGTCTTCTGACAGGTCTCACATTATCCTTGATCACCCTTTGCCACAATAAGGAATTCATAAAGGATTCTGTGATGGTGCCCTGATGCAGCAAACAGCCCTAAACCTCACCTTTTCTGCTACCATGTTTTACAGTTGGTACCAAGTTCTTCGGATCAATGCTTTGAATTTCACCTAACATGTCTTTTAAAACTGTGACAAAAAACTCTTGTCTTTGTATTGTCTGCCCAAAGCATATTGTCCAAAAAGACTTGGTCCTTGCCTAGGTGTTCTTTTAAGCAAACTTTAATCTTTCCTTGATTTTCTTTCTGGGCAGCAAATATTTACTCCTGGCATACCTCCCATCCAGAAATAATGTGTGCAGCCTCTTTCTAATGGTAGACTGTACACTTTGACATCAGCAAGTGCTGCTTGTAGGTCTCATAATGAAAAATTGGTGTTGTCAGAGACTTCTTGCAGCATCTTGCATTCTGCTTCATGAGGTGGCCTAGCCTGGACAAGTTGGCAGTTGTTTGAAGTCTTCTCCACTTTTAGGTGATGTTCTGAACAGTGGTATGGTTAATTTCCAATTGTTTGGAGACTTTTTAAATCCCTTACCAGTCCCATGGGCAGCTATAAACTTTGTGAACACCACAAACAGCTGTCTTGGTCTCTGCATCGTGATAACACACACTCCCAACAACAAAGAGCAAACCAAAGTAATTGAGGTTTAAACAAGACGGTTCAGACAAGATTGTTTAATTTGTGCCTTTATCTGCTGCACCTAGTTGTAAATTTAGGTATCTCAGGTAGTGATAAATGTAAGGGTTGAACTTACTTTTTCCACATGCGTTAATTGCATTTACGTTTATTTAAATTATGCAGTGGACTACAAAGTGTAAATGTGGTATGACGTTTGTTATATTATCCAACTTTTATCTAAAGATGCTGTTTAAATAAAGATAGAATCTTGATTTCCACATATGAAAGAAAAAACATTTCCTTGGGTTTACATATGTTTTCACAGTACTGTGTGACTAAAATTTAAGATTTGAATTGAAGAGTATCATTATATATATAATATATATATATATGCAGTGCATCAATTCACAGCGTATTACTTTTTCTACATTTTGTTATGTTACAGCCTTATTCCAAAATGGATTAAATTCATATTTTTCCTCAGAATTCTACACACAACACCCCATAATGATAACGTGAAAAAAGTTTACTTGAGGTTTTTGCAAATTTATTAAAAATAAAAAAATTAAGAAATCACATGTACGTAAGTATTCACAGCCTTTGCCATGAAGCTCAAAACTGAGCTCAGGTGCATCCTGTTTCCCCTGATCATCCTTGAGATGTTTCTGCAGCTTCATTGGAGTCCACCTGTGGTAAATTCAGTTGATTGGACATGATTTGGAAAGGCAAACACCTGTCTATAGAAGGTTCCACAGTTGACAGTTCATGTCAGAGCACAAACTAAGCATGAAGTCAAAGGAATTGTCTGTAGACCTCCGAGACAGGATTTTCTTGAGGCACAAATCTGGGGAAGGTTACAGAAAAATTTCTGCTACTTTGAAGGTCCCAATGAGCACAGTGGCCTCCATCATCCATAAGTGGAAGAAGTTCAAAACCACCAGGACTCTTCCTAGAGCTGGCCGGCCATCTAAACTGAGTGATTGGGGGAGAAGGGCCTTAGTCAGGGAGGTGACCAAGAACCTGATGGTCACTCTGTCAGAACTCCAGAGGTCCTCTGTGGAGAGAGGAGAACCTTCCAGAAGGACAACCATCTCTGCAGCAATCCACAAATCAGGCCTGTATGGTAGAGTGTCCAGAAGGAAGCCACTCCTTAGTAAAAGGCACATGGCAGCCTGCCTAGAGTTTGCCAAAAGGCACCTGAAGGTCTCTCAGACCATGAGAAACAAAATACTCTGGTCTGATGAGACAAAGATTGAACTCTTTGGTGTGAATGGCAGGCGTCACGTTTGGAGGAAGCCAGGCACCGCTCATCACCAGTCCAAAACCATCCCTACAGTGAAGCATGGTGGTGGCAGCATCATGCTGTCGGGATATTTTTCAGTGGCAGGAACTGGGAGACTAGTCAGGATAAACAGAAAGATGACTGCAGCAATGTACAGAGACATCCTGGATGAAAACCTGCTCCAGAGCACTCTTGACCTCAGACTGGGGCGACGGTTCATCTTTCAGCAGGACAACGACCCTAAGCACACAGCCAAGATTTCAAAGGAGTTGCTTCAGGACAACTCTGTGAATGTCCTTGAGTGGCCCAGCCAGAGCCCAGACTTGAATCTGATTGAACATCTCTGGGGAGATCTTAAAATGGCTGTGCACCGACGCTTCCCATCCAACCTGATGGAGCTTGAGAGGTGCCGCAAAGAGGAATGGGCGAAACTGGCCAAGGATAGGTGTGCCAAGCTTGTGGCATCATATTCAAAAACACTTGAGGCTGTAATTGCTGCCAAAGGTGCATCGTCAAAGTATTGAGCAAAGGCTGTGAATACTTATGTACATGTGATTTCTCAGTTGTTTTATTTCTAGTAAATTTGCAAAAACTTTAAGTAAACTCTTTTCACGTTGTCATTATGGGGTGTTGTGTGTAGAATTCTGAGGGAAAAAAATAATTTAATCCATTTTGAAATAAGGCTGTAACATAACAAAATGTGGAAAAAGTGATGCACTGTGAATACTTTCTGGATGCACTGTATATATATATATATATATATATATATATATATATATATATATATACTGCTCAAAAGAATTAAAGGAACACTTTTAATCAGAGTATAGCATAAAGTCAATGAAACTTATGGGATATTAATCTGGTCAGTTAAGTAGCAGAGGGGTTGTTAATCAGTTTCAGCTGCTGTGGTGTTAATGAAATTAACAACAGATGCACTAGAGGGGCAACAATGAGATGACCCCTAAACAGGAATGGTTTAACAGGTGGAGGCCACTGACATTTTTCCCTCCTCATCTTTTCTGACTGTTTCTTCACTAGTTTTGCATTTGGCTACAGTCAGTGTCACTACTGGTAGCATGAGGCGATACCTGGACCCTACAGAGGTTGCACAGGTAGTCCAACTTCTCCAGGATGGCACATCAATACGTGTCATTGCCAGAAGGTTTGCTGTGTCTCCTGCACAGTCTCAAGGGCATGGAGGAGATTCTAGGAGACAAGCAGTTACTCTAGGAGAGCTGGAGAGGGCCATAGAAGGTCCATAACCCATCAGCAGGACCAGTATCTGCTCCTTTGGGCAAGGAGGAACAGAATGAGCACTGCCAGAGCCCTACAAAATGACCTCCAGCAGGCCACTGGTGTGAATGTCTCTGACCAAACAATCAGAAACAGACTTCATGAGGGTTGCCTGAGGGCCCAAATGTCTACTGCGCCTGTGCTCACTGCACAGCACCGGGGCTCAATTGGCATTTGCCATAGAATACCAGAATTGGCAGGTCCACCACTGGCGTCCTGTGCTTTTCACAGATGAGAGCAGGTTCACCCTGAGTATATGTGAAAGACGTGAAAGGGTCAGGAGAAGCCGTGGAGAATATTATGCTGCCTGTAACATCGTTTAGCATGACTGGTTTGGTGGTGGGTCAGTGATGATCTTGGAGGCATATCCATGGAGCGACTCACAGACCTCTACAGGCTAGACAACGGCATCTTGACTGCCATTAGGTATCAGGATGAAATCCTTGGACCCATTGTCAGACCCTACGCTGGTGCAGTAGGTCCTGGTTTCCTCCTAATGCACGACAATGCCCGGCCTCATGTGGCAAGAGTATGCAGGCAGTACCTGGAGGATGAAGGAATTGAAACAATTGAATGGCCTTCACGATCCCCTGACTTAAACCCAATAGAACATCTGTGGGACATTATGTTTCGGTCCATTAGGCCGCCAGGTTGCTCCTCAGACTGTACAACAGCTCAGGGATGCCCTCATACAGATCTGGGAGGAAATGCCACAAGACACCATCCGTCGTCTCATTAGGAGCATGCCCCGACATTGTCAAGCATGCATACAAGCTCGTGGGGGCCACACAAGATACTGAAAAGCATTTTGAGTAGCAGAAATTAAGTTTTTGAAAAATGGACTAGCCTGCCACATCTTCATTTCACTCTGATTTTAGGGTGTCTACACAATTGAGCCCTCTGTAGGCAGAAAACTTTTATTTCCATTAAAAGACTTGGCATCCTTTTGTTCCTAAGACATTGCCCTGTCGTTATTTGTATAGATATCCAACTTCATATTGAGATCTGATGTATCTAATGTGTTTCTTTAAAGTGTTCCTTTAATTTTTGTGAGCAGTGTGTATATATATATATATATATATATATATATACACACATACATACATACTGTAAGTTGCTGTTTTTTCATGCTGACAATGGACCATCTATAAAGTCCCCACTTTACACACACTGCTTCTTCCTCACTGAAGCAAAGTGCAGCAGGTCACTTTAGGCCTGAACAGATGCAGCAATCTTTCCACTGGTAAATCCCATAATATTGTGCATAGTCAGTAGGTTATGATCAAAATGAACAGTGTCCATAACTTAATGAATCTGGGGTGTGACAGCCTTCAATTAGTAAGGAAAATATTTGGAAATATGTCATTCCTCGCTCTGTATTTACTAGTTATTTCATTTTAATTTGAGCAAAACTGCTAACATGCTCAACAGAAAAAATAGGGTTTCATTAAAATTTTACACTGACCTCACCTCATTTGAAGCACACATTATTAGGTGTATTGTACATAAAATGTTAAAATGGTATTTAGCTGTCACACAAATTCATAACATGGGTTAAGGAAACATCCTGTGCCTTTTAAGTTTTCACATGGTGTACCAGGTGGAATTTACATATTACACAATTCTTGGCTCTTTAAGTGAACGTTGTGCTACCTGCTTATGCTTGTTTTTTTATCTTGGCTTTTATGCATTACTGATATATTTGATTGAACTGTACTGTAGTGACAGGTTAAAAAGAAAATAAAGCCTGCTGTTATCAAAGTAAATGTGTTTTTTTATTTTTTATTTTTAATGCAAAGGGCCGGCACAGTACCTGGAAATTTATTTATTCACTAGCAGGAGTCCATTATCACTAACTCTACAAACTGCAATCTGCTTATCTGGATGGTAGGAGAAGATGTGGATTTGGGAGAGTGGAGCTTTGTGGGATTACTGTTGACACTGTGTCTTGATCTTTTAACGCAGTAGGACCACATCAATGTAATGAATTAGAGAACTTTCCATAAAGAAAAGTAAATAGTGGGGAGCCTGAAAAAAGAATTAGTGCCACAATCCAGAGACTGGGCATAAAAGAATTTGGATATCTTGAAAATCAAGGAAACAACTGGCACAATTTATAACGAACAGGTTGGTTAATACAACAGCAATTTAATAGGTTATCAACTGGTCTATCAAGTTTAATAAAAATAAAAGATCTTTTTACTTCTGAAGTACTGTGTGTGCTTCTTAATTCTCTAATGAGAATGTTGGAATTAAAAGTACACCGAAGTTCTAAAAGAAGAGATAACTAATCATTCCATTTTGACAAGCTGGCAAAGAGTAGCTGAAACCAAATGCCAGATCTGAATTGGTTAGTCAATGCTTCATTGGGCCATTAAAGAATGACTTACACTATGGTCAGAACATGAAATTAAAACTAAGAGTAAGACAAAGATAAAAAGAAATTAATGTAGCAAAACTAATCAATATTCTGTGTACTTTGTATTGAGTGTGAGTGTTAGATGTGTTCATCTTTATGGGCACCCAATTGAAGGGAGGCCAGTGCAAGGCTGAGTATTTGGTGGGTGATAATCCAGATTGCCTCGTCAGGGGATTTTGGTTTATACAGGGTGGTCCAGATCTAATCATGCAGATCCAGATCATCTGGATGACTTTGATTTATGTGGGGACGATTCCAGTTCAGCATGAAGACGATTCTTCATTTCGTCCGTTTGCACACTTCTAGATGGTCTGGGATTTTTCGGGTGATTTTCTATGTAATAAACTTAATAAGTTATAGTGTAATGAAAATTGCATAATTAGATCTGGATCACCCTATATAATGTAAACAGTATACATATATTCTGAAGTATTTACTTAAAAAGATTTATATCAGAGACCAGTATGGTAACACATGATTCCTGTTGGTGATTCCAGTACCTAGCAGTTTTTGTGTAAAAATTTCCCATCATATCTGTTGTGGAAAATTTATGACTTGAGGTTTCACAATGGATCAGATAATATGACCTTTATTCTTTCATATGGTTTCTTTATCGTTTCCTTATCTTCAAACAAAAATCTCAAATAAAACCACGCTGCACTGTGGAAAAGAAGCAAATGTGTACATAAGCCATGCCTACCTTTAGTCTTCTAATCAAAAAACCTACTTATATACTGTACATGCTTTGCACGCTTGGATTTGGACAGTTTTCCCAATCTTCCTAGCAGATCCTCTGAAAGCATTAGTAAACTTGACCTTTTCTGGTTTTGCCACAGACATTCTCTGGAGTTTATGTCTGGGCTTTGACTTGTCCTGAAGCCATTCCAGAGACTTGAACTATTGTCCCAGTCTGTGGCTGCATATGCTCTGGAGCAGTTTTTCTTCAAGGATCTCTCTGTTTTTGGTTGCATTCATCCTTCCCTCAATTCTGACCATTTCTCCCTGTCCCTGTTGCGGAGAAGCACCACCATAGCATGATGTTGTCACCTCCATACTTCACCATACTGATGGCATTAGGCTGGTGCTTAGAGTTCTGCCGGAAGAGTTCAAGTTTTGTCTCATCAGACCAGAGAATCTTTTTCCCAATGCCATCAGAGTCTTTTAAATGTCATTTGGCAAACTCCAAGTGGGCTGTCATATACCTTTTACTCAAGAGTGGCTTTTGTCTAACCACTCTACCACAAATGCCTCATTGACAGTATTGTTGAGATGGCCATCCTTCCGACAGTTTTTCCCATCTCAGTAGAGGACTTCTGAAGCTCTGTTAGAATTACCATTTGGTTCTTGGCTACCTCCTTGACTAAGACCCTTCCTGTTTATTCATCTTTCAGTAAATGATAATGTTAAATAGTATATGACCATATACTCAATATTATATACTAACTTTAATTTGAGTATATTGTGTAAACATGCATTTGTTTAAAAAATCATAACAATAGAATGGACACAGTGCTTGACCACTTCTGCTCATTCACCAGGTGATGGTTGAGTGTCATGAAGCTTTTACTAGCCACTCCACGTTATCTGTGTGCACAGGATCAGCCTCTAACATGACCAGGTCGTCCTTGTAAATGTCAATGCAACATTTCCAATACATTTCAGGAATGATTCATCTTCTTTATCCTAGTTTGTCTTTTTGAAAGGTATACAAATAAGTGTTTGGTAGAGGACAAATTAATAAAACTGGTGAGACAGCCTGAACACTGGTCTTATATTAGGCCTTTGAAGCGGTTTATTATATTCTACCGCAATAATACTTCTGAGAAAAAGATTTTACTTAAGAGTGATAAAAACCTATAGACAGTCAGTGGCGTCTTTAGAACAGATTATTTCCCTGCTAGTGATTCGCATAACATTATCCTTCCATCCATTATTAAACTCAATTTATTTCAGGCTCATGCAGAACTGGAGCCTATGCCTCTCATAAAGAATGCAAGGCAGAAACCAAACCTAGAAGAATACACTGGCACACTCACACTTACTGGAACAATTAAGCTTTGCCAAATAATATGGTACACATCTTTGGGATGTTGAGGAAAAGCCTGAGTGTTAGGAGTAGTCTCACTGGGAAGGGAAATGGGAAATATGTAAACTTCCCAAAGACAGTTACTTGGCCTGAAATTAAACCCAGTCTCCCAAAGCTAAACTCTTAAAAATAGAATAAAATCCTTTAAAGGCACTTTAATGAATTGTGTGGTTTCTCGTAGAAGCACTACTTGACAAAGGACCATTTCTTTCTGTGAATGGTTCTTTGTGTATAAAATGGATTCTTTGGACTTTGAATAGGATCCTAATATGTGGACAAAAAAAATAGAAAACTTTAGGGTATAGCAGACTACCTAACAGGATCATAACAGATTAATGGACCCTGAACTTAGTCTTACTAAAGTATTGTATGTAGCAATTGTAGAGTTGACATGGAGGAAATTACAGAGTTAGAACGGTAGACAAAAATGTCACAAATATATACTATATACTGTAAAAAGAATGATCATAATCACATAAGTATGTGAACAAGGTACAAATACACATATAACCAGAATTAAGTGTAAAGTGATTAGAATTGCACATACTTATCAGTTACACTTCCATGTACAGGATGTCAGTCATTGGCACAGTATATTGCACATAGCATCGTTGTCTGTTAAGATGTCTGCTAGACCAACTTAGTACTTTTCAACACACAGGCAACAAGGCCACCTCGACCATCTGGTGACTTATTATAGAGCCTGATAGCTGGGGGTACAAACAGCCTCATACAGTGCTACTTGGAGCAAAGCAGTTGTCTCAGTTGTCTGTTACTAAATGTGCTCCTCTATTCAGTCAAAACGTCATACAGGAGGTGAGAGTCCTTGTCCGGGATAGTAAGCCACTTTACGAGTGACCTCTGTTCTACCTCTTCCTCCAGTGAGTCCAGCTTGACTCTCAAGACTGAACAGCCTTTTTATTCAGTTTGTTTAGTCTTGTGGTCCCCGGCCGGGGCTGGAGCCCGACTGGGACGCCCAGGAGGACGTGAGGAGGGCTTGTGCCTCCTCCAGACCACGAGGGGGCGTCCGTCCTGGTTCTGTTGGGAGCCACGGGTCGAGGGCATGGAAGCCCTACCCTGTAGGGGCCCGTGGTCACCGCCAGGCAGCGCCCCGATGCCGGTTTACCCCGTGTGGTCTTTGGCCGGGGATGGAGCCCAGCCGGGACGCCTTGGAGGACCGGAGGAGGGCGTGTGCCTCCTCCAGACCGAGTGGGGCGTCCGTCCCTGGTTATGCAGGGGCCTCGGGTAGGGGGCTTTGAAGCCCAGCCCTGTAGGGACCCGTGGCCACCGCCAGGCGGCGCCCCAGTGCCTGTTTATCCCGGGAGCCCGGCACTTCCGCCACACCAGGAAGTGCCGGGGGGAAGACGACCGGGGAGACACGGACGGCTTCCGAGTGCGCAGCCGGCACTTCCGCCACACAGGGGTGTGGTCACCGCTAAGTGCCGGGAAGCAGCTGGAGCCCGTCCGGGTTCCCATAAAAGGGGCCGCCTCCCTCCAGTCACCGGTGGATGTCGGGAGGAAGCGGACAGAGCTGGAGAGAGAGGACTGGAGGCAGCCAGGAAGGCACAAGAGACTGTGGGCCTGGACATTGGGGAAATCGGTGCAAGAAGGCACTGGGGGTGCACGTGAGCAACTTGTAAATAATATTACTGTAAATAAATGGTGTGTGGTGACAACATGGTGTCCGTCTGTCTGTGCCGGGGCCAGCGTTCACAGTCTGTTGGCACCCCTGCACTAATTCCATTTCCCTGGCAAACTACCTACCAGACAGAAAAATGCACTGGTTAGTACAGACTTGCAGAAAACATGTAAGAGTGGCCTGCATAAACCAAACAATGTCAACCTCCTCAGGAAAGAGAGGTGATTCTAACCCTTATTGTATATATCCTCCAATCAAGCCTGTCGTTTAGATACACCTTACGATATCTGTATGTCCTCACCGCCTGCAAGTCTTCACCGTTAATAAGAACCAGGGGCAGGGTGGGTTGGACCCTCCAGAAGTGAAGGATTATTTTTTTTGTCTTATTGATGTTGAGCTGGAGGTGGTTCAGTCTGCAGAATTCAACAAATCCTGCACTAGTGTCCTGTATTCATTCTCCTGCCACTGCTGATACTGTACACCCAACAATATCTGTGTGCTTGGAAAATATCTGAAGATGACATGATTTAGTATTGTATCTAAAGTCTGAGGTGTACAGGGTAAACAGGAAAATAAGCCAGCACAGTTCCCTATGGACCCTGTGTACTACTCATGACCATGTCCACTTGACTCACAGTACCATGTAACAGTACCATGCTTTAATGATTTTATATTATATTTCACATTCTCAAAGTATATGTGGAATCTGAGCATATAGTATAAGTTAAGTTTTTTTATACAAACCATTCCTCTCAGCTTCCATTGGTAAACAAAAAAGAAGAATTTTAATGGTGTCCCTTATGGTACAGAAGTAGACATAAATCTGCATGACATGTTTGAGGTGGCTGAGAGGTAGCTCTCTTCACTAAGTGCAGTTATAGACTGCCAGCACAAATTTAAAGGTATAAAATAATAACAAGCAATCTAAAACAGACATTATTTATTTGGAGAAGCACAGAAAATAGGTCGGACATCAACTTAAATTTATGACATTAAGCCCATTGATAAAATTCTGAAAAACTATAACTCCACTTAACAGCATACCTGAAAAGATAGTCCATGGCCAGTTATAAAATGCAAAGTTACAGTTCTGGTGACATAGGTCAACTGGCCACTTGGCATTCTACATCTAAATACATTTCATGTTCTGGGCCATCAGATTTAAAGATTAAGCCTTTGCATCTTTGGTTTCCAAAGCTCCATTTGTCTCTTCGTGTTTTTCCGTAGACAGCAGTAGGGAAAGGTTGGGAGCATTTGCTGAGAGTGCGTTGCCGCACCCACCACACAACGACCCACCTGGTCTTATCAAATAAATTGAGATCTTGGCATCTCACAACATTATAGTAGAAAAAGTAGGTTCACAAAACAGATGGTTGGAATTAGGAGGAACTTTGATAAAGTCTTAAAACTGTTGTCAAAGCTTTATTCCAAAGAAGGCCATACTGTATGTGGCAATAACTGTAGCAATCACATTCCAACAAAAGCCAAGAGCTCTAGACGTGCTCTATCAGAGATACTGCATAAAGCAAATCCTTTTAACTGATCATTTTTATAGCATGGTTTGTTTGGTGTTTGCAAAATAAGAATATTATTTTAAGAAGGTTCAAATGAATATAACAAAGATTAGATTACAGAAACCAAAGAAAACAGCAGATCTTTTCATCCTTTGTTTCTGCATTGCTAGCCCTGAAATTTGCATTTGCAAAATCCTTTTCTATAAACTGATTTAATTTATTTCTGCCAATCTTGATAAACAGTATATTAAGTCATAAGTCTAAACTTTAGTTTTAATCATATCTGTAAACTGTGAAAATTCGATTGTTACTTTAGCTTGCAGATTTCTTGTGCATACAAGCAGGCGATAATTTGTGTTATATAAGCCTGACTAGCCTGAGGTTTTTTCACCCACATCTGCTCTGCTAAGAGAAAATGGCTTCCTGGTGTCAGACTTTGTGCTTCCTTCTCTCCACTGCTGTTGTGGTCTTGGCAACAGGAGAAATTGAAGAAGTGTCTCCAGCCAGAGAAGATGTGCAAGATGCCGCTCGCTATGCTGTCGCCACATACAACACAATTTCTTCAAATGATTATGACTACAAACTACTGAAGGTTATCTCTGCCAAGAACCAGGTAAATATGAGTTTTATTTTTGTTCATTTTTCAAACATTGTTTAACATGATTAAATGTTTGATTTGCAGTCAAATCTAAACTTATTATGTTTTGAGTGACATGGGGTCCGGAGAGGTTGCTGCCAGCGAATCTGTAGTGGCTTCAGTAAAGGGATAGTGTAGAATAAGTGACAAAACTCAAAAATATCCTAGGACATTCCATCTTTTTTACGGATCCAGTCTTTGCAATACAAGTTGAAAATCAATGATACTGTAGTTGGATATTCAAAAGTATGTTAAAGTTGGGCTCCATTAAGCCTAATTGTGCATCACAAAACTATGTAGAAAGAGGCATACTCAGATTTGCTCTACTGGTAAAAGGCTAAAGGTGAATTATGTTTGTCATGTCACTGAGGATAAAACATCAACCCATCAATTTGAACTGAAGGTCAAAAAGCAGTCAATAAAGTGGCATCATCCAGTGTTGAGGAAGAGGTTTAAGGTTACTACTTCAATAAGTAACATCATGGCTACTATTTGGATGGATCCTGATGGACTGGTTTGAGTAGATATTATGTCTTGTGGTGAAACTTTAACCCAGATCTATAAATTAAAGAAGCTTACTTGAGCATTCAGCCTCACAAAAATATTGCTAAAAGTACTTCAAAATAACAAGAAAAGACCACAAACAAATTTAAAGACAGATAGGAAGTAATCCCTAAACTCAGATGGACTGTACCTCCCCATTCACACTACACCAACGTACCTTGGGTTCATCAGATTTACACGTCTCTGGAGCCCTCAGAATAAAATGGAAAAAAAAATTTGGGAGTGTTGACAAAATTATTGAGGAAATGGAAATAAGTGTAGAATTCATGAAGGGCATACATGTTGTCTCTTCTCACCGACAGGGATTATTTAGAAAAATTGCAAATGTAGTAAATGCAGTAAATAATCCTAGATTATGTTCAAACAATTCTGGAATTAACTAATAACAAAATAGTGTTATAAAACATTCTGGGCAACCCTTGCTCATAAAATATTTGTGTTTAATCTTAATAGGTGGTTGCTGGACTGAAATACTTCTTGACAGTGAAAGTGGGTGAAACACAGTGCAAAAAGGGCAGCAGCAATGTGGAGTCATGTCCTTTGACAAATAAGGTAAGTTAGTGGTCTAGTGTGGGTAGGTCATATTATTAAACTGGTGGGCAGCATGGTTATGACAGTAGTTGGTGGTGCTGGCTCTCAACTCCAGAAGAGGAGAGTGGCATGAACACAGGATAGTGATTTACTCCACAGTAACATTGGAATCCCATGTCATTGATTTAAAATGACGTGGTTTGATTTAGATCTAGAAAAAAAAACATAATTTAATACAAGAGGGACTGGGAAAGGTAAGGCATAATTTGGTATTGGAAAAATGTGAAAATGATTTCAGCAAAGCAACACATTACAAAAAAAAAAAAAAAGAAAATAGGGGAAGGACTTTGAATATAAAAACATTTAACAATTTAAGAATGTAAGAATTAAATCCACTACTTAAACAACAAATCTAATATATTTTGGCAAATACTTACATTGACACCACATAATTCATTTTCTTCAATATTCAATCATTCAAATAGTTTTCTTTGGTATTTTTAAATGTACTGTATGCATTCTACTGTGCACTTGACAGATCAAGCATTTAATGCTCTACTGCTAATATTTTAAGCACATTTTAAATAGTTTTGGAAAAGAAACTGTGAATACTCTGTTAGATACTTCTGAGAAATATGTTCTCCAATTCATAATTCTTTTCTAATAAGGCTGTTTGTATTTGTGTTTTTTGTTGCAGATCTTGAACTGCCAGTTTGTCGTTTTCACTCAACCCTGGCGAAATTATAACCAGCTTTTGGAAAACAACTGTCAGCCCAGTCAGTAAAGAACAGTAGGAGGCCAGCAAAAGGATTCAAGTTGAGAACAAATCTTGACATTACTGTAGTGCTGATGAAATTACCAGCTCAATGAAGAATTATTACATTGAAAATGAAAAATAAAAATTTGAGACAATATTGGATGAAATGAAAATAAAGATATTTGAACATGAACACTTTGTCATGAAAATGGGTATTTCTTCACTTCACATTCAGTACAAGCAGCAAAATGAATCTGTAAACCAGAATTGTGAAATGTCTTAGGCTTTAGGGCTCAGCTGCTTAATGACTCAATAAAAAAGATTGACACTACTCAGGTGTATGATGGGGCAGAATAAAAAAATTAAAGAATTAAGCAAATACACTTGAAAATGACAACATTTGTTTTAAATTGCTGACCCACTGGAAGGAAGGGAACAAGATAAATAGTAATGCTTAAGATATATTATAATGTAGCTATCTGGTAAACAATTTATCTAATCAAATAACACAGGTATACAGTAATCTCATATATTGCTAAAGGAGTGAAGATGGCATGCACCATCAGAATGTAATAAGTCAAATATGAATATAAAACACTGCGGTGGGTTGGCACCCTGCCCTGGATTGGTTCCTGCCTTGTGCCCTGTGTTGGCTGGGATTGGCTCCAGCAGACCCCCGTGACCCTGTATTCGGATTCAGCGGGTTAGAAAATGGATGGATGGATGAATATAAAACAATATCTTATATCCGCACTATAAAAAACACAAATTAAAAAAAAATTAAACCTGACTAACACCAGGAGGACCCTGGAAATATACCAGCCAGCTAGCATCTGACATAACATATGAGTCAGCTCTGGTTTGCTTACCAGACCAATGACGAGCACACACAGGATAGACTGGTGTGCAAAATACACCAAATAATCTGACTTGCACATCACTGGGATATAGGGGGAAATTTCAGTAACCTTTCAAAACACAAACACATATAGGGGAAACACAAAGACTCCACAATGAAAATGACAAGCCTGAGAGTTGCAAGTTTGGGCTCCTAGGGTTGTAGTTCTGCCATTCTGTACAGCAAGAAGTAACACAGAGGGTGCACACAACTGATCAGCACTGCTGGATCCAGCGTTCTGCGTCTGAATACCATTCCTCATTGCTGCCTGAGTGGAGATTGTATGTGTCTGTGTGGATTTTTTTTCCCACATATTTTGTTTTTCCCCCCACATTTCAAAGACATGCATGTTAAGTTCACTGGAAATTCTAAATTGTATCTGTGTGACTATGAATGTTCACATGAATGGGCACTGCAAAAGTCTGTTTAAATTTCTTCCAGGTAAAGTTCCTTATCTTGAGATTCTGCTTGGTCCACTGGATGCAGTGATGGTTCAAGAGTCAACAATATGCACTTGCAGCATGCACAGAACATGCTCATATTTAAATGTTCATAAAGAATGTATTATTCAGCTGAGAGATAACTAATTCCTTTAGTGTCTGCTATCCTATATTGTCATTTTTCAGGACTCCATTATGATTCACCCCACGTGTCAGTAGCAGCATCTTCCTCTATTTTCAATGATGAAGGCCAGCCAGGCCTTGGGTCATCTTAAAGAAACTCCTGACACTACACAGTTCTACAGCCTGTCTTTTGACTGTGGCAATAAATCAAAGATAAATTAGTATTGTAAATTTGAAATACATACTGTATATTTATAGTAGGATGGCATTGTGACACAGTATTTAGTATTACTGTTTTGTGGCTCCAGACTTTTGGGTTTAACTCCCAAGCATTCTCTAGATGGAGTGTGTGTTCTCCTTTTGTCTGTTAGGGTTTTCCTCCAAGTAATCTTGTTTTTTTCCAATATTCCAAACACGTGTAGTTTAAGCTGACTGGTGACTATAAAATGTCCCTGTGTATTTCAGTAAGGGGATGTGTGCTGTGTGATGGAAAAGCTGCCAGACCATGATTGCCTCCAACCTTGCACCAAATTCTGCTAAGGTACACACTGGCACAATTTGTACCAAACTGGATAGGAGGATTAACAGATGTATAAATGGATGGAGATATCTACAGTATGTAGAGCAGGCTCATAGCTCCAATATCCAAAATTCAAATTCTGTCCACATATATCCTGTAAATGTCTGTGTGAAGTCTGCATATTTGAGCAGATGTGACAAAGTCTAAGAAGGATACACTGGGATAAGCTTTTAAATGTGGAGACAGTCGAGGAGCAGTGGAACAGGTTTAAAAATGTTTTACATGTAATGCAGGACAGATACATACCTAAATTTGGAATTAATAGAAAACTAAAAAAAAACTCCATGGTGGATTAATAAAGATTTAAAAAAGAAGTTGCAAAGGAAAAAACTGCTTTATAAGGCATATAAGACTAATGACTGCAAAGTGAATCGTAGAGCGTATGAGAAAATGAGGCAACCATTAAGAAGGATATCAGAGAGGCTAAAAGACAGTTGGAGAGGAATATAGCAGATAAGGCGAAAGAAGACCCCAAGAGATTCTTTCAGTATTTTAGTAGTAAAAGAACAGTTAAGGAGGAGGTCAAGTTCATCAGAAATAGTAAAGGGGAATTAAAAGATACAGACAGTGAAATAGCAGATGCCCTAAACTTACATTTTTCTGAGGTGTTTACAAGTGAGCAAGTGGATAACCTGCCAGAGGTAAACACGACTACTAAGGAGGTACTGAGGGATTTGGAAATTGTAGAGGGAGAAGTGCTGCTCAGATTAAATAAGATGAAATCAAACAAATCACCAGGCCCAGATAATATTTACCCTCCAGTTCTTAAGGAGGCTAGTGAGTACATATATAAACCCTTGACACATATTTTTAGGAAGTCACTGTGCACTGGAGAGATTCCAAAGGACTGGAAAATGGCAAATATCATCCCATTATATAAAAAGGGTGACAGGGCAGATCCAAGCAACTATAGGCCAGTAAGCTTAACGCATCACAGGAAAATTAATGGAAGGAATTATTAAGGATAAGATTGAGCAACACATGGCAAGGACAGGAGTTATTCTGAACAGTCAGCATGGGTTCAGAAGAGGGAGGTCGTGTTTTACTAACATGTTGGAATTCTATGAGGAGGCAACAAAAGGATACGATCAAAGTGGAGCTTATGATATTATTTATCTGGACTTTCAGAAAGCATTTGATAAGGTGCCACATGAGAGGTTTGGGCATCAAGAAGTGGGAGTTCAGGGTGATGTTTTTAGATGGGTGCAGAATTGGCTCAGACACAGGAAGCAGAGGGTGATGGTGTGAGGAACCTCATCAGAACTGGCCGATGTTAAGAGTGGTGTTCCACAGTGGTCAGTGCTAGGGCCGCTGCTTTTTAATATATATAAATGATTTAGATAGGAATATAAGTAACAAGCTGGTTAAGTTTGCAGATGATACCAAGATAGGTGGATTAGCAGATAATTTGGAATCCGTTATATCATTACAGAAGGACTTGGATAGCATACAGGCTTGGGCAGATTTGTGGCAGATGAAATTTAATGTCAGTAAATGTAAAGTATTACACATAGGAAGTAAAAATATTAGGTTTGAATACACAATGGGCGGTTGGAAAATCGAGAGTACACCTTATGAGAAGGATTTAGGAGTCATAGTGGACTCTAAGCTATCAACTTCCCAACAGTGTTCAGAAGCCATTAAGAAGGCTAACAGAATGTTAGGTTATATAGCACCTTGATGTGTGGAGTACAAGTCCAAGGAGGTTATGCTCAACCTTTATAATGCACTGGTGAGGCCTCATCTTGAGTACTGTGTGCAGTTTTGGTCTCCAGGCTACAAAAGGACATAGCAGCACTAGAAAAGGTCCAGAGAAGAGCGACTAGGCTGATTCCAGGTCTACAGGGGTTGAATTATGAGGAAAGATTAAAAGAGCTGAGCCTTTACAGTTTAAGCAAAAGAAGATTAAGAGGTGACATGATTGAAGTGTTTAAAATTATGAAGGGAATTAGTACAGTGGATCGAGACTTGTATTTTAAAATGAGCTCATCAAGAACATGGGGACACAGTTGGAAACTTGTTAAGAGTAAAGTTCGCACAAACATTAGGAAATTTTTCTTTACGCAAAGAACGATAGACACTTGGAATAAGCTACCAAGTAGTGTGGTAGACAGTAAGACGTTAGGGACTTTCAAAACTCGACTTGATGTTTTCTTGGAGGAAACAAGTGGATAGGACTGGCGAGCTTTGTTGGGCTGAATGGCCTGTTCTTGTCTAGAGTGTTCTAATGTTCTAATGTTCCTGTGCCTATTTGGGATGTTTTCCAGGTACACCTTTTTTTTCTTTCTCTCACATCTCACATCAGAGGTGCATGTCAGGTTAATTGTTAACTCCAAATTAGTCTAGAGTAAGACAAAGCATGAGCATGTCCTATGATGTGCTTTTGCACCATCCACAGAGTGTTTTTGCTTTGTGTCTGTTGTTAACAGGTCAGATTCCAGCCCCTCAACCTTAAATTTGGTTAATTAAATTTAAAAATAGATGGATGGATAGATGAACGGAAGACGTTCATTCATATAATGGTGTACTGGATATAATGAAAGAAAGATTCCTTACAAGGCAATAAAAGAGGCAACAGCACCACCTACTGATTATATGGTATATGAATTGCACCACTAACTTTACTACCCACATTATAACATCACATCACTTTATTTCTTTATGACCAACTTTATTACATCACTGAAGTTTGAAGTTATATTTTAAAGAAAAATTGATAAAATATAACATGCACCAAAAATGTAGGCAGCAACAATCCCGGGCGAAGGCTCCAGTCCCTCAAATGTGCAAATATAATGGTTAATAGAATTCTAATTAAGAGATATTTACAATAAAAATATAAAGAACATTTAGATTTTAATTTAAGTTGTCAGGCAGAGTCTGCCACATCTGAAATTACTGGCATTACAACAAAAAAAATCACTTTTTTATAGTAGATTATCATAATTGCCTCATATCTCTATGCTCTCAAAACCAAAATGACAAAAATGAAAATGAGTGAAGTGTTACGAAGTCTTATTAGGACTACAATATACAATCTGCTTACTCAGAGGTCCTTTGCTATGTCTCTAATGATATTTTGCATACTCACCAAACTGTCAATCATTCAGTAACAAATCTAACTAATCCAGTTAAGGACAGTGGATACCAGGAGTCCATACCAGCTGCAAGGCAGGACGTAGCCTTTAATAGGGACCCCAGGCTGTCACAGGGCCCACAAACACACATGCTGGGGCAAAGTTACAATTATAAATTAACCTAACCAGTATGCCACTTGTGAGGTGGAAGGAAAACTCAAGCAGAAATGTGCAGAACACATAAACTCCACATGGACAATGGCTAGGCACGAGATTTGAATCCAGGACATTGGATCCATAAATCAGCGGTCCTAACCAATGTGCTACTGTGGTGCAAAATGTCTCTGTTGTGAACAACCTCATTTTGAAAGCTAATGTTTTATTGTTCTGTTCTGCATTACTTCTCCTTGACCTCACTGACGCTTACGACACAGATTATCTAAAAACTTACTAGGACTGCTTGACTGACTGGAATGCACCAAAACTAGATACAGTATGTTGACGCCTCTCCAGTCATACGCAGTTTATTTTCCTAAATTGTCATTTTAGCTCACTGCTGTGTGTGACATCTGCAATTACTCAGGTTTCTATGCTCACTCTGCTGTTTTTCAGTTTCTAGACACATTCACTGGGTTACCATAAGCACCAATTACTTGCTGATGACACCTTTTTGTCATTAACGTTACTGTGGGATGTGCTTTAGCCACCACCTTTCTTGAGAACATTAGTTTTGACTAATGCAAAAACAGTGGAGTTGGAAGGGTAGCAGAGGCTTAAGCCCCTGATATATTGTGCCTGACGGACAGACACTCAGCTATGAGCTTATTTCGTGGAGAAACAAAATGCCAACAAAACACAGAGTACTGACAATAATTTCAAGCACTGATTAAAATATGTTTTGAAGTTAAATGAGAGTGTAAGAGTTTAGAGAAGGATGGACCTAGACACCCATAAAACAGGGCTAACACTCTGATACCATCAAAACCTAGACACATTCCTGCATTAGTTTATTAAGGTGCTATTTCTTTGAGGAGGATCTATGCCAAAGCTCAAGAAACCTGAATATAGTATACTGAATTTGGTTACCTCATCCCATATTTCTCTGTGACCTGCCTCTGTGTTTGTAATTTTTTTTACTTGTATGTGCTAATTAATGTGCATCACGTTGGTAACAGCACCATGATAAGTGAGTATAACTACCTCACCTCAAAACTTCTGTCTCCCTTACCATAAATAACCACCTTACCTCACATACTTACTGTATATTTAATCTGCATTCTGAGTCATGCATCTTGTCTGTAGATAAAACTTTAACCTGACGCTTATGTAATGGCAGTGGGGTCCCTACCTCTACGTGTCTAATCGCCTATCATCTGGATTCCTACAATTTTCTCTATGATAAGCTCCAAATCTGACCCCCAGTCTCCTGACCCATGCCAGACTCAATGATCCTGAGCAGTCACTCAAAATAAGAATAAAGCCTTGCAAAAGTTGATGAATCCTACAGCTTTAGTTTTGTTCACCATTAAAATCACTAGGGGGATTCTGACACCAACTTAGAGAGCAATGAACAAACAGCATCCCAGAATTCATGTATATTGTACCTCGCTTGACAATACATAGAGCATGTTCATTTGATGCTGTCACTAACATTGTCAACATTTGCCTTTTTATGAGGCTCGATCAACTCTTAGCATCTAAAGATGAAAGCTTCTTCTATTTTTGTCTTCTGTATTATTTTTCTGAAACAAACTGTTCAATACTTCCCCAGAGTGCAACTTTTGTTGTTTCAATTCACTCTCAATGGTGCATTATTGCCTATTTTAAAATCAACTCTTTTCCAAACTGCTTCTTGTTCATTGTAATGTGTACACGGTATAATAATTTATTCACTTGCATGTCTCCTATACTCTAGAGGCAACAGCATAGCAATAGCAATTAACAATTAGTACAGCAATATTCTGTAGGACTGCATGGCACGTGCCAGTCTCGACCAAATGGATTCTTGGTCTTTATGCCGGCTCATATTGTTGGTTCAGTTCATACATTCATCCATCCATTTTCTAAACCTGCTAATCCAAAGAAGCAAGCATTGAGCACACGGCAGAAACAATCCCTGGAGAGGACAGGGTAAAAGCACACACTTTGGGGCCTATTCAGCATCTCCAGTCTACCTAACCTGCATGACTTTGGACTGTGAGAGAAAACTGGAAAACCTGGAGGAAAGCACATGGACACAGGGAAAACATGCAAACTCCATGCAGTGAGCACCTGGGACTTGAACCCCACTCTCCTTGCTGTGAGGCACCTCATCGGCCCACTATAGTATATTGGGCAAAAAAATGCTCAATTTGAAGAACAAACATGAGTCATACTCATGCCTGTGTTATTTTGGTGGTTGTTAGTACGGAGCACTTCTTTCTCTGCATTTTTGTAGTTTTTATTTAATTCTGCTTGCGAGATTTGTCAATTTGAAACTGTATGGTTTCTCTGTAAATTACAGGATAATGACAGGATAACAACTGACCATTCAACCTGTGCCTCTGTGGGGTTTGTCCAGGTACTTGTGTTTACAACCAAATAAAGAAAAATGTCTTTGATTGTTAACACAGTCTCTGGGATCATGCATTAACTATCCAACAGACAGTGGTTTGTGATGGCTCAAGGACTGTGTGTCAGAGATGGTGGTGTGTAATATCAGGACATCACAGGCAATCATCTTGTTTCCCTTTCTGTTTAACCTGTACAAAACAGCAATCCAGTATATTAACAGCTCTTGCCATCTACCGAAGATCTCAGATGACTCCTCCATCATTGTATTGATAATGGAGATGTGTCTGTGTACAGGAAGCTGGTGGAGGACTTTGCCTTGTGGTGCAGGGAGAACCACCTGCAGCTCAACATCAACAAAACAAAAGAGTTGGCGGAGGACTTCTGACATGTCAAGGAGACACTGAGACCAGTCATCTTCCAGGGGGAAGAAGTGGAGGTGGTGTAGAGCTATAAGTACTTGGGGGTCCATATGTACAACAAACTGGGCTCCTCTGACAACACAATTGGGTTGTATAAGAAAGGCCAGAGCAGACTGTACTTTCTGAGGAAATGCTGGAAATGTTTTACCAGTCTGTTTTAACTAGTGTATTATTCTATGCTAGAGTCTTTTTGCTTAGCAATCAGAGTTCAGGCACTGCAAAAGTCCTGAACAAACATATTGGAAAAGCCAGCTCTGGGTTCAGGGTGGACTGACCTATGACACTCTATAGGCTGTTGTGGAAAGGAAGGTAGTGGCAAAATTGGAATAATTTTGCCCATTTATTCTATGGGAATCTTTTCTACCCATTGACATTAGGCAGTTCTTTCCTTTCACTTCAGCCAAAAGCTATATGAAGATAGTACAGATTTTAGTATAATATTCAGTGCATTACATGTTTTTATTCTATTGTTCTATATTATATTGTTCTTCGAGTGAACATATTTGTACTTTATGTTTTTCTGCCTTATGCTTGTGAATTTCTCCATGGGGATAAATAAAATATATCTAATCTAATCTAATCTAACCCACGGCACGATTTTGAAAGGTGGGTCAATGCCCAGCCAAATTTATGCTCTGCCCACCCAATTGATCAACTATATTTTGCCCCATTTGAAAATGCCAATCACATTTACAGTGGGATGCAAAAGTTTGGGCAACCTTGTTAATAGTCATTATTTTCCTGTATAAATCGTTGGTTGTTACGATAAAAAATGTCCGTTAAATATATCATATAGGAGACACACACAGTGATATTTGAGAAGTGAAATGAAGTTTATTGGATTTACAGAAAGTGTGCAATAATTGTTCAAACAAAATCAGGCAGGTGCATAAATTTGGGCACCGTTGTCATTTTATTGATTCCAAAACTTTTAGAACAAATTATTGGAACTCAGATTGGCTTGGTAAGCTCAGTGACCCCTGACCTACGTACACAGGTGAATCATATAATGAGAGAGTATTTAAGGGGGTCAATTGTAAGTTTCCCTCCTCCTTTAATTTACTCTGAAGAGTAGCAACATGGGGGTCACAAAACAACTCTCAAATGACCTGAAGACAAAGATTGTTCACCATCATGGTTTAGGGGAAGGATACAGAAAGCTGTCCCAGAGATTTAAGCTGTCTGTTTCCACAGTTAGGAACATATTGAGGAAATGGAAGACCACAGGCTCAGTTCAAGTTAAAGCTCGAAGTGGCAGACCAAGAAAGATTTCGGATAGACAGAAGCGACGAATGGTGAGAACAGTCAGAGTCAACCCACAGACCAGCACCAAAGACCTACAACATCATCTTGCAGCAGATGGAGTCACTGTGCATCGTTCAACCATTTGGCGCACTTTACACAAGGAGATGCTGTATGCGAGAGTGATGCAGAGGAAGCCTTTTCTCCGCCCACAGCACAAACAGAGCCGCTTGAGGTATGCTCAAGCACATTTGGACAAGCCAGCTTCATTTTGGAATAAGGTGCTGTGGACTGATGAAACTAAAATGGAGTTATTTGGGCATAACAAGGGGCGTTATGCATGGAGGAAAAAGAACACAGCATTCCAAGAAAAACACCTGCTACCTACAGTAAAATATGGTGGTGGTTCCATCATGCTGTGTGGCCAATGCAGGGACTGGGAATCTTGTCAAAGTTGAGGGACGCATGGATTCCACTCAGTATCAGCAGATTCTGGAGACCAATATCCAGGAATCAGTGACAAAGCTGAAGCTGCGCCGGGGCTGGATCTTTCAACAAGACAACGACCAAACACTGCTCAAAATCCACTAAGGCATTCATGCAGAGGAACAAGTACAACGTTCTGGAATGGCCATCTCAGTCCCCAGACCTGAATATAAGTGAAAATCTGTGGTGTGAGTTAAAGAGAGCTGTCCATGCTCGGAAGCCATCAAACCTGAATGAACTAGAGATGTTTTGTAAAGAGGAATGGTCCAAAATACCTTCAACCACAATCCAGACTCTCATTGGAACCTACAGGAAGCGTTTAGAGGCTGTAATTTCTGCAAAAGGCGGATCTACTAAATATTGATTTCATTTCATTTTTGTGGTGCCCAAATTTATGCACCTGCCTGATTTTGTTTGAACAATTATTGCACACTTTCTGTAAATCCAATAAACTTCATTTCACTTCTCAAATATCACTGTGTGTGTCTCCTATATGATATATTTATCTGACATTTTTTATCGTAACAACCAACGATTTATACAGGAAAATAATGACTATTAACAAGGTTGCCCAAACTTTTGCATCCTACTGTATTTCTTCTGGTCTTGTCACAATTTCCTAATTTTGATTTGCTGACTGAGCAGAGTAAATAACGCTGTTGCCTTGACCTTCCAACGTAATTTTGCGGAATATTTGTGGGTGCCTGTTATTTGGAAGAGAATATTTGTGTATATTTAAGGAAGCCATTTTGTTAAAATTTCTGTTAATTTTGCTGTAGTTTATTTTAGTGTTGGGTTGAATAAAAATACTTTAAGTTTTATCCTTATTGTTTATCATTATTATTAGATTGCTAGCTCACTAGGACACTATTTAACGTTTAAGTATTTAAAATTACACATTTACAAAAGTTGATATTAGCACTCAGTTTAAATAAAATTACTTGGTTAGAAACTGTGCTGGGTGACCCTTACTACACAAGCCATAAACACCATACATTGACTTTTGGTTCCCTTGTTACTGGCAATCAGGGCAGTGCTGTTGTCAGCTCTAACTTCCTGGCTTTAGGAGCAGTGCCTTCAGATGAAGTGAGCAGTTCAAGCAGTTCTCTCTCCATTTAGCAACAACACAGTGCAGGATGCAGTGTAGTTCTTGCTGCTGAAAATGATCTAAGTGATCTGAATAATAGTGAAACATCCCAAACAATACTAAAAGTATTTCCTAAATGAATGCTTAGTCAGAAGTCTCGTGCTTTTAATCAGCATAGGGGAAGTAGTGGGGTTTCTCTGTGTGAATGAGCTTTCTTTTCGTGGGAGCACTGAATCCACTCAGTCTCGCACAAGTAACTCTGAAGACATCTCTGATGATGTTTTCATTAATGTACAAGGATGCACAATTGCACAAGGATTCCTGAAAGAGCAAAAAAGCATTCCTCAAAATGCAAAGTATATATCAAGAAACATACAAAATGAGATTATTGCCAGTTTAGTTTTGCATGAAGTGAAAAAAAAATATGAAAATGCAGATTTTCCTGGATTCTGTATCAAAAGTGATCTAAATTTAGATAGACGTAACATAGAAAATTTAGCAATAGTGATATGGTTTGCGTACATCTCTGTTCTGGAGGAACATTTAATTGGTTTGGTGGACTTGACTCAGCTAGATGCTGAATATATAACCACGGAAATGATCAGACACCTATCCACTGAGGGTTGCAGTCCTGATAATATAATCAGCCAATGTTATAATGAAGTCTCAATCATGAGTGGGAGCAAGGGTGGAGTGCAGACATTGTTGTAACAGAAGCTTGGTAGACACATTACATATATGCACTTCTATAACCATCGACTGCACTTAGCAGTGGTTCATGCAGTTCCATGAGTAAAAAACTTCTTTGACCTCTGTGGGTCACTCCATTCTATTTTGCATCATTAATATGAAGCCCAAAATTAAAATACACCCTCACTTAAAAGGCTACTGGAAATCTAGTGAACAAGTCACTATGATATGACTCCATGCCTTGTTTATTATCAGGAGACTATTCTGAACATTTTGTCTGAGGTTTCTGAAGACAGTGGGGCTATGATGGCTATTCGCATAGAGACAGCAGGACTTCTGGTACGGTTTAAGTTTTTTTGAGGTTGGAAAATTCCTTGTAAAATTCTTAGTGTCTTGAAGCCTGTAAATTCCAAGTTGCAAGCCCAGTCTATAGATGTGCGTCACGCTGGGGAGGTTATCAGTGATTCTCTGGAAGCACTGAAAGGTATCCAAATAGATGGATCATGGGATGATTTTGAAATATCAACAGATATTCCCCCTGCTGCAAGGAGAAAGAGAACCTTGACCAAACTACTAACAGTCAGCATTGTTCTCACCACTCTTGGTCAGACTAATTCAGATTCATTAAGCACTTCCATTCAGTCTTTGAAGAAATCCCTTCTGAACATTATGGACAGAGTTATTGAAGAAATGGAAAATAGATTTTCAAAGAAAAATCTTGACCTCATTAGATCCGCAAATTGTCTTCTTCCTCAGTCAAACTCTTTTCTAGATTTGAAACTGTTGGCACCCCTCCTCACTGATATGGATGCTTTAACTAATACTCTGCAGCATGAAATTCAACTATCAAAAGCCATGCTGCTAAAGAAATTCCATCCATCCATTTTCTAACCCGCTGAATCAGAATACAGGGTCACGGGGGTCTGCTGGAGCCAATCCCAGCCAACACAGGGCACAAGGCAGGAACCAATCCCGGGCAGGGTGCCAACCCACCACAGGACACACACAAACACCAAGCACACACTAGGGCCAATTTAGAATTGCCAATCCACCTAACCTGCATGTCTTCGGATTGTGGGAGGAAACCCACACAGACACGGGGAGAACATGCAAACTCCACGCAGGGAGGACCTGGGAAGCGAACCCAGGTCTCCTAACTGCGAGGCAGCAGCGCTACCACTGCACCACCGTGCCGTCCTAAAGAAATTCTCCCCTGACAATTATGTCAGCCTTTCAACTGTGTGCCAACATATACTGGTCTGTAAGGAAGCATTTCCTAAACTTAATGCAATGTATGTAACTGCATTAGTGATGGGTGTATCCTCAAATGCATGTGAGAGATCATTCTCTATGCTGTCACATGTCCAGACCCCTTTCTGTTGCATCAAGCTACACAACAGGAAAATGTTAACAACAAAAGGTATAGACATGGAAGAGTATTTTAGAGCTTTTGCCCAAAAATAAAGAAGACTGATGCTTTGAATGACTGGTTAGAGTCTGCAGCAGGATCATTATTCTACTTTTTTTTTCAAATTTTACTATCAAATAAACATAGTTTCCACCTGTTTTCAAAACCAGATTGTTTATCCTTTGGTCAATTTTAATGTTATTTTTTTCTCTTTGGGGAGGATCCTTCCACTATATTACTGTTCATGGTACATGTTCTGTATTTCTTAGCTTATGAGTTCCAAATTTGCCTTTCATGTGCCAGTAGATAAGTCAAAGTTTATGTCTGATTAGCAGTATCTATCGATCTATTTATTCAAAGCACCTTAGAGAAATCAGTAATAATAATAATATGCATTTTCTTATCGGAGAGATGACTATAATAGCATAATGCCGAGTTAAAATATTAAAATAAAGCATTAAAAATAAATATGTCCATATGCCTCACCCTTTGATCACAAGCCGCTACTGCGTTATTCTATAGTCAATTGTGAGAAAAGGTGCCCCCTCAAAATTGCTTATTGACCCCTCCCCACCCCCAACATGAGCAATCCATATCCGGGCCTGATCTACTCTAAATAGGTCTAGTGAGTGATTTCGAATGTGTTGGTGGTTCTATGATTTTCGGCATCCCAGCTAATTATAATACAGGTAGGAATGGGAAACGAAAAGATGGAATTACATAGCAACGACTATAGTATTAAAAAACTCTGGCAGCGCCCTTGCCGGTAGCGCCAGTTTAGCCCAAGTTGTGCGCGTCATCGTCGATTTCCAATACCCCGACGTGGCAAAGCCATTGGCCACTGACGTCATGACCAGTGTGCACCAATCAAAATCCCCAGTGCGCTGATTTCCGGACTTCCGGGAGGTGCGCAACTCACGTCATTCACAACCATTCTAGACGTCTCGTTGGAGTTAACCGTTCATATCTGACATATCTCTGTTAAGTTTACATTTGTGTTAGACGCTTTATACATCAATCTGTTTACGTGATCGATTTCATCCAGGTAAGTTAATTCGAATTAATGTTATTATAGGTTAAGGCTAACTCAGCTTTGAATTGTTAAGAAGAGGCACGACGGTGCTTGGAGGATCCGGTTAGCCGGCGTCTTCACGCGGATGTACTGATGTTGAAATATAGTCATTTTTGTTTCTTTTACTCTTTTGAAAAATTTCAAAGTAAAAGGATAAGAGAACGAATTACTTCCCTTTCATTCAGATTTAAATTTCTGACTTTTGAAATTCTTACTTTTGAGCCGGGACATTTTGTTAGGTTTCCTAATTTCATATTTGTCATTCATTTAAAGCAATGGATTAATGGTCTTTTAAACGTCGGATGTTAACATCGGTAAAACGTCGAAGTGGAATTTGTATAAACAAGTTTATAAAGTTTGCTTTAAATCCTATTACTTAGCTTTGTATAAGAAGTTAGATGTGACTCGGTGATAAACCCTTTATAAATAAATGCCTTTGATTCCCGTCAATCTATATTTTTCTGCTTGGCTTTTTGAGGTCTTTGAATGTGTGATTTGTACGATTTATTTCTGATTATGTATTTTTTACATTTTGATGTTTATGCCATTTTCATTTTAGTGGCAAATTCTTTGACAATAGTCCATTGTAACTGTTAACTGCAAATATATTAATTTAATTAATTCTGCATGTAAAGTTTTGTAATACATGACAGACTGTGTCATTTTCAAGTGATAATATACATGAAGTGACATTCTCGCTCGGTTTAACATGGGAAACCAGCTGTAAGAATCCATCGTTTGACCCACCGGCTGAATGCCATTTCTTATGTTCCTAGCAGCACCCAGCTTGTAATACCTGTGTGAAAATTGTGCTGTATCCTGTACGTAGTTTGACACACATACTCGCAGGCAGGTGATCCCCTCGTTAATCCAGTTGCACAAAGACAGGACAAATAGTGTTGAGGATGGGGGGAATCTACAGTTAGCTTGCAAACAATGGGTGAGATATCATGATCTTTAACATGAACATGAGTCAATTGACTTTAATCGTGAAATTTTCTTCTAAGTTGGAAGAAATTATAATGATGCACGTAGAGCATGTTAATGTCTTCATCATTGTGATGGAACATTGTTCATTGCCGCAGATAGAACTGTCTCTTTTCAGTCATATCAGAAAAGAGCAGTTTGTCAACATTTTGTATTTCAGTGATTGGGAGAGGTACCAAGAGCTGGGTCTTAATAGTCCGGTAAATACAGAGAAGAAAGGTGGAAGGTATTTATAGACATGACAATACAGCATCCATTCTGCATCTGTATAAATTCTTGAAGTACACTGCTGTATCTAATGCAATTTATTATACAGTATTTATCTAATGTCTTCATTTTTCTAGTCCTGGTCAATGAAGTGTGTTTTGCCAGCATTGATGCACCTCAGGAATCCACATTGGACAAGATGAGGTTACACTCCTGCAAAAGCTCACACTAACACAATTTATGCAATAGCCCATAATATAATGCCATGACTTTGGCTATTGGAGCACAGAGTAATAAAGCCCTTTATGTAGAATATGGAAAATCCACAAATGGCCAATGCACAACTCTTTGCATGGTTAAGTGGAGCTGAGAATGTAAGGTTATATTGCACAGGAACAGTTACCCATAAATAACTTAAGTAGTGGAAATTGTCTTAAAGCTGATTATTCCTGAAAGTAATTATCATATTTATTCTTTAAAAGTAATTGCTATATTTATTTGAGATGTAGATCTAACTAGACAATTTCTGTTGGAAAATTAAAAAGAATTTGCTTTATCAGTGTGACATATTTTATGTACATTTTTAAAGGTAAAATGTCACAGGACAAAATCTTTCAGATAAACAGGTCATTTCTAAGAAGTAATCAGCTCTGTTAAAACTTTGGTGGAAAACGGAGCTCACTGCTTACATAATACTGAGATAACTGAGGTACATGGTTATGCAACACTGCCACATCATATTATTTTGCATGGTTGACAGTTTGTTTTTTAAGGCTTTTGGTGTAATGGGCAAAGTACAGAATTCTTGAACCACAGAACAAGGAACCAAATGTAATGAATTCCTTATGGAATTGATTTTGTTTGAAAGTTGTAACAACTAGTGCTGTCCTCAAATGAAATTTAGTTGGCTTATTTTGCCAGGTATCCATTTAAGATGATTTTATCTTTTTGGGTGTATGTTTTGCATGGCTGTTATAATTAATAGTGATTTATTTTAATAAAACTACATATACATTCTCCTTAGCATCAAAGATTTTTGTGTTATTGCATATAGTTGGCCAGTTGAGTTAGCCCATTGTCAGTTTGTATTGACTTGGTATATAAACGGTAACTTTGAGATGAAAATTTAATATTGCCCAAATGCACTGCTTTCCGTCATATAGTTAGATGAAAGTATTCAGGTTATTCAGAACAACACCATTAATATATTAATAATATAAAGTTATGCTGCATTAGTAAGCTTACTTTTGAGACAGGCCAAACAAAATGCAGAATGGTAAGTTTTGTCTCCTATATATACATACATACATTTTATAAAGCAGCATAATGGGATTGCCAGAGACTGTTTCCTACCTTGTGCCCAATGCTTCCAGAGCAGTCTTGGATAAGGATGTCAGGCTAGTACATGGCATACACACATGGCGCCCACACTTGCTATCATAGGAGCCGGTTTAGATTTGCCAGTTAACCTTCCCTGCATGTCTGCGGGGAGGTCAATGGAAAAATGGGTAACAGGCCGACATGAGTAGAACATGCAGGCTCTACACAAACAGTAATTGGATTTGAGCTCAGGATGCTAGTTCTGTTAGATAGCTGCGGTACACGCTGCACTCCTATTCTGCCTTTTCGTTTATTTAGTTCTACTGAATTTACGTGACTACCATCTGGAAACTTTCTCAGCATCCATCCATGAATCTCTTTTGATGTTTAGATTTATTTCCTTTTCTTAAAGCTTTTCAATATTTAAATAAACTTTATTGATTAATTTTTTGGCCATGGTTATTCCAGTACATGTTCATGGCAGACTGGAAACTACATCGAATATTTTGTAAAGAGCAGAAAAAAAAACCTGTATGAAGCGTCAGTCCATTTCTGGGATCATTTCATGATGTATAATCTTTTGGACGTAAGCAGAAGTTGGAGCACGTAGTCAGTGCAGTCCACACAAAAAGTGCTAGGGTTTAAACACGGAGCTCAGCAGATGTGAGGTTAACACTGCACCACGACGACTAATGGGTTGCCATAGTTCAGGGGTGGGCAATGTCCGTCCTGGAGAGCCACAGTAGCTACAGGTTTTCATTCAAACCCAATTGCTTAATTAGAAACCAATCCTTGCCAGCCTCGGACCTGATTTAGTTTTATGGCTTGTTAGTCTGCAATGTAAGGTTCTTATATCGTATATTTGAATCCCTTTTGAAGGATATCATCGAAATGATTTGAAGCCTAAAAAGGATCATTTTCAGTCTGTTACATTTTCTATTAAGTGGTTTATTAAATCAAACAGCATGATGAACACACTCCAATGTAAATGGAAATAGGTTAGATGGGGAGCTCTTGCTGCTTTGTTATTTACATCTAACTGCTAATAAGGAGCCATTAAAACAGTTAATGCAGCCATTTAAGATTGAAATAAGCAATTAAGGGTGGGGAACCTTAACAAGTGAGACCACTAAAATGAAGCATCAAAATGTCACTTAAGCAGTATGTGGTTCATCAGCAATAATTAACTTCTCATTAAGAAACTAAGTTGGATTAAAACTTTGCCGCCACTTTGGCTCTCCAGGACCGACATTGCCCACTCCTGCTATAGTTAAAAGTTGCTACAGCTGATAAATGTTTCATTTCATAATTATGTGCAGTGCACCTTTTTTTTAAATTTTAAAGATTGAGGTCATCCGTAGGTTCTCTGGTGATCAGTAAAACAAGTAAGAGGCCATAAGCTGTAACTTGTTGTTCTTTTGTTGTATTTGTTCATTTCATAAACATTTTCTTAAAATAAAAAAATATATTATTTTCTAACCTGCTTAATCCAGACCAGGGTTGCGGGGATAGTGGCTGGAGCCTATCACAGCTAGCATCGGGTACAAGGCTGGAACAAACCCTGGACAGGTTGCCATTCCATTGCAGTATGAACATACACACCGGGAGAAACCAGAGCACCTGGAAAACCCCCATGCAGAACTGGGGAGAACTTGACATGAGCCCTGGCCTCCTCATTGTGAGGCAGCTGTTCTACCATGGTGCCACCGTGCTGCCCAAAACAAAGAGTTCAAACCAAATGTACTGAGAACCACTAAATGAAGAATTTTGGATTAGATAAACAATGGTAGCAGTTACTGTATGTCACATTATGTAACCACTCTAGGCCAACATGGCAGAGGAGTGTTTTGTTAAGCAAAAACTTTCCGCTTAAATGTTAAGGTTAGCTTGCAAATGAGAACCCGATGTTTGCAGTATATAGTAAAAGGCCCTTACTTGTATTGTGCTAAGCAATATTTTGACATTTCCATTGAATCAAATATTTTACATAAACAAATGTTTGATCGTGGCACCTTTTATTTTGCATTTCTTTGCAGTCTGTATCTATACTTGTTAAAAGTTGTGGTAAGAAAATTGACTGCACTAATCAGTATGCAGTTTTCATTCTTTTAAGAATGATTGTGTTTTAGTAGATTAAAAAGTAAAAATGTAGTGTGAAAGGGCACTCCATTGGAACAGAGTTCAGATAAGTTGGATAAACAATTTCAATATTGTACTTCTACTTTCTCCTTGCCATTTTTGCAATGAATGAATGGCATTTCACTTGTTGGTGAATTCTAGATTTTTAAATGACAGAAATGCTTACCCTCCTATGCATATGTTAGCTATGAAAGTACCCTTGAGGTGAAGGAAGGGAAAGAATGTACAACACTGACCGCTCCTATAGTAAATGAAAAGCATCTCCTTCTATTTATGCGTGGGTAAGGGTGTGTAAGTTTGAAATGACGCACGATTTTCCGGTTCAAGTTACTTAAACTATCTTTAGAGCCTGTTAATGTTGTGGAACAGGTTTTTTCTTTGACATCATGAGTAGTGTTACCTGGTATAAGATTGTCAGAGTTTAGGGATTCCTTTTTAAATTATTCAGAAAGGTCTCAGTCGCAATAGAGGGAAGGTTAAAAATTGCTTCTGCCTGAAATTTCTTAATCAATTTTCTTAGTTTTTTTTCGGACAGGCATTGGTAAGCATACCTCTTTACTACCTGTTTAACATATAGAGGAAAGTTGAGTTGTTTAACTTGATTGTTTTTAACTGTTAACATGTGATGAAATTTTCCTTTGAAGTGGTGTTGTTTCTTAACTCTTCTTTTTAAATTTTATTTATTTTTTTATTTTTTCATGACCCCGTAAATAAGTGCATGGTAGCACATCACTACGATAGCTGGTTCTCGTTTGTCTGGTATAGAGAATTGGACTTTGAATGCCTGGAGAACTTGTGAGATTTGGTGTTTTAGAAGGTTTCTCTGCTCACCTTCACTAATCTGTGTCTAGCCTTCAGGAGGTTTTCATTATTTAGTGACACTATTCTCTGGGACTTCATTTTTAGTCTTTCTCTTACTTCTACCTGTTTGTTCTTTAATAAATAATTTCAATAATGATTTTAATCTTAGAACATGATCTAAGATCATATGATTATTTGTCCCAATTCCTGCACAGCCACTTCTGTATCTTGGTGGTGTTCTAAGCATTTTTTTCTTCATTTTTGTTCATCCATAACTTTTTTTCTCATTTTCTCCATCAACCATGTTGTGTCTTTTTCTGAATGTTTTCTTCATTCTTGTCTTGGTTACTTTCTGTCTGGAATTTCAAAATGGCAATGGAAAATTTTTAAACAAAGTTATCATGCTTTGTGTACTCTTGAATTCTTTCCATACTTACTTGCTCACATTGTTCTTTCTTTATCCTATACTTGCTGGATAATTTGTTAGTCTTCAAACTTGCTGTCAGTGTATCCAGTTTGTAATCCATGTTTTTTTGCACATCAGGATAAGACTTTTTTCCTTTTCTTTCTTCAACACTATGTACTGTTTATTTTGCTTTTCTGGCAGCATTGACCTTATCTTCTGACATCTTTTATATAGTGTTTTTTTTCCTTTTATTGATTAAAATAATACTTGTTTTTAACTTTTCTTTTCAGCTTTATCAACTTCAAAATGTATATTTACCACTAGGTACATACTCAGTTTTTTCCAGTCCCCCATTTTAATTGGTTGTCAGTTTTCTGGCAGACCCTGACAAGTGCTTTTTCCGTTTCTCATTTTAACCTTTTGTAATCATTTGCACTGTCGCACTGGTAGATGCTCTGTCCTCCTTTTCATTTAACTTTTAGTTGTCCTAATAACTGGCTTTCTTATTTTCGTTATTTCCTTTTCAGGGGTTTTGCTGTGCTGGTTATTTCCATGAATTTACTCTATTTGTTCCTTTTAAGATTTTTTTCTGTTGACATCCAAAGGGAACATACACCATCTAGGAAAAATGCAATACTCTTTAAACTGAAGAGCAGGATACCAAAAGTTTGCTTATTTGTTTTTTTTAAAGCATATGTCCATTGCACTGTAAAGTTGTGACAGTTAAAACAATACTCATTTTTCTTAAAATTATTAAAATATAAACATGGTTCACTCTTGAGTACATCTTGAAGAGTTACTTTCATCGTAAAGAGATGTCACCATTAACTTGTTTACTATACTGTTTCTATTTGCAGTTCTATGGCAACATACCAGGAGTTCATACAGCAGAATGAGGAGAGGGATGGTGTTCGATTCAGTTGGAATGTGTGGCCATCAAGTCGACTTGAAGCCACCAGGATGGTGGTACCCCTTTCTTGTCTTTACACACCACTGAAAGAACGTCCAGATCTTCCACCAGTGCAGTATGAACCAGTCCTTTGTAGCAGAACAACTTGCAAAGCAGTACTGAACCCATTGTGGTAAGCTCATCAGTGCTCTAATTTATAAGGAGAAACAATTGTGGCGTGTTGTACTTAAAATGTTGTTAAAGTTTTTTTTTTTGTTTTTTTAAATTTGCAGTCAGGTTGATTTCCGTGCAAAACTTTGGACGTGCAATTTTTGTTTTCAGAGGAATCCAGTAAGTTTGTAGTTTGAGTTGTTAAATCATTATATCATTTTTAGATGTGGTATTTTCAATTCTGTTTTTCTTTTTGTATGTAGTTCCCTCCTGCATATGCCGGCATTTCAGAAGTTAATCAGCCAGCAGAGCTAATGCCACAATTTTCCACAATTGAATATATAATGCAGGTACTAAAAATGCTGTAATAATTTTGTATTTAAAAAATTGAGTGCTAATTTATCACCAGTTTTAACACTTATTTTTTCGTATTTGTCTTGTCTTTCTGCTCTTTCTAATATTTATACAGGCCATTTGTTTTGGTCATAATAAACTTGATGTATTACAGTTACATCATAGTGACAGGCTGATAATTGCAATTTTTTTTTTCCTTTTAAGCGTGGACCACAAACCCCTCTTATATTTTTGTATGTTGTGGATACTTGTTTGGAAGAAGAAGATCTACAGGCCTTGAAGGAATCTCTTCAAATGTCTCTGAGTCTTTTACCTCCTGATGCACTTGTTGGTCTTATTACATTTGGAAGAATGGTTCAGGTCCATGAGCTGAGTTGTGAAGGCATTTCCAAGAGCTTTGTCTTCAGGGGAACCAAAGATCTGTCTGCAAAACAGATAGAGGTTTGTTCCGTTAAAGTCTTCCTGATTGTTTTAATTTTTATATTATAGTTACAAGGATAGAAAGAAATCTGTGGGTCTACAGTTGAACACATTTTAATGACATATTACTCATAATGCACATTTTTCACGGTGAAAATATTACTGTGTAGCAGTCATTAAAATATTATACATCTTTTATAGCATTGGTATACCTTGGTGCAGTTTGTGTCAAGTACAAAGAAATCATTTGTCTGGTCGAGCTTACACACTGATTTTGTTTTTCTTCAAACTGATTTAATTTGCAATTTCGTTGACATGAGATTGTAGCATTTTCAAAATGTATTCCAAATTAAATGTTTATGTGTGTAATGTAAGGCTGTTGGATTCATATCCACAATCTCTAAGTTCATTATTTTTTTCAAATTCATGAAATCCACACTATATACTAGATTATGAAATAACTCCAACATTTTGCACACCTATGCTGAATTCGGATTTAACTCGCCTGGTTATGGCCCGTCTGTTTGCTTGTACATTTCTCTCCATTTTCTTTTGGTCACTCCTGATCCACAAACTGCTGTTGTCCACAGGATCACATATCAATTGTAGTTTTTTGCTTTTTGCATTCTTGTTAAAATGTGAAATGACAACTGATTGGAGATGCTAAAACTTGCATACTCATTGCCAACTATCATGACACATTTAAAGTCACTAAGGTCACTTGTTTTGCCCAGTCTTGCAGTTGAGCATTAACTGATGCCAGAAATGGTGGACTTACAGATTTATACCATACACTGCCATCGGTGTAGTATTTGTGTGAATTTGGGGGCGTACCTTGCCTTAATTTATTGTGATAAAGCCAGTTCTTTACTGGCAACACTGAACAAAACAGTCTAACCCATAAATAAATTCATTTGCTTTGTCTAATATTCTGTTAAAGCGTTTTTTTAAAGTCTCTGTGCTAGATGACTAAATTGGACTTTATTTTTCATGTTGATAGTTGTGAGAAGTCAAGCAAAATGACACCTTTATATTGTCTAACTGAAAAGATTATAATATGCAAGCTTTCGAGGCAACTTGGGCCCCTTCTTCAGGCAAGATTGTAATACAGAAACTGGAGTTCCCTGTGTGTTTTAATTAATAAATATATATATATATATATATATATATATATATATATATATATATATATATATATATATAAATTTTACAATATACACACACACCAGGACAAGTAACAACATTGGTAAATCTTTAAGTGATACATCTTAAATGTAAAAAAATTAATAGACCTCTTTACACGGTACAACACCCTATTTTTATGTTGATAAAATTATTACACCTCGGATAAATCGACTTTCTTTTTCTATGCGAGTAGACCTATTGTATGTGGATGTGAAACTGTTTCAATATTTTTATCAAATATGCAGATTTTTTTTTTACTTTATTTTGAATGAATTGTTGGTTGAGTGGAAGGATGAGGAAGAATTAACTTTATGGTGTTCTGACATTTTGTTTACTTATTGGGAATTAATTTACATTACTGATAGTGTTAAAGAACATAACAAAAATTTTCATTTTGGATAAGTCCTTGCTCCCTATGGCTCTAAACTGAAATTAAAAATGTTTAGTTATTGGATTAGTACATACAAAATTGTTGGTTTCTCACCCTACTCTGAGAAATTTTGAAGTAAAAAATAATATATGAAATTTATTTAATACATGACAATTTACTTTTAATAGTACCTAAACAAGGAATAAAAATGTTTTTTTGTGTAACTGTTTAAAAATAGTCAAAAGTACTTTTTATTTAGCAATTAAATGTTGATACTCATTTACAGGAAATGCTAGGTCTGAGTAAGGCATCAGCCCCTGCACAACAGGGGCGACCACTGCAGCCTCCAGATCAAACATGTACCAGCAGGTATTGTATCTGCTTAAATATTATAAAAAATATAATTTTACTTGATACATTTTAGTAGTTAATAGTTTCACATTGCCAAAATCATCATTATCACTGGTTTAATGGACATTCTTCTGGGTTTACCCAGGTTAGCCAGTTGTCCATGAAATCATTTTTCCTCTTCTTTGGTCAGTTCTGGCTGTTCTGTGAGCAGAAAGGACCATTCTTTTCCTGTCATCCAAAAGCACCTAACTCCATTCCTCATCCCTTTCACTTCCCATTTTGGTGCACCTCTTCACTTACTCATTCTCTGCCTTTCACTTTCTCACTGCCCAAATCACCTTAGTTGGTCTGTCCTCTGCACCACACCTCCACACCCAGTCTCTTAACTCGGCATTCCTTTTCCTCACTCTGTGACACTACACAATCCACAAGATTTTATTTTTCTTCACCATTACATATTCTATCTTCATTGTCAACATCTCAGTCCCAGAGTACTTACTACTCCTCCTCACACAACTTTCATAAACTCTTACTTTTGATGCCAAAGTTTTTCCTGAAATATTGTCAGCTTAATCTAAACTTATTACTTACTCTATGACTTAATTATTTTATTCTGTTTTAATTGCTGCATTTGACATTGTTGCATAAATTATTGTTAGGTTTTTGCAGCCTGTACATAAGATTGACATGAACCTTACTGACCTTCTTGGGGAGCTCCAGCGAGACCCATGGCCAGTACCTCAAGGAAAGAGGCCACTGAGATCTACTGGAATTGCATTATCTATTGCTGTTGGTTTGCTTGAGGTAACTTCCTTTAATATATGTATTGGTTTGATTGTACATCCGTGTAACTGTAAATGTTTAATTGAAATCCTGTTAAACAGAGTGTAACAATAAAGAAAAAAGGCATGGGTGGTTAACAAATAAAATCAAATAGCAACAGTTTAGATTTTGAATATCCTTTGATTGTATTTCTTACTTTCATTAGTACAGACAATTTAAATTTTTTTATTATGGATCCTTGCATAGTAGTTCAAAAGATTAGAGGATTAAAGAATATTTCTTGCTACTTTCTGACTGATAGCATGTATGTTGACTTCAAAAATTAATGTCACCCTAGAAGATTGCCAAAAAACTGTCATCAAAGAAATGCCTTGGATAATGAGTTATAGTGCATTTTAGCCTCAAAAATAGGAAATATTGTTCTTTACTTATGATGTTTAACCAGCATGGATAACACTTTGGATGAAATAACACTATCAATTTTACATTTCACATTGGGTAAAAGTTTCTTTATTTTCCATAAATTCCTCAACAGATATTCAAAGCACTGACTGGGTCAGTAGTGATAGAGTTTAGGTTTGGTCACGTATGAAAATAGTACCCAGTTCCAATGATAATCTGACTGGTACCTGGCTAATTTAAGCCATTTCAATTTCTTTTATTTTCTCTTTCTTCCTGCACAAGATCTTACTTACATATTCTTAATAAGTGAGCCACTTCTGCTAATATGAGCAAGTTTCTCTTTGATAAATTACTTCAGTACATTTTGTCATGAGGATAGATGTCATCATACCTTTATTAATATCCTTTATTTCATTGAATTGAAAAAAATATGTCTAAAAATCTGTCCTGTTGAAATGTGCAGAAATAATGGTAGATTTGAATTTCTTTAGTTAAAAACAAATGGTAATGAGGTGGTCCAATGAAAGTGCATGTTTAAATATCACAGTATGTAAAGACTTTAATCCGGGGTACAGCTTAAGCATATAACAATGCTAAAGAAAATTTTACTGGTTTAATATCTTAAGACTGTACACAACCTTTGTTATTTTTGTTCAGTGTGTTGTGCTTTGAATAATCGGCTTTCTAATTGATGGATTGGAAAAGGTTCTGATATAGATTCTGGACGTTGACAAGAAATGCTGATACATTTAATAAAGAAAAAGTGTCTCAAAGTGTTTTGGACTGAGGATCACTTTGCTAAAATCAAATCTAACAGCGGACTGCCTGAGTTTGACAGTTGCCAGAATGTGTAATTCTAAGTTTCCAAAGCAAAATGCAAATATAAAAATGCTGGATCTTAGTATTTTTAAAATAAATATAATTTTCAAATTTAAAGTCCCAGTTTTTCAGGCAGAGACTCCTAATAACCACTTTAGTCATGAAGATTAACGGCAGTAAGCCTGTCAGCACTAATGTGCTGATCATCAGCAACATAAAGTTGACCTGGCTGACAACAAAGTGAGTTTAGAAGGGAGTCCAGTGCATTGACTGAGATTGACTGCAATACAGAGAGACGTGAGAGTGACAAAGGGGAGGCCACTAAAGGCAAAGAAGCAGAGCAGGAACGTGTGAAATTGTTAATGTGTGTAAGAAGGCTAGACATGTAGTCCGTGGTGGCAGTTTTAGCTCCATTTCTCATGTATTAAGATATATTGATTTAGCAGTGCTAATATTGTCTAGCACCCTTGATTGTTACAAATAAATGCTTATTTAAGCACATAACAAACAAACACATTTGAGCTAATTAAAAGTCTCTTTGTCCCGATGACTCACTTTGCGATCCACAAGAATATGCAGTACTGCTCAATTTTTAAGTGACTTGCAATGATCTAATTCTTTGGTAATTTTTCTGCATCTTTTTGCTGCTGTTCTTTGTTTATCAGAGACCAATCTGCTAGACAAATGTTTAAATAGGGTGCTTGTAAGTTATATACAGTCTTATTTTTCTAGTTCCCAACTCAACCTCCACTACAGGATTATTAACTTGTTTTAATAAGTGACTTGTATGTTTGCTAACCTATGTTATACCTTTTTATTTTCTAAGGGTACATTCCCAAATACAGGTGCACGGATAATGCTTTTCACTGGAGGTCCACCTACCCAGGGACCAGGAATGGTTGTTGGGGATGAACTTAAAACCCCAATTCGTTCATGGCATGATATTGAGAAAGACAATGCACGGCACTTAAAAAAGGCAACAAAGGTATGTTGCTTAAAGTGTATTTATTTATTTTTTTTTTACTAGTAAAATTCATTCAGACACTTGTACTAATAAGGAATGCAATTATTCTACCACTACCTGAAATATCCATTGTGCTGATCAAAATTACCTTACAAAATTACAGCTTCCCGTTGGGGAGAGTTGATACAAGTACTAAGGAAGATCTTTGGCGCATTGAGTTGCAGACAATGCCTATAGCCCAATGTGTAAAGTTCACAAGGCTAATTTTGTTTAAAATGATAGAAATGTGTCACTTACTGATTACACATTTTTGTTTTTGGGAATAGACTTGTCTTTATATATTCATTTTTTTTTTTTTTGACTGCAGTATTATGAAGCCCTGGCTAATCGTGCAGCTACTAATGGTCATTGTGTTGATATTTATGCTTGTGCCTTGGATCAGACTGGGCTTCTTGAGATGAAATGTTGTGCCAACCTAACAGGGTAAAAATTTTAGTTGTTACCTCAAACTGTTCATTTTGAGACACTGTTCTAATATTCTTTATATATTATCTCTGATACTAAATATACTGTGTTGATGTTTTGTGGCACATATAATCTCTTGTGCAAGTTGTTTCTTTAAATAAGGAAACCTCTTTTAAAATATAGTGATCTGGTGTTGAATTATTTAGTACACCTCAAACCAGTTTTGTGTTTAAATGGAAAGCATTAACATTGCACTTGTTTCTTTTTAGGGGTTATATAGTGATGGGTGACTCATTCAACACCTCTCTCTTCAAACAAACATTCCAGAGAGTTTTTTTGAAAGACTACAATGGACACTTCCAAATGGCCTTTGGAGGGGTAATAGAAGTTAAGGTAAGGACATCTGTTTAGAGTGAGTTAATACTATGACTTAATTTCTTTAATCTGAAACATTACATTTTCTCAATAGTGTTAACAATTTTTTTTTTTTTTTTTCAAATTTGCTTTTTGTTATTAGTTTCTGGTAACTGAATATAGTATAGCCATTTGTTTTAAATAAAACACCAATGTTAGTTTTCTTTTGTTTATTTGTTTTCTGAGCACACTATATTTTGGTTAAGTGTTGTAATGTGTTTTTGCCTAGGTTGCATAAATTTAATTACAAAAAACAAGTGGTTAAGATTTACTGAAATAGTAGTATTTTAAAACTTGTTTCTTTTTTTTTATTAATTACAAATATATTCTGACACTGATTTGAATGAATGGATGCCTAATATTTGATTTAATTTTTTAAATGTTTTAAATTACAGGTTTCAAGGGAGCTTAAAGTATCTGGTACTATTGGACCTTGCATTTCCCTAAATGCAAAGGGGCAAAGTGTTTCAGAAAATGTAGGTTTATTCAGTTATTTCTGTTTTAAATATAGTAAGTAAATGTATATTATGGCTAAATATTCATTATTTAACTGCTGTAATATGTAAAAGCCTAATTGTTAGAACCAATATAAGCATCACATTTGGGGAACAAAAAATCCTCACCATTAAGACAAGCATTTTTTTTTTTTTTTTTTGTTTGGTCCATCAGGAGGTTGGAATTGGTGGCACAACTCACTGGAAAGTCTGTGGCTTGAATCCATTCACAACACTTGGAATATATTTTGAAGTTGTAAATCAAGTACGTTTATTTTTAGTGCTTATTGTGAAAAGCTTGATCAATGTGAAACCAGAGAAAATGTGCATATCAATACGTGAAAAAGGAAGTTCAAGTGTTTTTCAAATCTATATGTATTTTTTTTGTTTGTTTGTTACATAGCATAATGCGCCAGTTCCTCAGGGTGGGAGAGGAGCAATTCAATTTATTACACAGTATCAGCATTCAAGCACGCAAAAGCGAATAAGAGTGACCACAATTGCCAGGAGGTAGGTATTTTATTTTAGTAAGCTTATGAGAATTAGTTTGTATTTTAACAAAATGTAAAACCAAACAAAGCTATAGGATTATTTCTAACAGCTGATAATGTTCTAACATTATAAACAAATATACTCTTTTTGCTGTAATTTTATTTATTTACCTGAAAACCTTATATATAATAATTTTGAAATTGTATTTTCCCCCTCATTATCAGAGTATAATCATGCAAGTTAACATGTTGCACTGTTACCTGTTTAGTGCCCACTGAGTTTCTATTTGACTTAAAGCAAGTCAAATTAAAATTGCAGTCCTTCTATTCTAAAACACATTTGCAATTAATTTCACTATACAGTAATATCTGTGCTTGATAAGTGTTATGGAATAGTGATCGTTATAGGTTATATAAAATATAAATAATGCTGCATTTACAATTAGATAATTAAAATGAACTTTTGATCATACAAAGAAACCACATTTATTTTATATTATATCTTTCTATTACGAATAAAACAACCACTACCGGAAAATATAAATAATCCACTTATTGAGAATATAACCAAAAGATAAAGCAAGTAGAACCCTATGTATGTATGTAATAATATATTACATAATTATAAAAAAATATATTATAGCTTTGTAAGCCCATGTTGTAAAAAGCCAAGGCTCCTAGAAACTATTGAAATCGTCAGGGGAAAAAAAATGAAAATGCAGAGCGTTGGCTTCATTTTGCGGATGTGCTCGCCCAACCCCATTTGTCAATCAGCAGCTAATCAAGTTTCTTTCTCCTCTGAGGTTTCATTTTGCCAATGTGCTTGCCTCATTTCTGTATCAGCAGCTAAGCGAGTTTGTCTTTTTTCCGCGGTTTCACTTTGGTGGTGGAGTCACTTTCATTCAGCTTCATGCCTTGTACTTCTTTCTTCTTCCGACTTGTTAACTTGGGGCTGCCTTGCTGGCTCTTTGAGCTTCATGCTGTAGCCTCACACTTCAGCCTAGACAGACACACACACACACACACACACACACACACATATATATGAAGTATAAACTATTTACAAAAAATTATAAAGTACATATATAGTATCATCCGCTGACAAGTATACAATATTTATTATGGACTTTTGTTTTGCTGAGTGTACATACTTTGTTGCATTACATGTGGGATATTAAATTTGGCCCTGTATTATTTTTTGGGGGGAACATTCTAATTTTTTTATATGGTTACTTTTTTGTGTAGTAGCTGTTGTTTTATGTGTGTTACTCCATTCTATAATTTCTGCTATTTTATTTAAAACCAATTGACTAGAATTATATACTGTGACAAAGTTATTTCTTTTTATACATTTAAAATACAAATTTACTCTTTTCTATTACCAATATCACAAGACTGCTGGCATATGACTATTTTTATAAATTAATAAATAGGTTAGATGACTTGTGCAGAGTGACAAATAGTGAATTAAAGTAGGGAACTGAATCTGCCGTCTTACTGGCCAGTTTACTGCTGACTTTTACTGGTATTCATTTTTAAAGAAATAAGAAAGGTGTGATAAAATTAGATATAGCGGGTGGAGTATCTCTTTATGCTAACATTAAGTCTTTGAAAATGTTATTGTACTTAAGAGAGTTTGGTTTTTCTCCTCTTCTTATAGCTGGGCAGATGCGCAGTCTCAGCTTCAACACATTGAAGCATCATTTGATCAGGAAGCATCAGCTGTGTTAATGGCTAGGCTTGGAGTTTTTAGAGCAGAGTCTGAGGAAGGACCTGATGTGCTAAGGTGGCTTGACAGACAGCTAATTAGACTGGTAAGATTTCATATGTAAGTTCTTTCCTTGAGCCGTTATAGTTTTCAGATAGCTTTCATGTGAATATTGTATGATTACTTGACAGAAGCATTAAAGTCTTTATAGTGCATCAGTTAATAATATGGTATTTTGAGCAAATTAATTTTCTTATTGTTCTTTTTCCCCTAATTCTATTAATCTCCAGGAACCATACCTAGACAAGCAGCCTGATTCCAAGTGCTTTTTCTTGGCAGGCAGGGACATGAAAATATGCAAATAGCCTTTGTCTACATTTAATAAGAAATCAACATAAGTAATGCCTATTTATCCTCATTAAAAATAGGAACAATGCTGTTCCTGTTCCTGCAGTAGCTGAAAGGCTACTAGGTTCCAAATGTACTTATTCACCTTTCTTTTTTCTCATTCTTGGCCTCTATTTTTCTTCAGTACAATTGAACTCTTCTAGCTGTAGTTTGCGCAAAACAAAACCAATCCAAATATAATTTGATGATTACAAATTTTTTCTACCAGGGCAACAATTTATCAAAATCGTTCTTGTGCAAAATGTGATGCAAACTGAAAGTGGTTTGCTATCACAACACCTCTCAGGCAGGCACTTTCATCAGCAGTGGTTCTGCTTCTTGAGAAGAAACCAAGGAAACTGTGAAGTTTTATGGGTGGTTTAGTAAAGGAAGTAAAATGTGCAAATGTAAAACTAAAGTAAATAGGTTTACATTAATGCATTCATTAATTGTTTTTAAACTGCTTACTTACAGTGTCAGAAATTTGGACAATTTCATAAAGACGATCCTTCTTCCTTCAGATTATCAGAAGCCTTTTCCCTTTACCCACAGGTAAAACTTTTTATGTAATGTAGTAGAGATTTCTTCTCCCAAAACCAGAGGTTTAAAACGTTACTTACATCTCAGAACATTTATTATTTTATGATGCTTATCAGTATATCTATTGTGGGGATTTCAAATAATGCATAATTTGACTTAACTTCCCTTTTTAATAGTACTTCTTAACTTTTAACATTTCTTTTGCATTCCAAAAACCTACTTTATTCAGTCGTTCAAGTCAGTTTTGTTCTTCAGAATGCAGACACTAGCCAGTAGAAGAATGGCTCATTTGTTTCCAATCTGACACATTACAATAAAGTAGATACTTTCTCCCTGGGGAAAAAAAACTTCTAACATTTCTCCTAGCAATGGTGACCTTTTGTAACAGTAGAAATGGAAAATAAGCCTGTAGAGTAACAGTATTATAAGAATTGTGCAGAATCAATGTAAAGTTAAACTAAAAAGTAATTGTCGATAAACCTAACGTCTGCAGTAATTTGAGCTATTGAAAATATGTCTCATTCAAAAAGCATGAGATTAAATGAATATTTCAAGATCGATAGAAAAATTCCTTCTAATAATTGTGAAGCATAAATGGCCTGTAATTTTGTGTATTAATTTTAATAAAAAATATACACTCAGTTTTACACACATGGTGTTTATCACAGTTGGTATTGTATTTATTTGAGTAATTATCAGGGGGATGTTAACACTATCTTTAATGATCCTATCTCAGAGCTTCTTGTGGACTAGAAACCTCACCCAGTTACTGTCAATATGTTTACATGTTTTTTTAGCATCTGTTTAAAGCAGTTTGTGTTTTCCTTGACATTCCAGAGATATGCAGCTTAAGTTGAACTGTGACTCTAAATTACCCACATGTGAATGTGGGTATCCTGTGATTAACTGGCACCTCACCAGAATATATTTAATATGGATTTTGTTTTCTCCATTTCCAGTTTATGTTTCATTTGAGGAGATCACCATTCCTTCAGGTGTTTAATAACAGTCCAGATGAGTCCTCATATTATCGCCATCACTTTATGCGCCAGGATCTTACTCAATCATTGATCATGATTCAGCCAGTTCTGTATTCCTATTCTTTTTATGGACCACCTGAGGTTTGTATGCCATATTTTTAACCATTGTGGAATTGTATTACTCTCTGAAAAGAAAATTGTGTTTAGCGTTTTTGATGTAATAGTCAACTGTTTTCTTGCTGCTTAAGTTCTCAGCTCTTATTCAGTTAGTAACTCTGTGACTTGCATTACCTATGCCACAATTTAAAAAAATAAGATACGTTAAAGAATTGGGTGTAACTATAAAGTGGCTTGGAGTGTTTTTCAAGAAAAATAATTGATAGTTGGTAGCCTAAAAAAGTATGTCTAGTCTGTAGATATATAAGTTATAGATGGTAATGACTTGTGTTTTTCATCATCCTGCAGCCTGTACTGCTCGACAGTAGCAGTATTTTGCCTGATAGAATCTTACTGATGGACACCTTCTTTCAGCTTGTCATCTATCATGGGGAGGTATGTCTGGGTAATTTAGTTGTTAATGCTTCTTCAGTTGAATTATATTCAAAGATGATACCAATATCAAAGCTACAGTAGACAAAAAATTAACGTTTTAACCCAAGTTATTAAAATGTTGTTTTTTTTACTAACGTATGTTATAGGTGGTGCTAACATTTTTGTTGACTATATTTCTTATTAGACTATTGCACAGTGGCGTAAAGCTGGCTATCAAGATATGGCCGAGTATGAAAACTTCAAACAGCTTCTTCAAGCTCCATTGGATGATGCACAGGAAATTCTACAGAGTCGATTTCCAATGCCCCGTTACATTGATACAGAACATGGAGGAAGTCAAGTATGTACTGTATACACTGCAGACATCTTTCTAAGCAATTAAGATTGTTCAAAAGACCACTGACACCATGTGTGTTTTTTTTTTTTCTCTCCCTCTCCCATAAACAGGCTCGGTTCCTTCTGTCAAAAGTAAATCCATCACAGACCCATAATAACTTGTATTCATGGGGGCAGGTAAGTTGGTGCAGTTTTATTTTTGAAATGAATAATTTTCAATAGGACTAGTAACATTAAAATGTTGAGTATTCTAAGAGCTAGTAACTAGATGATATATTCGAGAGCAAGTCAGTAATTGCCTGCATCTTTGTGATCAATTTGTTTGGGTTGGCTGTACAGCTGAAGGTGTAAATAAATCAATAGAAGGCTTTCTGCAAAATGTGGAGATGGTGCTTTATCACAGCAAAGTGTTTAAAATGGTATAAAAATGGCCGGGCAAGTGTTAAATACGAAGTAAAAGAGTAACATCTGTCTATGTCCAACACTGACAACAACACTGAGCAAGTCGTACCATGACTGATGAACTGATGAGAATTTTGTCCCCAGTACTCTAGCACATATCAAGCTAATTGCTGCTCTTCTTTGGTCCAAATGGATGGTGGATTTTGGGGTGGCCATATTTACTTCTAGAAAACAACAAATAAGACTGACTGATCAAGGTCACAACTTCACCACTGTGACCTCTGGTACATCATGTTTCCAAATGTGTTCAGGGAAAGCTGTAGGTCAGCCCAAACAAAATGATCTTGAATGTGCAGATAATGTCTCCTATTTTAATAATTCTAACCTATTTTTTTATGGTACTAAAAGTGTGTCAAACAAGTGCTGCCTTTAAACTGTGACGGAATAGAAGCTTGAAGTGCTTTTCAATACTATCTAATGTCCAAAGTACAGGATTTAGCAAAGGAAAGCATGCCTTTTAAACTAAAACCAGTGACAGAAGCAAATCAGGAGTTAACCTTTGACTAACAACATTTTAGTCTGCGTCCTTGGGTTAGTTCATTGACAATTTACTTTCATTATCTCAACATTTCAGTAGATTGGTATCTGTGTGCACAGCAAAAAAGTGGTTACTTTTAAAGGTTAATTTCAGTGAATTTTGAAGATCTCAGACGTTCCATATGTTCAAAATCTCAACAGTTTTTTTTTTTGTTTTGTTTACATTTTTTTTATTATCGTTTAACAGGAAACTGGAGCTCCAATTCTAACAGATGATGTCAGCTTACAAGTTTTCATGGATCATTTGAAGAAGCTTGCAGTGTCCAGTGCATCATAAGCCTCTCTGTATGCAGTATTAAATGTTTAAAACATGTTTTGAGATTTGGATAAACATTTCAAGGTCTACAATAATGTATTTTTCCTATTCACAATAAACTGTGAAATTATTTATTCTTTTAGTACTGAAAGCTAATAAATTGTTGGGAAGAGTCTTGTTTATATTGGGTGGCTTTGGTTAAGAAATTTCAATAGCATTCCATCATTTTTTCCTTGGGTTTTCCCATTCCATGTTGTGTATTTTTTTAATAAAAAAAAAAAAAAAAAACTGGTACAGAAGTATAACGGCATCTTTTTGAAATTTCAAAGTATAAATTGTTGTTTGCAAAGTGTGTCTTGAACCATAATGTTTGAAAAATTATAAATAAGAATGTTCTGAAATACAAAATTTTTTTATTCATGTATAAGTGAATTGGAAAATTAATTTATTCTGATGTTTACTACAGTGTTTAGAAATACCAATACATTAAATGGTAAAAATTATAATTTATAGAATAATTGAAAAGAAATTCTATAAATGTTACAAACAGCATGTTTTAAACCACGTTTAGCTATTTAAAATTTACGTTAAGGATAGTTTTTTGAATTTCAACACTCTTTAGATAATTCAAATCGAGCAATAAACTACTTTATATACATTATGCAAAATTTGATTACTCTGTTGTATTGTGTACATTTTTAAATTGAAATGTTTCACACTCTGCTGTAGACCTTTTAGTTAGCTACTAATTTTTAAATCCAAATTTATGATAAACTCAAATTAAAATATAATATGAAAGGGTCATATTGATCTAATTTATTTTTTTGGTATGTAAACTTAACTGTAAAAGTACTGTTTAAAGTCCAGTTAACAACTGTAAAGTCTGTTGTGTGTACTGTATTAATGTTTTTTGTGTATGTTTTCTTTTTGGAATAAATTATTCCATTAATTCAAGCTGCACTGTAATTTTAGTTTGTATTTCAATGATTTTGGTGTTTTCATAAGTATATTGTACAGGTAACTGGAAAAACTTTGCTATAGAAATATGTCTTAAGTACTTTACTTTAAACACTAATTTGGGTAATCATCTGAGTAACATTTGCACAAGCAGGTTCAGAATCAGCAGGTTTATCAAGAAACACAGCGTTAAATGAAACCATATATGCCTAGTAAACCTTTACTACATTTCCGATTGATTTATTGGAATTTCCATCTAATGTAGAAGTTGGAAAATGCCCTGGACAAGTTAAAATAACAAACACAGTGGCTTCAGAAACCTTTCAAACCCTTTAATGTTTCTCACATTTTGCTATGTTTCAGCCTTGTGCTAAAATCGGGATTCACAGTTATGGCACTCTGTACTCTAATCACTGTCCTTGAAAAATCTCAATATGTGTGAACAGCTTGCAATATTAACACACATCAGTTATTGTTAAATGTAAGTAAACAGCAGAGCAACTTTGGTGAAATAACACCCAAACTTTATTTCAATCATTACTTATGTTTATTTGCAGGAAAAATATGCATCCATGTTAAATATAAAAAAACCCATACAATCTGAACAATTCAAATGGAGGTCACACAGCAAGCTTCAAGTCGGGTGGCTATAGGTTTAGTTGTTGCAGTCTGTGATGATTACAAGCATAGATAGGGACAGTAGATGATAGACGTGATGTCTCTGAAAATGTTTTTAAAATCCTTTCCTTTTATAGGATTCTTTTACCCCTATTTGGACAGGATATGTTCAGTTGAAGACATACAAATTTGAGTCCCTGTACCCTTTTTTTGTCTCCCCCTCTTAAAAATTGGTATCCGGAAAGTATTCACAGCGCATCACTTTTTCCACATTTTGTTATGTTACAGCCTTATTCCAAAATGGATTAAATTCATTTTTTACCTCAGAATTCTACACACAACACCCCATAATGACAACATGAAAAAAATGTACTTGAGATTTTTTGCAAATTTATTAAAAATAAAAAAATTGAGAAAGCACATGTACATAAGTATTCACACCCTTTGCCATGAAGCTCCAAATTGAGCTCAGGTTCATCCTGTTTCCCATGATCATCCTTGAGATGTTTCTGCAGCTTCATTGGAGTCCACCTGTGGTAAATTCAGTTGATTGGACGTGATTTGGAAAGGCACACACCTGTCTATAGAAGGTCCCACAGTTGACAGTTCATGTCAGAGCACAAACCAAGCATGGAGTCAAAGGAATTGTCTAACAACAACAGTGTTTATTTATATAGCACATTTTCATACAAACAGTAGCTCAAAGTGCTTTACATAATGAAGAATAGAAAAATAAAAGACACAGTAAGAAAAATAAAATAAGTCAACATTAATTAGCATAGAATAAGAGTAAGGTCCGATGGCCAGGGTGGACAGAAAAAACAAAACTCCAGACGGCTGGAGAGAAAAAATAAAATCTGTAGGGATTCCAGACCATGAGACCGCCCAGTCCCCTCTGGGCATTCTACCTAACATAAATGAAACAGTCCTCTTTGGATTTAGGGTTCTCACGGAAGGACTTGATGATGATGATGGTCACGTAGACTTCTGCCTTTTAATCCATCCCATCATTGTTGGAGCATCATGATGCTTTGAGTAGACGGTGGTGGCAAAAAAAAAACGAGAGAGTAGGGGTCAGTACGGATTTTAGAGCCACCATGAATAGTTTTTATGATGAATTGAACATACAGAGTATCAGGATTAAGTTAAAGTGAAGTTATGAGAAGGCCATGTTAAAGTTATGTGTTTTCAGCAGTGTTTTAAAGTGCTCTACTGTATCAGCCTGGTGAATTCCTATTGGCAGGCTATTCCAGATTTTAGGTGCATAACAGCAGAAGGCCGCCTCACCACTTCTTTTAAGTTTTGTTCTTGGAATTCTAAGGAGACACTCATTTGAGGATCTGAGGTTACGATCTGGAATATAACGTGTCAGACATATAGATATTTAAGATGGGGCGAGATTATTTAAGGCCTTATAAACCATAAGCAGAATTTTAAAGTCAATCCTGAATGACACAGGTAACCAGTGTAGTGACAACAAAACTGGAGAGATGTGCTCGGATTTTCTTTTCCCAGTTAGGATTCTAGCAGCTGCATTCTGCACTCGCTGCAAACGATTTATATCTTTTTTGGGTAGTCCTGAGAGGAGTGCGTTACAGTAATCTAGTCGACTGAAAACAAACGCGTGATCTAATTTCTCAGCATCTTTCAGTGATATAAGAGGTCTAACTTTAGCTATGTTTCTTAAGTGAAAAAATGCTGTCCTAATGATCTGATTAATATGCGATTTAAAATTCAGATTACAGTCAACAAAATTATCTGGTCTGATGAAACAAAGATTGAACTCTTTGGTGTGAATGGCAGGCGTCACGTTTGGAGGAAACCAGGCACCGCTGATCACCAGGCCAATACCATCCCTAAAGTGAAGCATGGTGGTGGCAGCATCATGCTGTGGGGATGTTTTTCAGCGGCAGGAACTGGGAGACTAGTCAGGATAAAGGGAAAGATGACTGTAGCAATGTACAGAGACCTCCTGGATGAAAACCTGCTCCAGAGCGCTCTTGACCTCAGACTGGGGCGATGGTTCATCTTTCAGCAGGACAACGACCCTAAGCACACAGCCAAGATATCAAAGGAGTGGCTTCAGGACAACTCTGTGAATGTTCTTGAGTGGCCCAGCCAGAGCCCAGACTTGAATCCGATTGAACATCTCTGGAGAGATCTTAAAATGGCTGTGCACCGACGCTTCTCATCCAACCTGATGGATCTTGAGAGGTGCTGCAAAGAGGAATGGGCGAAACTGGCCAAGGATAGGTGTGCCAAGCTTGTGGCATCATATTCAAATAGACTTGAGGCTGTAATTGCTGCCAAAGGTGCATCGACAAAGTATTGAGCAAAGGCTGTGAATACTTATGTACATGTGATTTCTCAGTTTTTTTATTTTTAATAAATTTTCAAAAACCTCAAGCCTTTTCACGTTGTCATTATGGGGTGTTGTGTATAGAATTCTGAGGAAAAAAATGAATTTAATCCATTTTGGAATAAGGCTGTAACATAACAAAATGTGGAAAAAGTGATGCGCTGTATATGCAGTATATAAAAAAGAATGGATTCTGTTGCCATCTAGTGGTGAGACTAATTCAGTCAGCTGTAAGGTGAGGAAGCAAAACGTCTTTTCATATAGAGAGAGCAAAAAGAAGACATGATTTAAAAAAATTGCATTTAAATCTGATGTTGAAATCTGTTTGTTTACAATCTGCAGCATTTATAGTTTGGTTTACAACTGCAGTTTTTCTTTATTTTAGTGATAGTCTCATGACAGGATGCCATCAATCAAATAGTACCGGTACAAGGGCAGTGGGATCTCATTTAAATGAAACTCATGCATAGAGATGAAAATGTTGGGTGTATTTTGAGTTTTGCTCCATATTCGCTGTTAAAGGCCGCATTTAGTTTTATTTCCTGTTATGTTATTATTTTATTCTATTTTAACTGTTTTATAATATGAGAAAATTAGTTTACACAAACTTTCTGCTTGTTCAGTCAATAGCTGAAATGTTGCTGAATGAAATTGTGGGTGATAACTCCAACAATGAGGATTTGTGTGACAATGATGTTTAGTGTATGCTTTGTATGTGTGTGTGTGTGTTTGCACTGCAATGGACTGATGCCTTGTCCAGGGAATTTCTTTGCCCTGATCTCTTGCTTGTTCCCCACAACTCTGCTCAGGATAAATCAGTTAGATGGATGGTGATGTTTAGTGTGTACTTGTGAGTGTGTGTGTTCACCCTGTGATGGACTGTCTAGTGATTATTTCTTCCTTGATCCGTGATCTTTGTAGGATAGGCTCCAGTGTCCTTACAGCCTTGCTCAGGATAAATGAATTTTTAAAATGAATGGATGGATAGGTGGATGGCCTACCTGATCTGCAGAAAGGGTTGCTTCATCCTGGGTCATTTCAGGAAGGCCTGTCTTGTTTCATTTTCTCTTCCCAGGAGGCAGGTATAACTCGATGCTGGAAGTTATAGCCAAAGCAATAAATGGAGGTTTAGTTGTTACTCAATTAAGAGCTGGATTATACTCCTCTGAAGGCTAAACCTTTTTTCCTGCAGTAGAATGCATGGACTCTGTGAGCTCAACCGGTTCTCTCTTATAATTTCTGCGTTGTGCTGAGGATTAGTCATCTGCAGATAAAAGACTTAAGATTGTTCTCATTAGTAAACAATATACCAATGTTTCATGAAAAACTGTTTGAAGATCCAATGGGACAGGGGACATGGTACATTGTGTTGCATTGATTGTCCCATTATTAGTATATGAAGTATTGGGCCAATCATTTTTGTTTGGGCACCCCTAAGTGACGTTAAAACAAATGCATTTGTGCACAAAATTTCAGCAACATGTGCTCAATCAGACCTGCACTCGGTGGTCAACAGGCACAGTGAAACAATTAATTAATTTGTAATCCTTTAGTAAGGCACTGTATGAGATCATCAACAAAATGATTGCCTCTGTCTTAAGGAATCTAAACTGGAATCCCAAAGTGGGGAATGATTGATTTTAATAGTGTCTCTGCTACAGCAGCTCCATCATGTCTCCTTATGGGGCATTGCTTTCGCCCACCTAGAAGACATGTCCACTTCTCCCAGGACGTAAGAGAAAAACCCATGATGGGTGGCATTTGTGTAAAATTCAATATTCAGATGCCTTAAAGGGCATATAGGTGGAGAAGCAGATAGCCCCTTCTTTTGTTTATTCCCAGGATTTAAACCATTTGTAAAAGTGATGGCCTCAGACACATTGACATAGCTAACAAACCTTTTCCTTTCATAAAGTCCTTTAAATTATTTAAGTAATAATACATTTCCGCCTTATAAATAAAAGCTTTAAACAGTCTTTCAAATATTTTAGCAGGATATAAATGTATAGCAAATAAGCATAAAACCTTCCTGTATCTAACTTATGAAAAATGAACATTCCATTTTTATTATATCTACCCAAACACAACTGTAATTTTCCATAGTAACTGATTAGGATGGGCTCTTCCATACATCGAAATTATTTTGTTTCACATTATAAAAAAAAGTGACAAAAAGAGATGATGGAAAAAAGAAACCAATGTAACATCTTACATATATTTCAATATCTGGACAGTACACACCAACACACTGGAGTCCGTTCACCTAACCTGCATGTCTTTGGAATATGGAAGGAAACAAATGCAGACAAGGGAAAAACATGCAAACATGGGCACAGGTTGTGTGAACTAATGACTTTTGTCAGAAATATCTTTACAGTGAAGCACGGAAGGGATGATATTGTTATAAACAGATTAAGAACTGGTCACTGTGGGTTAAATGACAATCTAAAATGAATTAGGAAAATATCAGATGGGAACTGAGAGGAACGTTTACAACGGAATCTGTCGTATATATCTTATTGCAATCAAAAAACTATGAAATAAAGAGAACCTGGCTGAAAAAGCAGTTAATGTCTTCAGGTATCCAAGACCTAAGTTTAAAAAATATATTAGAAACATAAAAAAAGAGAAGAGTTATGCGATAGCAGCATTTTTAAATGGTCGGCATTATATGAACAGACAGAAGGCATATTAACACCTCCAGGACAGAAGATGGCAGTAATGCACCACAGAGTGTAAAGACTGCCAATGAAGAGGAGACGACGTAGTTGTTGTTGGATTTATTCCGGCAGCCGTGGACATGAAAAGCGCGTTTAAATGGAACGTGCGCGCCTCGTTAGTTTATGCCATAGGCATTTGGACAATGTTTGGATCAATGGTGTACCTTAATTACGGTAAAAAGTGGAATACCGATGAAGGGAAGAGATCACCATTTGGTAATTGTTTATTGTCATTTTGACTATGAGTAAATGGTTTTGTATTTTATTGCTAATGTTACGACTAACACTGTGTGGAGAAAATGACTGGGCAGAACTTCTTAAAGGCTCGTCTCGTTGTTTGTTTCAGTTCTTCACGCTTTACGAAAACTGAACTACAAAGCGTCTGTTGAGGTACAAATGCACAAGTCATTCCGCGGAAGCGTCGGGATTCAATGGGGATGACTTTTCAAATGTCTTGATCATTACCGCATGGCGGCCAAGGACAGGTTCACATTCTCTTATTAACCCCGATCGGAGAAAAGTGACGCCCGTTAGCGAACCGCCTGCTGATTAATGGTTGGGTCTTTGCTGCCCATTTTTCCACTGACCTTTTCATTAAAATGGTGTTCTTGGCAGCACGTAGCACAGGCTGCAATTTTATACTGATAAAATGGTTTTGGTTACGAAGTTATTTTTATTTGCATTCATAAAAACACCAAAAATAACGAGGGCGTTTCAATCATGTCACATTTAAGCACAAAATAAAAAAGTATATGTGGATGGCCCGTCGTGTGTACAGTTTTTGCGTCCATGTGAATTGTCCAGCAGTAGTCCGTCATCAGACTGACATCTCAACGTCCCAAGTGCCTTCCGTCCATGTCCTGATGGAATCCTTCACTCACCGCTCCGAGATTTTCATGGAAAAATTCCAAATGTAAATCAAAAAAGTTAACTTTGATACTCGTGTAGCAACCCAATTCCATAAATGTATCATTTTAGTTTTTCACAATTTCAAAATGTAATTTAGCCACAGACAAACCCAGAAACTTTCCGCACAAACCAGAGGGGCTCCCATCTTTTGATAAGGATTTGACAAACCGGTTGGTTAAACCAAGCCTTTTAGGTAGGGGTATTAGCAGCACTTTATCTGGGCCCATCAAGTTAGTTCTGAGGATATTTCTGGCACCAAGCTGTAGCGTTTTTACCAGCTAGTCATTCCTTCTGAACCCGATGTCAATTCTTGGTCCTCCTGCCACACTTGCACAGCAAACGTGGGATTTTCATACTGCATCTGCCCTGACTGCACATCACTGTGTTCAGTTCCTGCTGCATTCTGATATTATCAAATAAAATACAGTAACTGTATACTTTGATATTTTCTAATATTAAGGTATGTGTTTAAGTTCAAATTACCATTAAAATATTATTTAAATAATTACTGTGTGCAGACCTTAAAAAAGATATACTTGACAGGTAAAAAGTGTATTTGGTGAAAAAATGTTATATGATGGAGAAAAATGATTTTCATTTTTGAATTCCCCAAAGTATATAAAAATCACATGGAATAATGCAAACAGTTTTTCCAGTGTATAGCTGTGGTAGGGGAGTTAGGCAAGCACTGCTGCCTTGCAGTGCGGAGATCATGGAGTTGTGTCCTCAGTCCTCCCCATGTGGAGTGTGCAAAGTGCTTTGAGTAGTGAGGACATTACTATATAAATGTAAAGAATTATTATTATTAAGAGAGCCAGTCACAATCATTTGGAGTTGCTGATGTCAAATACAAAATTTATGCCATTTGTAACTGTAGCTCAACAGAAAATATCTGATGTGTTTAATCACATTTTAAAATGAGTGATGTTATAAGATACTAGCTGTCAACCCGCGACTCTGCCCGTGTCGTAGTGAAACAGGACAAACTTTAAAAATCAATAAACAAACAGGTATCGCTAGGTAAGCAGAGGTAAGGTACACTCCAAAACGTGGCGAGAGGTGGACCGACTCAAATGGAGGCTGGCTCATGAGTGAGGAGGGCCCTGACAGGCTCCCTACTCCTGATGTCGTGATTCACCTTCCCTCGGCCCGCAGCCTCTGTCTTTGATTAGCGCGAATACATCGCTCCTGCTAGCGAACTATGACACTTAGCGCAATGAGAGAAGTCGCAAAATCAACTGGAATGTTCAAGCAAATCTCTCTATTATATATAAAAAAAATGGATGGAGTCTAGGGAGACGAGATGTGATCTTATTGAAAGACAATTTGACGTCCCGCAAGACAAGGCAGTGAGACAACATTTAAAACAAGTTAACGGACATCTAACCTAGCAGTTGTTGGATTGCTTTTGGCAGACACGCATCATGTGCTCCCAGCTCTTAAAACAACGACAAGCAGAACACACACCTCGCCAGCAGCTGATCCAACGGCATCTCCTTAGCGTGCGTTCAGCCTCCCCCCCTTCACAACATATACGTCCTGCGAGAAAGAGATTTAACCACTCCCGGGGCAGGAAATAAAGGACAAGTATTGTTTTTACAAAAGTTTTAAAATAAAAGTGAAAATAATGCATATGTAATAATTCCCATGAAAGTAACAATCTCTTTAAATTGTATATCTGGTAAACCAAACCCGGGGGTGGGCAAGCGAAGCAAGCAGGGGGCAGAGCCCCCTAGTTATGGAAAAAAACCCAATCTAAATCTGTTAAGTAGTTCTCTCGTGAAAAGCGAACAGACCTACAGAAATTGGATTTTATATGTATATATATAGATTTTTAAATTGAGCATTATCTCATGATAGGACATAAAAATGTTTATAGGACATCTTAGTTGTATTAGGCTGAATGGTCTTGTCTTGTTTGTCAAATTTCTTATGTTTTTACATCTTACAGTAATCAATACATTTATGTTATAAATTTAAGTTGCCCAGTGCAGCATTTGAGGTGTTCGGAGTCTGTTCTGGCAGCAGTGGGCTCAAGGCAGAATTACATTCCTTGAAGTGCCATCCACTGCCACATTCACCTTCACCTTCATATATGTGCTGAGTTATTTTAGGACAGTTTTTAGAGTTGCACGTCAGCCTTATTTTTCAAGCTGTGAATAATAAATGACTGACAGTGCAGTGTAACAATACAGTCCTCCCTCATTGCACCTAATGAAATGATTTTATATAGCAACTTTAACAAATTATAAAGCATTTTTAAATCATGCAAGAATGAAATTTAAAGCAAGAATATAAAAGGTGCGTTGGATTTGTGAATTGGTATACTCGGATCCTAATAGAAAATATGTTTGTACAGTTGCAAAACATATTTTTTTTTTCACACATGTGCAAACAGATCAGAATTGCATGTGTACCCTGAGATGATTGCCAGCTACAATAAATGCACAGCATACATGTATATACTATATAAAATGTCAAATAAAGTACATTTTTCATCAATAAGCATCCTCTTTTTCAAAAGTGATTTTAGAAAGTTGTAATCCTTTATTTTGCCATTGGTACTTTAATACATTTCAGGATACTGACCCAGTTTTATATTGCACAGCTAGTGTTTTAAAAACAGGCATATTTTCTATCTCTTGGTGGATTACACTGCCTTATTTCAATAAAGGGAAATATGTTTGGGTCCTGTGGTGGACTGGTACCCTGGCACCTGGTGTGTGTTACCACACTCTAGAACCCTGAAATGGAGTAAGACTGTGTGAATGTGTTATTTTTCCTGTTGACTGATTTATTCTCTAAATGCATGAAATTACTGATTATTAAAATTACTGTCCATCTTCTTGTCACATTGCTTAATTGCTTAACATCACTTTTTTATATCTAGGAGAAGACAAAGAAAATCATTTCAGCAAAAATAAAAGTTGGCAGTAGATCAACTGTAGGCATTGGAATTGCATTGCAGTACAGTCTGTCTCGCTGTAAAGCTGAATTCAACATGTATGCAGTTGTTGTCCTGCAGTTATCTTTTTTTATATCACAGGTTAATGCCCAAAACCTCTGCCAGAAGATGCCCGACAGCAATCTGTCCAGTAATTATTTTCAAATAAAATGGGATAACTAGAGGCAGACTGAGTATTAACTGAGTTGCTATAACCAACGTTACATTACACAACTTGTAGTCAGAGGGGATGTTAAACTTGACAACAGCAGTTGCTGATCTCATCACCTGAGTATGTCAGATTACACAACAAAAAATTGCAGGGCAAGTCAAGTTGCACGACAAGGTGACCACTTTCCAGCACAGTTTCACATTTCAAAAGTGTCACTAGTTTGCCCCTTTTTTTGACAGCCAATGATGGTTAGTGTTAACACTTTACAAATATGGTGAGTTCAGCTGCAAACTCTGCCCTTTTTTTCTTTTTATCCATTCTGTCATATTAAGTGAAGCATACGACTTCAGACAGAAAAGTCTCAATCCTGTTTGCAAGGTCCAAAACCTCCACGTTCCTTATGCCTCATTGCTGCATTATATATACGGTACTTCTGGCTGAGTGCTTATTGGTTGGCAGCCCTCACATGCACAAATGTGTATAATTTAGAGGAAGCAAAAATATCTTTGTTGGATTAGCAAGTGGTTTATTTACAACACATTTCTGCCCTGGAACCAAATACAGTTTAATTTTATGAGCCTCTTCAGCATGAGTGCCCCATTCATAAATGAAAAAAATCTAACATCTGTCTGTGTGTGTGTGTGTGTGTGTATATATATATATATATATATATATATATATATACTGTGTATATATACAGTACAGGCCAAAAGTTTGGACACACCTCCTCATTCAATGTGTTTTCTTTATTTTCATGACCATTTACATTGGTAGATTCTCACTGAAGGCATCAAAACTATGAATGAACACATGTGGAGTTATGTACTTAACAAAAAGGCGAAATAACTGAAAACATGTTTTATATTCTAGTTTCTTCAAAATAGCCACCCTTTGCTCTGATTACTGCTTTGCACACTCTTGGCATTCTCTCGATGAGCTTCAACAGGTAGTCACCTGAAATGGTTTTCACTTCACAGGAGTGCCTTATAAGGGTTATTTAGTGGAATTTCTTGCTTTATCAATGGGGTTGGGACCAGCAGTTGTGTTGTGCAGAAGTCAGGTTATTTGGACGATCATTTATGTTTCAACAGGACAATGACCCCAAACACACCTCCAGGCTGTGTAAGGGCTATTTGACCAAGAAGGAGAGTGAAGGAGTGCTGTAAATGGTCATGAAAACAAAGAAAACACATTGAATGAGGAGGTGTGTCCAAACTTTTGGCCTGTAATGTATGTGTATATATATATATATATATATATATATATATATATATACTGTGTGTGTGTAATAATATAAATATATAATAATATAAATATATATATATATATATATATATATATACTGCATATATATATATATATGTATATGTATGTCCGCTTTTCACAAGAACAGTACTTAACGGATTTACATCGGGCTTTTTTGTATAATTTGCTTGAACATTACGTTTGATTTTGGGATTTCTGTCATCGCACTCAGTATCATAGTTTGCTTACAGGAGTGATTTATTTGCGTGAATCCGAGAGAGAGGCTGCAGGCTGAGGGTAGGGGGAAGCGTGATGTCAGGAGTGGGGAGCTAGTCTGGGCCCTCCTTACTCACGCGTCAGCCTTGGAGCATACCTTGCCTCCACCTAAGCTAGCGAAAGAGAGAATTACTTGACAGATTTAGATCAGGTTTCTTTTTCTATAATTTGCTTGAATATTCCAGTTGATTTTGTGACTTCTCTCATTGTACTGAGTATCATAGTTCGCTTGCAGGAGCGATATATTCGTGCTAATCCGAGACAGAGGCTGCGGGCTGAAGGGAGGGGGAAGTGTGACGTAAGGAGTCGGGAGCCGAGCAGGGCAGGGCAGGGCAGGACCGGGCCCTCCTAACTCACGTGCCAGCCTCCGTGCAAATTGGTCTATGTCTGGCCATGTTTTGGAGTGTACCTTGCCTCCGCAATACCTGTTTGTTTGTTGATTTTTAAAGTTTGTCCTGTTTCACTACTATGCGGGCGAAGCCGCGAGGGGCAGCTAGTATAAAATATAATATAAAATGGTACATGATAGGAACATTTAAAGGTGATTTTTATGATCAGCAGGCCAAAATCTATAAGACACATCCTAATCAGGTCCATAAGCAATTTCATGCTGGCTTTAATATGTTGAGCAGTAGTCATATGCCCTATAATAGCTATAACTTCTTTCTAGTTGTAGTGCTCTTACATGTTCTGATGTCTAAATGGAGCATTTTTATTTAGAGAAGTTTTTAAAGTGTGTCATTGTTGGCACCAAACAGGTCCACTAGGAAGAAGATGCAAATGTAAAGGGAAAGTCAGAAGCACATTCAGACAATATTTTAATAGTAATCTGGCTGTAAGGGTCTCAGCTTTAGCTACTTGGGTCAGTAGTTTCTTCCAGGTTATCATGACCCATTACATTGAGTGGCTCATCGATTTTAGTTTTGCTTGCACATCACCTTAATTTTTGTCAGTGTCTTGAATTACATTATTCACCATTTAAAAGATTTCTGGAAGACTAGCTCTTATTTATTTCTTTGTGATTTTTCAAGAGCAGGATTGGGTCCACATATGGCCTATGCTCATCAGGTGCTTAAGCCTCTTCTTTTTATCCCTTTAGATCTGATAAAACTGGATGCTGTTTACTGCACAATCTCTAGTGTTTGCTGCCTTTCAGTTCAATGACTACTGCAGATGTCTTTCTAAGATGCTGTCAAGTTTAGTTTGCTTGCCTGCATATTCATTCTGTTTTTACTAATCATGACTTTTTCTCATACTTTAGATATGGAAGCTGAAGATTCAGATAATGTGAAAGTGATGAAAATATCGCCTAACATTGTGGTGACCGCAACATACAAGGAAAATTCTGTACCATTTACAAGCAGAATTGCCAAGTACCTGAAATCATTTGGAAACAGTGCTGAAGACGATGTCTCTGAAAAGTGAAGACCTTTTCAAGTTGTACTGTATGTAAAGGAGCCAGACTCTATTGTGTTGTTCAATTATTTATGAATAATATTCAGATAAACTCACATTGTTGTATATAACAGTCCTTTCAGTTTGATCAGCTTTTTACAAAAGACAACTGCATATAATAAAACTATGAATTTTAAATGTTCTTTGCAGTTTAAGTCAGAAAGCTCATGGGGTCTTGTGGAGAGCAGCAGGACCTTGGCAGTACCAGCAGCTCAGTGGTGACATTGATGTTTATTCCTTCAGAAGAATTAATATGCAGAAGAGGTAATTCAGAACTGTGACCAATCAATGGGATTTTAATGACATGATGAATATGATTGACAGCTGTCACTTTTTGGAATCATTTGTATATTAGACACGCTCATTTACTTAAACCATCAGAACAAGGCATATGCACTTTAGGAATCTTTAGGCTTTATCTGTAGATGTACATTGCTTGGTGTAATGCCCAGAACCCTTGCAACAGTTTTAGCTTTTCAAAAAATGCTACAGCTGAATGTACACTACCAGCCAAAAGTATGGCCACATCCTGAAATTTTCCTGCTTTCTTTTCTTTTTATATCAAGATACCATTAAATTGGTTTAAAGATATAGGCAAGACAGTACTACTATGGCTAGAAATGACTGATCTTTAATCAATTATTCATATATGACTGCAAAGCCCATTTTTCAGGAGCCATTACATCTGTGTCGTAATGGTCAACTTCCTTAGCTTATCCTAAATTTATTAGTTTGACATGCTAAATTGGTTATTAGAGAAACCTATATAATTGCATTAGGACTGCCGAAACCTGTTATTCTGTTCACTTGCTTTTGAAGGTACTGCTATTCCTAAAGTTCAGTTCTGGGTTCAGAAATGGCCAAAATGAAACAGATTTATACAAAGGCGTAAGTTACTGCCTGGATCTAGCGAGTATAGAAAAAGGGGGGAACAGCTTATATGGACAATTGCACAAGTGTATAAGTACAGTACATCAGAGTCTGTAGTTTAAGAATCAGACACTTTACAGGTCCTCTGTTGGCTTCTTCCTTAAATACACGCCAAGTACCAGTGTCATCTGCAACAGAGCAAAGATAATTCCAGAATGCTGACCATAATATGCTTTTCCAGTCTTGTACTTGTTTAACCTTTACTTTTTTTAGTCGGTTTCGGAAATGGCTTTTTCTTTGAAGCTCTGCCTCTAAGGCCACTTTCTGCCCATTGTCTGTAGTCACTTTGACCAGGGGCCAGGATTTATCTAGTTAGGACCTGACCCTGAAGATTGAACGGATGACAAAGATATATTAACTCTACTTTGGCTGGGTCATCCTTTACCTAATTTAAGTTCCATGGATTCTTGCCGACAATGCCATTCACCTGGAATAATGATTGCAATTGTGTCACCCCTTTTTAAATGGATGCCATTTCCACATAAAACAGTTTATGTATAAATATCAGCCACTGCTTTTAGACTAGGTTCACTTCTAACAAATGTGATTCACTGCTGATGAACTGTAGTTTTGCTCATTTTTTTTATAGGCAGAAATAATTTGTTCCACCATAAGCCCTTATTGTAGACATTCCTTTTTATACATTATTTCTTTGAGGTTTTATGTTTTTTTTTTTAATAAGTTTATTTCTGATTCATCCAAGGCCTACTTCCTCTCTGTAGGAGACATTTCATTTAAACTTGAAATACATAAAATGCCCTTAACAAGTCTTAAAGAAAGCAGCAAAATTAACAGATACACTCAGACAAGAAACAAGTATATTCAGTGAAAAAAGGGTAACTGGATAAATGCATATTCAAGCAAATAATCAAAGAAATACTAAGGAATAAAAGTATTAAAAAATATACCTTTCTAATTCTTTTTTAAAACAGTAACATGGCACCTGATACAGAATTCAAGGCTGGTGTTTAATGTGGGAATCTTTTATTTTCAGTTTTTACAACTTCTGAAATGTTTACTGTCAAGTGCAATCCTAAAAAAAGGATTTTTAACTGAAGTTTTGACATGGTGTAAAATCACCAAGGAAAGACATAGAATTCTAGTTCCTTTTAAAACAGTAAATTATAAAAGTGCTGTACAATAATCCTTAACAGTAACAACTAATGGCAACAAAGAAATCAACCGTGCCTAGCACTGTGAAAAAGAATGAAACTTCCAGGAAATCGAGGATGCTGCTGTGGACCTGAGGAGCGGGGCACAACAAGATAAACTTTAACATAACCAGACGTTCCTCCAGTAAATTCTTTATAAAGGAGTTCAGTTTAGAAAAGGAAGGATTAGGTTTATTTTATAGGTTTATGGGGTCATTACTGTCACATGATGAGGAGGAGGAGGTTAGGAGCACACACTGAAGTGAAATTCCTACTTACATGTACATGCTTATGAACATGCAACACGTCACGACTCTACATTGGCATAATTAATTTTAAACAGTTATTAATGTAAGAGCCAAATCCTTCAATTTAATGTTAATGCTAAATTTACTTTAGTTTTTACTTAGTTTGAACTTGAATATAATGTAGCTCTAGCCATAAACAATGGAAGGTTCTGTTCCACTCCCTACAGCTTAAAGGTAACTGAATGTTCATAATGTTAGTGACACTAGTGTAACTCTTACAGTGAAGTTAGACAGCTAGAAAGAAACACGAACTGTCAGTCAGATAGGTATTAAGGGCATATAGTTTTCTGACTATACAGTATATGTATGTGCGTTAAATTAGATAACATTCAGATACCTTAAGGAGTGAAACATAGATACTTGAGCTTCAGGAGTAACAAAGACAAGAAGTTCCCTTTTTTGTGTGCATTACCAACTTTTTTGTTTGTTTCTAATTTCACTAAAATCTTTGAACAAAGATACTTTGAATGTGGAGTTTTTTCTTGAACAGCAAGTCATACTATTGCTGGAATACCTTTCTGGTAACTACATTTGAATTATTTTGAACTACTTGGAAATTCTCAACAAAAACAGTTACACTTAATATTAAAAAAATAATAATTTGTGAAGAATTGTTTCTTAATAACTGGAATAGATGCATTTACTTGACCTATTCACAATTTCCAGGTCACAACCCTGCTAAGTGTGCCTTTAGAAACAATATGTTGTGGTACGCCGGGAATGGGGCATTTTGAATGCTGCACTTCACAGCAGTAGTGAACTTAGTCCAGTTCTTAAAGCAGTGATCTGCAGCTCATATTCTAGTTCACCACACGAGGGCGTGTTTCTTCCAAAAATTTACAGATTTCGTTTCAAAGTCAAGAGCAGGAGTGCAATGGTATAAATATACGTTGCTTCTTCGACAGGCATCTAAACAAAGTTTTTTAGGGTTGTTTTTCACACATTGATAAAGCACAATTGAAATTCTCAACTAACTTGCAATATGTTGTCACCATGATTATGATTAGAATATACCGGCCTTGCCTCAAAACTGCAGTTGGTTACTTTACCTGGAATATCTCTTTAAAAGTCGTACTCACTGCTGTGAGCAAATGCAATGCTTAAAACATTCAATTATGCAGGATTACTTTTAATTATATGCAGAAGATACAATGAACAAAGAATAAAAATCCAAAGTAAATCTTTTTTACACAAGTTTACCTCCTGCTGATGTTTATCAAAGTGTTTCACAGTCAGGGATAGTTAAGAAATAATAACAATAAAAGCAAATGATTTAAGTTAGTTAAAGCTTGTATAGACTACACAGATAATACTTATTTGTCTTCTTTACCCATTTCAAATTACTTCAAAAGAATCTTGACCTAGGCTTATACTTCATACGGCCATTATAATGACATATACGGAGTGCAATGAAATTCTTACTTGCATGTGCTAATTCACATGCAACACATCGCCAATGTCTTGTTGTGCAATGATTAGCAAGTAAGATTACCTTACCTCAAAGGTTCTGTCTTGAATTAACATAATAAGGGTGTTAATCAATTTAATTTATGTTTTACGTTTAGAAAAGGAAAAAGCATGACAGCAGGAGAGTGGTGGCCAGAAGGGATGGCACAGGTTTTAAGTAACTGGCTCTCAGCTCTCATCAAGATGAGACTAAAGAAGAAAGTCTGTATTTCAAACCTCGCTGAGTCCAACCAAGCACCTAAAAACGTATCTTTTTAAAAAGACATTTTGTTAAAGTATTTCATTGATTCTTCTGTTTTATTATTATTATTATTTTTTTTTTTTACTCTGTAGCACTTTGAGATGGCTAAAATATAAAGTGCATTACAAATAAAATGTATTATTATTATTAAAATCGGGAAAAAGAACTGTTAGATGCTAACACAAAGGAGAGTTAAGCACTGGTAAGTACCTCTCAGGATCCCAGTAATCTGAAAGAGGTACTTATACAGTAAATCGAGACGGATCCTGCAATTAAAAGGGGGACACCAGTAGTTTGAAAGGCGTTAACAACCTTGATGGACATAAGAGGTTCATCTTAAGTTATATTTGCCAAAACAGGAGTAGTAGGGTGTTGTACCGTGTTAGCCGTAATAGATGCAATGATGAGTCAAGCAAAATGGCCCCTTTTATTGGCTAACTGATCAGATTACAATCTATAAGATTTCAAGGAAATTTAGGCCCCTTCATTCATGCAAAGTTGCCTGAAGAAGGCACCTAAGCTGCCTCGAAAACTTGCATATTGTAATCTATTCAGTTAGCCAATAAAAAGTATCATTTTGCTTGACTTCTCATTCCAATCCAGCAGGCACTTCAAGATGGATATGATATAAAAGGAAGGGATGCAAACCTGTCTCTCACACTGTCTTTGCTACAGGGGTCATAGCTTTTCTAGCAGAAGTGACAGTAAGGCTGAAATTGGGATATATTCAGATTTTCTACCCATCAAAAACTAGATTAGAGGATTTTCTCGCTTTCTTCAGAACTATCTGACAGTCAATGTAGGTCAGGAATTTCAGGGTCATTGGCCTGGGCGACGAGGTGTTCCTGTCAGGAGTTTAAACTCTGTGACACCTTTCTACCACTGTGAATATCAGAAAAACTGTGGATCACATTTTTTAAAGAAATTGGATGACATCTTCACCCTGTCTTCCCTGTTTAACCTTACTATGTGAAAAGTATTGCTACTTCTTCAGTGTTTGAAGTCCTTTATTTTTTCAGGTAGCGACTTCATTTTTTGGCTGAAGATCTTGGATTTTGCTAACATACGTTTTCTCCTGTTTCAGCAAGTTGATCAGTTCTTTGGTCCTTTTCCTCTGACCCTCTTTTAATTAAGTGCTAAATCTTGGAGGCTTTGAATCTAATGTGTTAAACTTTGTATTTCACTTTACCTAATCGGCCAAATTTTGAACCCCATGGCATCATTATGAAAGGATTACGAGTACAGGTCTGAAATGCTTATAAAAATGACATAGAATTATTTTCAAAACAGTATGTACAGTGCTTAAATTTGAATTCTTAACCTTTAATTAATTTGTGAGTCTTATATTTTATTTGTAACAACTTACCAAGTATTACACTACCATGTATCCCTATGAAGTTTTACAGTGAAATATAATTGTCCAGGAATGACGTTCCTTTTATAATCTATAGAGTGGATTCAAAGAGTATTCAGATCCCTTCACTTGCTGCACACTTTTATTGTGTTGTAGATTTAATTTTAAATGGGTAGATCTGTCATTTTTGCTCATCAGTTCAAACTCAGTAACCCATAATAACAATCTGAAAAGATGTTTCCAGAAAGGTTTGCAATTTTAATAAAAATCAAAAACTGAAATCTCTCATTCATATGAGTATTCAGACCTTTGATTCAGTACTTTGTTGAAGCCCTTTGGTAGCATTTACAGCTTTGAGTCTTCTTGGTTAAGTCTCTAAAAGCCTTACATACCTGGATTTGGGCAGTGTATCCCATTCTTCCGGGCAGGTCCTCTCAAGCTTTGTTAGACTGGATGGGAAGTGTCTGTAAATCTCTGCCATCTTCAGGTCGCTCCACAGATGTTCTAAAGGGATAAAGTCTGGGCCTTGGCTGAGCCACTCAAGACAGTCGGAGACGTGTCCCAAAGCCACTCCCGTGTTGTCTTGGCTGTATTCTTCGGGTCAAGATCCAAAGCAGACCCCCTCATCTGTTAAACAAGGTGGTGGGGGTGCGATGGCTTGGGCATGTATGGCTGCCACAGATACTGGCAAACTTGTCTTCATTGATGAAGGAACTGCTGACGGCGGTAGCACAGTGAATTCTGAAGTTTATAGAAACATCTGCTCAAGTTCCAGTAAAAGCTTCCAAGCTCACTGGATGGCACTTCACCCTACAAGAAGGTAATGATCCAAATATACTGCTAAGGCAACACAGGAGTTTTTCAAAGCTAAAAAACTGAAAAATCTTGAAAGGCCAAGTTGGTCACCTGAACACATCTTCCATATGTTGAAGAGAGAACTTAAGGGACAAGCCCCCAAAACAAGCAGGTGCTGAAGATGGCTGCATTAGAAGCTTGGCAGAGCATCACCAGAGAAGATCCTCAGCACTTGGTGAGGTCTAAGAATGGCAGACGTCAAGCAGACTTTGCATGCAAGGTATGTGTGACAAAGTCATAAATACGAAGGCTTTAATAGACATGCCATTATTGTGTCACAGACATTATGGTGCCCTGAAATTAGGAGGGGGGTGGGCATGTACAAAAAGTGTTGTCATTTCTACATGGTGATACCGCAAATACGTCTGCAGTTTGCACTTTAATCACATGTGAATTGTTTTGAGTTTTAGTTTTAAACTGTGGAGAAGAGTGTTAATTGTCTTTGTTCCAAACATTATGGAGGGCACTATAGATTTGAACTATTCATCAAGTATTCTTTCAAAAATTTGGTGTTTAAGAAACACGAACTGCAATTGGCCTTAAGACCTTGTCACTCACATGCACATTGGAGGTAGCACAGGGGCTCAAAAGATGGTAGCCCCATGTCAAACCAGTGGATGACAGAGTGCAGTAATCCTTTCTCTAGTCCCTGCAGACTAAACATGGGACATCCTGCCTGGACTCGATGACGTCACTTCCAGTCCCCAGCCTGATGACATCCCCTGTCTGACTTTAAAAACCGACATTTTCCTTCTGCCAATCAGTTCTGTTTTGGACTCGTATCTGTAAACAGCCTTGAATTTATATTTCTTTTGCCTTCAGGGCAGCCATACTTCAAGTATACAGGAAGCTGCCCCAAACCTTTTTCTGTGTCAAGGCGTATTCTTTCCACACCCTCTAAAACCATCAACTACCAATAATACAAAAAACGTTGCTTTTTCATGTGAATTAGAATCTAGTATCTGGGAAAATAATTTGAGCCACCAGAAGTTGTGATAGATGGTCCGCAGCTCAACCCGGCTGGGATGCCCACAGAGTGAAAGGATGCGGGAAGACCACCTCTTTGGGACACTATTTCCCCCAAGACGCTAGATGGCAGCTTCCCTGGACTGCAGCAGTGCCCTGGATTCCTGCAGGGCACTATGGGACATGTAGTTTAATACCACAGCCCTGCTGGGTACCATGGGTGCCACCAGGGGACGCTTCAAAAGAACCTGGAGAGTCACGTTTCACCTATAGCCTGGAAGTACTACCCAGTCACGGGGACGAAAGCCCAGATGTACTTCCAGGCAGAAGAAAACTTGAGTTCTCCTTCTGACCCGGAAGTGCTAGCAAGTCACATGAACGGAAGAACAGAAGCACTTCCAGGTCAATGACTATGAAAAGGACTGCTGAAGATCCAGCAAGCGAGCCTGAGTGGGGAGGAGAGGAGAGGAGAGGAGAGGAGATGAGAGATTTGTGTTTTGTACTTATTGCCTGTTTACTGTGGCTGTGGTGCTTGGGTAGTACTATTGGAGAAGAAAAGAATTAAAAATACTTCTTTGTGCTTTTAACCTGTGTCCTGTGTGTCTGTCTGTTGGGTTTAAAGGGGCAACTGCGACCCTTAGCGTTGACAAAGCCTATATGGGCATAGTTTGTGAACTACACCAGGGGTCCCCAGCTCCAGTCCTGGAAGGCCCCAATGGCTGCATGTTTTCATTCTAACCTTTTTCTTAATCAGTGAGCTGTTTTTGCTGCTAATTAACTTCTTTTGAATTATTTTAATTGACTTTTTATTTAAGATTTGTTCCCCTGAATGTTTTCATCATTCCTCTGAATTGCTTCATTTGTTTCCTTCAATGACACCCAAACAGAAATGAAATGTGAAGTGAGTGAGCCAACAGAAGACCACCTAAGTCAGGCCCTCAAACTCCTACCAATTTCAGTTGCTTAATGAGGCGCCGAGTCTTGTTGTTAATTAAACTCGTTCTTTAATCCCATGGCTTGTTGCTGCTCTTGTTGTGCAATAGCAGACATCTCTGACATTATGGATTTTCTCTTTCCTAAGAGCACTGTTAAAATGTTTTGTGGACCTCAGCAGATCACCATTCCTGAGACCTTGACCTTTCTTTATTTTCAGATATTGTATGATGGATACAGTTTGCTGGTCTTGTTTTGGCTCATTTTATATCTCATTATTGTTTGGCTACTAATTAAGGAAAATGAAACAATTATGGGGGCAGCACGTTGGCACAGTTGTAGCGCTGCTGCCTCGCAGTTAGGAGACCCGGGTTCGCTTCCTGGGTCCTCCCTGCGTGGAGTTTGCATGTTCTCCCTGTGTCTGCGTGGGTTTCCTCCGGGCGCTCCGGTTTTTTTCCCAAAGACCTGCAGATTAGGTGGATTGGTGATTCCAAATTGGCCCTAGTGTGTGCTTGGTGTGTGGGTGAGTTTGTGTGTGTCCTGCAGTGGGTTGGCACCCTACCCAGGATTGGTTCCTGCCTTGTGCCCTGTGTTGGCTGGGATTGGCTCCAGCAGAACCTGTGACCCTGTGTTCGGATTCAGCGGGTTGGAAAATGGATGGATGGAAACAATTAAGGGGTTTGAGTCTTCTAGAGCAAATCAAATAAAATTTGTAGCCACTGTGGCCCTCCAGAATCGGAGTTGGGGACCCCTGAACTACACAATACTGTAAAACGCTACTAAAATGCATGTATTTTATGCACTCTACTAATATGTATAATTGCATTCTATTATCACTGTGTGACTTGTTGCTGCAGTAAACAAAATGTGATATCTTTCATGAAATAAATAAACAAAAAAAAAAAAAAAAACAGTTAACCAAGTCCATAAACATGTTCCGCAATGCATGCATTTTCTACCTTGCACGGTAATGCCAAAATATCATAAGATATCATGAGTATTTCTGGCCTCTGAAAAGGTTACCAACACAGAATACACAAAGGAGAAGAAGAATAGAATTTTTAATTTGAATTTAGCCCCTGTTCTCTGATTCCTGTTCCTGTCATGTCTTAGGCATTTGTACCCTTTCAATATCTCAGGTAGTTTCCACTGGTGGAATGTAAGCCAGGACTTACTTAAATGCCAATGAGTTCAACATCAATAAATGGTGACATTTCCTAAAGTAAGAAATGTGCGATGATGTGGTGCAGATGAACTTAAGATAAGAATTGTTCCTCATGTTAAAAAAATAACTCTAAGTCCTTTGTTCAATAATTAGGAGGAAGAAAACAACAATTATAGAATGCACAATTTTTTGGCATTTTAAGTCTATCCATTCACCTTCCGCGACTCTAACAGGCAAATGCAGTTGTAGGAAATGGACAGACAGATGGATGTGTGGACAAGTCAAATCATACTGAAACATTTCTAAATTCTGTGCTTCCACTTCCAAGGCCACAGACGTTCCTCAGTTAATTTAAAAATATTCACACCACTTCACTTTCTACACCATTGGTTCTCAAACTGTGGGGCGGGCCCCCCTAGGGGTAACAAAAAGGGGGGCGCAAAGATGTGAAAAAAAGAAAACAAGAATTAAAGATATGAAAAACACATCTATTGAAACCTAAACAAATTAACTTAAACTACATTCTGTTAAGAGAAAAATAAATACAGAGTTAGATAAATGTCGATAATAAAATATATAAATGTAATAAAATATACATCTATGATATATTATTAATTAAAAAAGAACAAATAGATATTAGTGGGCTCCTTTCAAAAAAATGTTAGGGAGGCTCGATTAAAACTGTTATGAAAACTCGGGTCACAAATACTTAAAGGTTGAGAAACGCTGTTCGGCACACTTTTATTGATATACAACTTTATTAATCTCCAAGGGAAACTTGTCTTTTCATATAACCTTTGGGGGTCAGAGTGCAGGGTCAGCCACTGTACAGCGCCCCGGAGTAATCATCAGGTTAAAGGCCTTACTCAACAGAGTAGGATCCCTTTTGGCACTAATGGGATTTGAACAGGCATCCTTCCAGATACCAGTGCAGCTCCTTAGCCACAGAGCAGTGTGTTGTTGATTTCATTTTAAATTTATAAATATGCCATTTTTTTGCCCATTGGTCCACATTCAGTAACCCATAATGACAAAATGAGAACGTGCTTCCAGAAAACCTTACTAATTTATTAAAAATCAAAGACTGAAATCTCTCATTCATATAAGTATTCAGACTCTTTGCTGTGGCGTCCTGTTTGCTTTCATTCTCTCTGAGATATGACTAGAATGTGATTGTGGAGTCCACCTGTGGCAAGCCAGCTCGACTGGACATCAAATCCTGCTAGTGACACTGAGGGACCCTGAGTAAGTCACTTGACCTGTCTGTGCTCCAATTGGAAAACCAAAAGAAATGTAACCAATTGTATCATAAATGTTTTAATTCGCCTTGGATAAAGGCGGCATGCGAAATAAGGTAATGTAATTTCTCTACATGTGACATACCGACCCTATAAACCTAAACAATGATTTCCAAAATTCTAGGGTTCTTGATGCGGAACCAAATTACCGATGGCACTCTGTTTGATCAAAGTGCCCTGATACAATAATATTAGATTGTAAAGGGGCATGGGGGGGTCTTCATAAAACTTCAAGTGCTGTGCTACACTGCTACAGGAAAGGCTAGGTAGGTACCCCTTGAAACTTCAGGCACCGCGATACAATAACATTCGATCAAAGTGCAGTTGCCCCCCTGTGAAGTTTCAAGTGACACAGGTGTAGTACAGTATACTGGTACTCAACAATACGTTAAGATGAATACCGGCCCACCTCAAGTATTCAATTACAGCCAATTTTACAGATTATGGGTCATTCTCACTTCTAATTAATCTATTTTTTTAGCAATAAAGTAATGCACTGTAGCCAAAAAAAAACAAAACACTTCTTTAATGTACAAAAAGTTACTGGACCATATCAAATTAGGGTCTTCAATGGCTGGAAACAAACAAAATTGAGTTTGTAGATTGTAAGATACTGCAATTCTGTCAACATGTTTTGTATTTTTTCTTTTATATTGCCTGGTGGTAATAGATATTAACTCGAGCAAATTAAAGGAGGGATTGCTTTTAAGAACATTTGAACAATTTTGACAAAGTAAGTCCAACAAGCTTTTCAATCCCTATTCATTCAGCATGTATAAAATATCCCATGAATGAAGATCTGAAGGTCCCCAAAGTGCTGCTTTTTTAAATAACTCATGTAATATTTCAAATGTAATGTGTTCCTTTTGCAGAAGCTACAACAATTGTATTTGGACTTGTAGGTGTTCAAGTGATATTATAATACAAGCGAGAGTTCTGAACACTTCGTCAAAGGGGATGGGTAGCTGTGTAGTGGTGTACAGTCCGATTTTGGTACAGAAAGGTGTCACCACTCTCTGCTCTAATACTTATGGAGAACACTCTTTACAAACATCTAACATGTCAGAGGAGTCAATACAGAACGTGTCACAATGGAAACCCAAGAGGGTATGTCAACACTTCCTCCCCGTTACCACAGATGGTCTTTCCCTAGTGATATTTGTTGCGAAGGCTGATCAGCCATACATGTCATAAGTGACAGTTATGATGGTCACAGCTGACCATAGTCAGCTACACAACAGTGTACAACTGGGTGAACACAATGGCTTTACTGGTGAGTCGTGCTTCCCAAATTCTCAGGCTGACATAGAGAATGTTTGGTTTGTTTTCAGCTGAAACAAATGAATCGATGCAGTTGTTAGTTATATACTCAGCAAAAAAAGAAACGTCCTCTGACTTTCAACCGTTTTTACTTTCAGTAAACTTAATGTGTAAATATTTGTATGAACACTAAAAGAGTCAACACCATAAGACAAACTAAAAATGTTTCACAATGTGTCCCTGAATGAAGGGAGGCTCAAAATCAAAAGTACCAGTCAGTATGTGGTGTGGCCACCAGCTGCTTGAAGTACTGCAGTGCATCTCCTCCTCATGGACTGGACCAGATTTGTCAGTTCTTGCTGTGAGATGTTACCTCACTCTTCCACCAAGGCACCTGCAAGTTTCTGGACATTTCTGGGGGGAATGGCCCTAGCCATCGATCCAAATCGATCCCGCTCCAGGGTACAGGCCTCGGTGTAACGCTCATTCCTTCGACGATAAACACAATCCGTCCATCACCCTGGTGAGACAAAACCGTGACTCATCAGTGAAGAGCACTTTTTGCCACTCCTGTCTGCTCCAGCGAAGGTGGGTTTGTGCCCATAGGCGGCGTTGTTGCTGGTGATGTCTGGTAAGGACCTGCCTTACAACAGGCCTACAAGCCCTCAGTCCAGCCTCTCTCAGCCTATTGCGGACAGTCTGAGTACTGATTGAGGGATTGTGTGTTCTTGGTGTGACTCGGGCAGTTGTTGTGGCCATCCTGTACCTGTCACGCAGGTGTGATATTCGGATGTACCGATCCTGTGCAGGTGTTGTTATACGTGGTCCTCCACTGCGAGGATGATCAGCTGCCCTTCCTGTCTCCCTGTAGCGCTGTCTTAGGCGTCTCACAGTGCGGATATGGCAATTTATTGCCCTAGCCACATCAGCAGTCCTCATGCCTCCCTGCAGCATGCCTAATACACGTTCATGCAGATGAGGAGGGACCCTGGGCATCTTTCTTTGGGTGTTTTTCACAGTCGGTAGACAAGTCTCTTTAGTGTCCTGCGTTTTTAGAACGGTGACCTTAAATGCCTACTTTCTGTAAGCTGTTACGGTCTTAACGACCATTCCACAGGTACTGTACATGTTAATTAATTGATTATGGTTAATTGAACATGCATGGAAAACATTGTTTAAACTCTTTACAATGAAGATCTGTAAAGTTATTTGGATTTTTAAAACATTATTGTTAAAATACACAGTCCTGAAAAAGGAACGTTTCTTTTTTTTGCTGAGTATATTTATGTTCAAAAATATAATATTTAATGCTTTTTTTCCACTCTAATTTATATCAGGCTGATCATCTCTGTTTCTGCAGATTTTCATTAAAATGACATTCATTTTTAATGTTTTTCTTGCTGGTAATCAAATTCCTAATTGGACAAGAAGGCTCATTTTAGATTTCTTTCTACTGTCTCACAGTTAATAGTAAGACGTGACTTCAGTTCTTCCTGTAGTTGGAGTCTCTTACCTTCTGTACTTTGATTTTTGCGACTTTATAAAACTCATTTGTCAAGGCCTTTCTTTGTTCTTACTAACTAGAAGTCAATTACACAGAAATCACATTTAACAAGGGAGATAACAACTAACACCGCTCTGCAAAAAATATTTTTCTCTTTCCTATCAGAAATTTCAGTGTTCTTTGTAGATATTAGGGTGTTGAATCCAAATGTGGTAACATTTTTTGTATTATTGGTAGCTGATGGTTTTAGAGGGTGTGGATAGAATACGCCTTGACACAGAAAAAGGTTTGGGGAAAAGCTTCACATCCAGTTTTTGAGACCTGAAGGCTTAAAATGAAAAAAATAAACAAAACACTATTTTAGTGAAAAATATATTTTTAAAATGAATTATTTAGACTTGAAAAAATAATAATTGTTTTAAATATAAATAAAGCTTGAAAGAAATAGTCAGATGGTAGCTTTTCCCTCTTACAATCCTCTGAAGGGGTTCCATGGTGGAATGACCATTGGAAATCTGCTAAGCGCGACTCACTCCACCATCACTGTAACGTATCTACATTTGAGCAATGTCCTGGTGCAGCCCAAACTGTGCCCATGTTCATGGGAAAAAAATCCCAATGAGAGTGTAAGAAATTCATTTTTAAGGACATATTGCAACCAAGTGCTAGGTAAGAAGAGAGACGTCCCTCACTTCATTCCTTTTAGTTTTCTTTTACCTTTGCATTCAGCTTGGATTTTGTAATTTGTGTCCTTGAACAGCTTCCAGATTTGAGGTCCAGTGAAGATGCCTTCTTTTTTTGTCCGCACTTCCTTTTATTGTCTATCTACCCCTGGCTTTGTTAAAAAAAAAACCCCCAAAAACAAACAGTAACTTTTGTCTCAGTAAAGGAAGGCTGTGTGTCCTTTGCCTCTTTGCTTACCTGGTCAAGACAATGGCTGGATAAACCCGTCCTTGCCTATGTCTGTAAAAACCATTTATGCAACAAATCTGCCCCTTCTGGAAAATAAAAAGGCATCTTTCTAATCTTTTAAATATAAATTCCTGTCTGTTTTGAAGAAATAAAAAAAATTCTGATTTAGAGCAAACAAATTGTAACAAACGCTTTACTTTGGGTTGTATCCATCTACACTAACATTAAGAATGAATAGAACAGTCATTTTTCAGCTCAAAATATACTTTTAAAATATTATTAACAGTTAGTCAGTCATTATCCAACCCGCTATATCCTAACACAGGGGTCCGCTGGAGCCAATCCCAGCCAGCACATGGCGCAAGGCAGGAACAAATTCCCAGGCAGGGTGCCAGCCCACTGCAGGGCACACAAATACACACACCAGGGACAATTTCTGATCATCAATGCACCTAACCTGCATGTCTTTGGACTGTGGGAGGAAACCCACGCAGACACAGGAAGGACATGCAAACTCCACGCAGGGAGGACCTGGGAAGCGAACCAGAGTCTCCTAACTGCAAGGCAGCAGGGCTACCCAATGCACCACCGTGCCACCCCTATTATGAGCATGAGATATAATAATAATACATTTTATTTATATAGCCCCTTTCCCATGCTCAAGGCACTTACAGAATATAAGAAAGAACGGTAGGGTATACAGTATGTAATGGTACAAAACAAATCAAAAATAAAGAAGATCATGACAGTGTATTCAGAGAAAAAAAGCCTAACAGACAACAGAATTGATAGTCTAACACACACACACAGTTATATGAGCATCTTGACAGAGAGGTAAACTGAGAGAAGGGGAATGAAGTCAAGAAGAGCTAAAAGCCTTCCTGAACAGATGAGTTTTGAATTGTTTTTTAAAAGAATTCATGGAGTCGGCTGACCTGATTAATTTCGGTAGGTCATTCCAGAGTCTGGGCACTATACAGCTGAAGGCCCTGCTGTCACCCATGGAGTGTAGATTAGTGTGGGGCACAACAAGATTGTCAGAATCAGAGGACCTTAGTGAGCGGGCAGGCGGGCAGTGATGGAGAAGGTTACTGATGTAGTTTGGCATGAGGTTATTTAAGGCTTTGTAGGTTATTAGTAGGATTTTATATTTGATTCTGTAAGACACAGGGAGCCAGTGAAGACGGAGCAGGATGGGTGTGATGTGCTCGCTGCTGCTGGTCCGAGTAAGAACTCTTGCAGCTGAGTTTTGAATCAACTGGAGCTGTGATATAAGATTAGATAGGGCGCCTGCCAGCAGTGAGTTACAATAATCAATGCAGGATATGATAAAAGCATGGACAAGTTTCTCAGCATTAGAAAACGAGAGGAAGGAGCGAACACGGGATATGTTACGGAGGTGAAAGTGAGAAAGTTTCTTAATGTGATTTATGTGGGTGGAATAAGAAAGGGAGGAATCAAAAATGACACCAAGAATCTTTACAGTAGAGGGAGGTCTGATGAGACCACCGCCAAGATGGACTGGGAAGGAGCTCATTTTATTAAGCTGAACTTTAGTTCCAATTTGCAAGAGTTCGGTTTTGTGAATGTAACTTATTTTGAAAAAAACTGACAATTTTTTTTTTTCAAAATGTTGCTTTTCTCTATATCTAATATCTAACTGAAATGTTTTGTAGTAAAGAAATTTCAATTTTAAAATTGGATTCAGCCCACCTATATAAAGTCCACCAATTTGTTTTGCACGGGATGATTTTGGAGCAGACCAGCGTTAACCAGCCTCACTGATGCTTTCGTTTGTCTCCAGGTGTGTCCATCATTAGGTCTCAAAAAAATCCTTTGAAAAAAGTTGAGGGAATAAGGGGTTTAACTCCCTCGAACATTTTGTTCATTTTCTTTGTGAAACAGAAAATACGAGGGGGAGTCAAACTAAAGTTAGAAAATGGAATGAACCTTAACAAACTGATCATGTCATTTCTCAATGTAGTCTCCACACTTCTCAACGGACTTGAGACACCTGCCCGTGAAGTGCCAGGATTCCAGCAGAGTAAAAGGTTTTGTCTTGTCCTTGCCACCACTCGTGCATTGTTTTCTTCATGCCATCATCTGTCTTGAATTGACGTCCACCCAGATGTTCGTTTAGCGGTGCACAAAGGTGGAAATCACACAGTGCCAAATCTGGCGAATAAGGAGGATGTGGCAATACCTCAAAGTTCAGTTTCTCCAGAGAAGTCTTGGTTGTTCTTAGCAGATTGTGGGTGGGCGGACATTGTCCTGCAGCAAAAGGACTCCTTGAGACAGCAGTCCCCGCCGCTTGGATCGAATATCAGGCTTCACATTGGTCTCCTGCAAGTCACAGTAACATGCACTAGTGACCGTAGGACCCCTCAGCATGTAGTATTCGACAATAACTTGGGTGCACAAGTGGTTTGCGAGGACAAGACAAAACCTTTTATTCTCCTGGAATCCAGGCATTTCCAGGCAAGTGGCCCAAGTGCATTGAGAAGAGTGGAGACTACAAGGAGAAATGACATTTTCAGTTTTGTTAAGGTTTGTTCCATTTTCTAACTTTAGCTTGATTCCCACTCATATAAATATCTGATTATTAGCAAAACAAATTAGGAATATGATTGAAATGTCAACTTACACCCACTGCAGCCCTCCTAGAATGGAGCTGAGTACCCCTGAGCTACGCTGTTACCAAGTCTTCATTTCTAATATTAATGCTGCACAAGAAACATCACGTTAAAATGATCTGGATCTTATGTCCCGGCCTTTTTAAAGAAGCTCTGTATTTCTCTCTGTTTTTCTTTTCCTAAAAGCCAAATTTCCCCTGGGGACAAATAAAGTTGTATCTATCAATGTAAAAATAAAAATCCAACATCTGTGTTGTTTCTGTCTTGACAAAAAAAAAATCAGGTTTTATTTATTCCAATAAAATATTTTCTTAGAATGCTATTGATTTATTTTCTATTTTGCATGAACTGTACAAGTCCATATAATATTTGCAAGGAGAAACTGAATATAGCAGCTATAGCAGTTGAATGGAACTGGAAGTTTATTCTGAAAGTGATATTTTGTGCAGTGTATAGCAGGTCAGTATGCAGAACTGCAATTGCTCCCTTTTGACACCATGCACATACTTTTACTTTGTCACATTGGACAAACATTTATGACTCATATTAAAATGCCACCTCTTTTCTCCAACTCAGTCTGTTTTTTTCACCTGCAGAGAAAGTTGTTTCCAAGACAAGAGAAGAGAAATGATGAACATCCACCGGTAATGTGCTTTTTGTGCTTGTCCCTTATCAATTTATATTAACAGGTTAGTAATTTTGGCTAAATGGAGAATGAATGTGAAAGAAAAAGATTGAGTTCATTTTGCAAGAAATTCACACCTTCTGCAGTCCCTTGTGGTACTGCGTGTCAGAGGTCCATGGTGGGTCTGGCTTGGGGCAGGTTTTTAAAAATTGTGTGGCTCAGACATACTAGAGCAGGTGAACACGAGCAAGGAAAGACATGAGAGCTCTTAATAAGGGTATTGGCTGGTTGGTTATTCACATGCACAATCATCCCTCATTAACACTCTGCGGCTCACTCACAGAACTATAAAAGGTCTGAGTAGGTCAGGGAAAAGGGAGAAAGAAAAGAAGAGAGGAAATTGAGGAGAAGAGAGTGTGAGAGCAGAATCAGGTGGCCGATGCATTGAAAGGGAAAGGTGGAGTGAAGAGAATGGCATCCCAGGGGTGAACCGACCCGATTGTGGTCTCTGGGGGTCTTGTACAGAGTGAAAATGGTGGCAGGAAGAGGAAGCTGGGCTTGGTTAGGTCTCATTGAGTACTGAAAGAGGTGGCTGGTATGAAAGCCGGATTGAGGACTGAATCCGTCTGTGTCTCAGTCTGGCTGAGAGGCCTTAAGGATGAGCTGGGAAGACAAGAGTGTGAGAGAGAGAGACACACTGGGGACAAGAAAAGGGAATTGATTCTGACTCTGAACTGATTCCTGTTTTTAACTATCATGTTTATTTATTTATTTGTTTTTTAACTTCCTCATGACACTGTAGTTTTTTGGATCATTATTCACTGAAGATTTTTCTGAATGCACTGCACTTTTGGACACTAATTTTTGTTTTTTAATAAACACGCACTTTGCAGCTTTGTACATTTGAACTTGTTGCTGTGTCCTCACTTGCCTGAATCCATCTTTGACTGCCAACTAATGATGCTCCGGTAAACCAGTGATGTCCACGGATGTGGGCATTGACCATCACATCCCTCTGGGCTTCATGCCTGCTGCTTTTGTAGGATCTGTCACCTAAAAAACTCAATCTTATGTTGGTTAACTGGCAGGAGACAAACAGGATAAATAAGAGGAAAATGCGCCACACGGAGTGAGGTCATCAGTGTAGCCCCTCAGGGGTCCAATTGAGTCCAGCTGCATTCAGGACAGTTTTAGGCCTCGGACAGATTCAGTGACATGAGACATTCTGAGGCCTGTAATATGACGCCCCTGTCAGCTGCATCTCTTTTGACTCCACCCACTTTTCACGCCCCCATCCCCATATTAGCGATACACTTTTGTGCTACTATTATAGTAACGGTAGCAAACTGAACGTGTGTGCAAAAAATATTTATTATAAATAAAAAAAGCTTCACTGGAATAATCTGTCGTGCTAATGTGATAACCGACTCTTCATACCTGCTGCAATGTCGTCAGCCATCAACAAATGGGTACGCAAAGCCACCCAGCTAACAGAGAGGGTCTTAGCTGGTCGACTCAAACGACTATTTTATACCTCTTCATGCATCATTCCTCTGGACATAAACACTGCCACAATTAATGCATCGTTAATATAAATATTAAAATTGTGTACACCAATAATAATACAGTACTAATGATATAACACAGAGAGGAGGACCACAAAGGCAGTACTCTAAACAGCTCCTAAATGTCCGGCGCATATTATTACATATTTTGACTGTTTACACAAATTATATGATTCATTCAATTCAGGGTCTATAAGAATATGTTGTGCTAATCGTAGCTGAGTGCAGCATATAATTTATTCTTCTTCATCTTCTTCCTCCTTAGCATTTTCAATTTTTATATGGGGTCAGCCTTCTGATTACCAGTGTCGATCCTCAGCCACAGAGCCACTACTCCACTGAGTGCAGCATATAACTAACATATTAAAAGGTGTAGTCTATGAATGAGACATAGCAAATGAAGATATAAAACGTATACTATAAAATACAAAATGTTAAGATTTTTTGTTTCTAATATATGACATCAAAACAACTGCTACGGATGCAGAAATGAGAGGCCTTGATAGTTTAAAAGTTTAAGAAATGCTGAATACACGTTTGAGTGCAGGAACTAAAGGGAATTGAAGTCATCATGAGGGGTGTGCAGGTTAGGTGGTTTGGCGATTCTAAACTGGCCCTAGTGTGTGCTTGGTGTGTGGGTGTGTTTGTGTGTGTCCTGCGGTGGGTTGGCACCCTGCCCAGGATTGTTTCCTGCCTTGTGCCCTGTGTTGGCTGGGATTGGCTCCAGCAGACCCCCGTGACCCTATTCGGTTTCAGCGGGTTAGATAATGGATGGATGGATGGATGGATGAGGGGTGTTAAATATAGTCGTCAGTTCACCGGCAAAACAGGGGAAGGGGGCACCAATTTATGGACCTCATAGTGTCTGAAGTGCTCGGATCTGTCTGAGGCCTAAAACAGTCCTGACTGCAGCTGAACACTTCTCCAGGGGTCTTTTTTTTTTCTGATTTACATAATAACTAGGGGGCTCCGCCCCCTGCTTGCTTCACTCGCCCACCCCCGTGTTTGGTTTACTGGATATACAATTTAAAGAGATTGTTATTTTCATGGGAATTGTTACATATGCATTATTTTCACTTTTATTTTAAAAACTTTTGTAAAAACAATACTTGTCCCTTTATTTCCGGCCCCGGGTGGGGTTACATCTCTTTTATGCAGGACGTATAGCGCTGCTCGCGTTGTGAAGGAGGGGCGGCTGAACACACACTAAGGAGATGCCGTTGGATCATCTGCTGTCTTTCTGCTGCTGGCGAGCTGCCTGTTCTGCTTGTCGCATGTCGTTGTTTTAAGAGCTGGGAGCACGTGATGCTTGTGTGGCCAAAGCAATCCAAAAACTGCTAGGTTAAATGTCTGTGGACTTGTTTTAAATGATGGCTCACTGCCTTGTATTACGTGATGTCGTAAAAACAATGATTGTCCTTTATTTCCGGTCCCGGGCGTGGTTAAATGTCTTTCTCACAGGACGTAGAGTATAACGCTGCTTGTGTTGTGAAAGGTGGGCAGAGTCGATCATTTTAAAGCCTGTACAGCCGCTGCACTTTTTGCCACTTCGTGTCTCTGCTGCTCGCGTTATAATCGCTCCTCTGTGATCATAAATATACACCTGACCGAACTGTGTTTGTTTTGTAATGAAACTTGTCGTTGCTTTAACTGTTGCGGGACCTCTCATAGCGTATGGTCCATTATTGTGTAAATCTACGTTTTGTGAATTGAATGATGCGATGGCGAAAAGACTTTGCTTTCTGCTCTTTGCCTTTTATTTCTGGCCTCGCTTTGTCCTGCTATTTTTTCAATTACACACGGTCCTGATGATTAATTTCCTTTTGTTTGCGCTAATGCAATCTTTACTATCTTTTGTTTGATACTGTAGTGACTGACATAATAAAGTGTCACAAAAGTTTTATTTGAGCAGTCGCCGACTTCCTAACCCCAAACACAACTTTCTAGCACCCTCTCCAACCCCTCCTCCCCCAGGTCTCACCCCCCCTTACTGCATCAATCAATGCCCCGCTATCAGTCTTCCGTGCTGTACTCCTCCCTCCCTCAATCGGACCTAACAGTCACTTAAAACCAAAAAAGGCTTCAACCTGGCTGGGATGCTACAATACTTTCGAATTTTACTGCTTTCATATTCTTTACCTTTCTCTGCATGTGTATTGCGCCATTGTTTGTTTGAGTCTTTCAAATTCTACTGCCTTCATAATCTCTTATCTGCTTTTTTTTTCTCTACAACGCTTTTGGGTCTCTTTTCCCCGCGCTGCTCTTTCTTCTTTGCTTAGTCATTGATGTTTAATCTAGAACGTATTGTCCTTATATCAACAACAACAACATTTATTTATATAGCACATTTTCATACAAACAGTAGCTCAAAGTGCTTTAACATATTAAAGAATAGAAAAATGAAAGACACAATTATAAAACAAAATAAATCAACATTAATTAACATCGAATAAGAGTAAGGTTCAATGGCCAGGGGGGACAGAAAAACAAAAAACTCCAGACGGATGGAGAAAAAATAAAATCTGTAGGGATTCCAGACCATGAGACCGCCCAGTCATTCTACCTAACATAAATGAAACAGTCCTCTTTGGATTTAGGATTCTCACGGAAGGGCTTGATGATGATGATGGTCACATAGACTTCTGCCTTGTAATCCGTCCATCATTGTTGGAGCATCATGAAGCTTTGAGTAGGTGGTGGTGGTACAGGCCACCACCACAAAGAAACCGGAAAAAGAAACAGAAAAGAGAGTAGGGGTCAGTATGGATTTTAGAGCCACCATGAATAGTTATTTTGAGGAAATTGAACATATAGAGTATCAGGATTAAGTTAAATTAAGATTAAATTGAAGTTATAAAAAGGCCATGTTAAAGTAATGTGTTTTCAGCAGTGTTTTAAAGTGCTCTACTGTATCAGCCTGGCGAATTCCTATTGGCAGGCTATTCCAGATGCTTCATATGTGCTGAGAGCACAGGATCTGTGTGTGCTATGTGCTTTTACACGACTGAGTGTTTTGCTGGTTGTGCTCTCATGTTTGATATTGTTTGTGTCTCGCGGGTCTTTTAAGTGACTTCCGAGAAGATCACGTCTCGTTGCCCTGCTTTTCCTTTCCAGAATTTTTTTTTATAATAGAGACACATAGAAGTTGGTATAGTTAGTAAACTTGCAGATGACACTAAAATTGTAGGAATAGCAGACACTGAGAAGGTAGCTACAACAATTCTAATAGACTTGGGCAAGCTTTAGAACTGAGTGAACACTTAGAAAAAACAGTTTAACGTAGAAAAGTGCAAAGTGCTACGCATGTGCAAAATTAGCCTCAGTTATAAATAGAAGATGGGGGACACTGTCCTAAAGGAAACAACCTCTGAAAAGGATTCATGGGTTTATGTTAACATCCATCCATCCATTATCCAACCCGCTATATATCCTATCTACAGGGTCACGGGGGTCTGCTGGAGCCAATCCCAGCCAACACAGGGCACAAGGCAGGAAATAAACCCTGGGCAGGGCGCCAGCCCACCGCAGTTTATATTAACACAACATTTTTATCATCTGAGCAAAGTGCAAAGTGATTAAAAAGGCAAATAAAAGGTTATATAATAAAAACTACTGAATGTAGATCGGTTGCATTATGTTTAAACTATATAATGTACTAGAAAAGCCATTTCTGGAGTGTTGTGTGCAGTTCTGGTCTCCACGCTCCAAGAAAGTCATAGCAGCTGTGCAGAAAAGAACAACCATGTGCTCCCCAGAACTTTAGGGCATGTCATACTGTGACAGACTCAGAGAATTACACCTGTTTAGTCTCAAGCAGTGGAGACTGCATGGGGACTTCATACCAGGTCTTCAAATTTACCAAAGGCATCAATAAAGTAGATCAAGCAGAATTCTTTCAGCCTAAAGATGAATCACATATTCAAGGACACCAGTGGAAATTAGTGTGATGTGTATTTATGACTCAGGCCAGGAAGTACTTCCCTAGACAAAGAGCTGTGGAAATCTGGAACAAACTACCAAGACATGTATTTGGGGCAGCAATATTGACATCTTTTAAGAAATATTTGGAATAGATATTGCGACAGCTTAGCTATCAATTAACAAACAAGCCTTATGGACTGAATGGTCTCCTCTTGTTTGTCAAATTCCTTATCATCTTATGCTCCACTGGCACTGGAAGAGAGCTCATATAAATTTTCAATAGGTGCAGGAGGCATTTCCACAAGTTTTGAAAGTTAAGGTATTTAACTAATTAATTCTAGGTTATACTTCTTCTTAAATAGATAAACTAGCAAAATACCCGCGCTTTGCAGCGACGAAGTACTGCCTTAAAATTTTTATTAAGAAGAAAATTAAACCTTTTTAAACTGAGGGAAAATATACCAATAATTATTTGTTAAGGATCTCTTTGTATACCACATTGTGAGTTCGGCCCTCCGGTTGTAATATGACCAAGCTGTGCGCTGAGCTTACTCTTGAGCATGCAACGTACAGTTGGCCATGTGAACAGTAATCTTGTTTCAAATCTCACAGCTTGGATTGCTGCTGTCATAATCTGTTTGAGTTTCATGGTTTGTTTCAATTCCGACAGTATTTGTAGGACTTGTGTTGAAGTGACATTCGGCATCTGTCAAGTATATAACTGGTTTCATCGATAACTTCACATCCAGCTTTTGAGAGTTTAAACATTCATAAACATCAAAGTGTCCACTACTGAAATCGTCACCTGTGAGTCTAAGATGTTTAAGAGGCATTGGCGGTTGTCGAAAGGTGTAAAATATTTGGCCATTTCGGTACACTTGAAAGCGACAACCAAACAATTCAACGGCAGCCATCAACTCACATGCAGAACCATAGGTGAAGGGCTTAAGCATTTCACTCTTCTAGTGCTCCTGTGTGGTATAATTATCTCCTGTACCGTCATCAGTCCACATCTTGAACCTGTCCCAGTCATTCAATACATAAGACACAATGTTCCTCCGGATATCAAGAGTGAGCCTGATATGGCCGTGCAATATGTAACACAGAGAATGGAAAAGGCAGGCAGCATCTCCGGGCATGGAAACCACTCGGTAAAGTGACAGTTCTTTGATCGATGGTGATCACCTCGATAGACATGTTAATGGGGGTACGGTTGGAATGATAAAGGAAATGGGTACCTGAACAATGTAAAGTAAGTCTAAAATACCTACACAATAACTATAATCATAATAAATGAACTATAAAACAGCGGAGAAGCCGTGGATTAAATTAAAAGTCTGTAGTTATCAGCAGGGAGACGTGAATCCCGTGGCGAAGCAAGGAAGGGAATGTAGAGACTGGAGCGACGGATGGCCTTATATAGGCAGGCAGCCAACAACGTGGGTGGTGTTGGGATGGGGGACCCAAAGCCGCCTCACACGGTGGCCGAGCTGCAGGCTATGGACGTATATATGTACATAAGTAGGATTCAGTTAGCGTTGGGAACCCACATACCAAATTTCTTGAAGATGGGCCCATAAGTAACAAAGACCGTTGAAAAGTTCAATATGGCGGCCGACAGTGGCATCATACCACCGAAATAATTACCAAATTTCAGCCTTCTACCTACACGGGAAGTTGGAGAATTAGTGACATTGGAAACTTCAATATGGCGGCCGACCGTAGGCGTCATAACACCGAAATAAGTACGTTCATCGGTTTTGGTTAGCGCAAGGAAGCCGCCTACCAAATTTTGTGAAGATGAGGTCAGCCTTCTACCTACACGGGAAGTTGGAAAAATTAGTGACGTTGGAAAGTTCAATATGGCGGCCGACAGTGGCGTCAAAACATAGAAATAAGTATGTACATCGGTTTTGGTTAGCGCAGGGAAGCCGCCTACCAAATTTCATGAAGATGGGGCTATAAATAAGAAAGTTCACCATGGCGGACGTTGTCGACCGTTATGACCGTTATGTGTAGAATTTCGAAATGAAACCTCCTTAACTTTTGTAAGTAAGCTGTAAGGAATAAGCCTGCAAAATTTCAGCCTTCTACCTACACGGGAAGTTGGAGAATTAGTGATGAGTGAGTGAGTGAGTGAGTGAGTCAGTGAGGGCTTTGCCTTTTATTAGTATAGATAGATAGATAGATAGATAGATAGATACTTTATTAATCCCCAGGGGAAATTCACATAATCCAGCAGCACTATACTGATACAAAAACAATATTAAATTAAAGAGTAATAAAAATGCAGGTAAAACAGACAATAACTTTGAATAATGTTAGCATTTACACCCCCGGGTGGAACTGAAGAGTCGCATAGTGTGGGGGAGGAACGATCTCCTCAGTCTGTCAGTGGAGCAGGACAGTGACAAAAGTCTGTCACTGAAGCTACTCCTCTGCCTGGAGATGATACTGTTAAGTGGATGCATTGGATTCTCCATGATTGAGAGGAGCCTGCTCAGCGCCCATCGACTCTGCTACAGATTTTAAACTGTCCAGCTTCATTCCTACAATTGAGCCTGCCTTCCTAACAAGTTTGTCCAGGCGTGAGACATCCTTCTTCTTTATGCTGCCTTCCCAGCACACCACCGCGTAGAAGAGGGCACTCGCCACAACCGTCTGGTAAAACATCTGCAGCATCTTATTACAGTTGTTCAAGGACGCCAGTCTTCTAAGGAAGTATAGTCGGCTCTGACCTTTCTTACACAGAGCATCAGTATTGGCAGTCCAGTCCAGTTTATCATCCAGCTGCACTCCCAGGTATTTATAGGTCTGCACCCTCTGCACACAGTCTCCTCTGATGATCACAGGGTCCATGAGGGGCCTGGGTCTCCTAAAATCCACCACCAGTTCCTTGGTTTTGTTGGTTTTCAGATGTAGGTGGTTTGAATCACACCATTTAACAAACTCCTTGATTAGGTTCCTGTACTCCTTCTCCTGCCCACTCCTGATGCAGCCCACGATAGCAGTGTCGTCAGCGAACTTCTGCACGTGGCAGGACTCCAAATCGTATTGGAAGTCTGATGTATATAGGCTACAGGACCGGAGAAAGTACAGTCCACTTTGGCGCTCCTGTGTTGTTGACCACAATATCAGACCTGCAGTTCCAAAGACGCACATACTGAGGTCTTTCTGTAAGATAGTCCACGATCCGTGCCACTAGGTGTGAATCTACTCCCATCTCTGTCGGCTTGTCCCTAAGGAGCAGAGGTTGGATGGTGTTGAAGGCGCTAGAGAAATCCAAAGACATAATTCTTACAGCACCACTGCCCCTGTTCAAGTCGAAGAGGGATCGGTGTAGCATATAGATGATGGCCTCCTCCGTCCCCACCTTCTCCTGGTATGCGAACTGCAGAGGATCGAGGGTGCAGCGGACCTGTGGCCTCAGGTGGTGAAGCAGCAGTCGCTCCATGGTCTTCATCACATGTGACGTCAGAGCAACAGGTCTGAAGTCATTCAGCTCACTAGGACGTGATACCTTTGGGACTGGGATGATACAAGATGTTTTCCAAAGCCTCGGGACTCTCCCCTGTTCCAGGCTCAGGCTGTTAGGGACTCCCCACTTCCAGCACACAGGCCTTCAGCAGTCGTGGCGATACTCCACCTGGACCTGCTGCTTTGCTGGCACAAAGTCTCCTCAGCTCTCTGCTCACTTGCGCTGCTGTAATTGTGGGTGGGGATGTCTCTCCTATGCCGGTATCAGCAGAAGGGTGGTTGGAGGATGCAGTAATCCGAGGTGAGAGTGGGTTAGGGCGGTCAAACCTGTTAAAGAAGTTGTTCATTTGGTTTGCTCTCTCCACGTCTCTCTCGATGGTGGCACCCTGCTTCGAGCTGCAGCCAGTGATGATGTTCATCCCATCCCACACTTCCTTTATGCTGTTATTCTGCAACTTCTGCTCCAGCTTTCTCCTGTACTTGAACTTTATTATGGACCCCTTACTTCATACTGAAGTATTCTACCTCTCTGTAATAATATGAAAATATACGTAATACTTCTAATCACGATGCAATGACAGCACTGCTGCCTCTCAGTAAGGAGACCTGGATTTGTGTCTTGGGCCCTCCCTGCGTGGGCTCCCCCCGTGTCTGCGTGGGTTTCCTCTGTGTGCTCTGGTTTCCTCCCACAGTCCAAAGACATGCAGGTTAGGTGGACTGGTGGTCCTAAATTGGGCCTACTGTGTGTGTGTGTGAGTGTATGTGTGTGCGTTTCTCTATGTGTGTGTTTGTATGATTGCCCTCTGATGGACTGGCCAGGGTTTGTTCCTGCTTTGCACTCTTTGCTAACTGGGATAGGCTCCAGCACCCATGTGACCAGGACAAAGCGGTTTAGAAAATGACTGACTGAATATTTCTAATCAATAACATTTTGCAAATTCCCAGAAGGGTCAGGTTTTTCAAACTACCAGGTTTTTATATTTTATTTAAATTCTATCCTTTGAAATATATTCAGCTAAAAACAAATTGAGCCATATAAATACACAACAACAACAACAACAACAATTATTTATATTGCAGCACATTTTCATGCAAATGATGTAGCTCAAAGTGCTTTATAAGATGAAGAAAGAAAAGTTTATAAAAAATATAATAAGGAAAATAAGATTAGGCAATACTAAATAACAAAGAATAAAGTAAGGCCCAATGGCCGGGAGGACAGAAAAAACAAACAAACAAAAAAAAATAAAACTCCAGAGGACTGGAGAAAAAAAAAAAACAAAATCTGCAGGGGTTCAGAGGCCACGAGACCACCCTGTCCCCACTGGGTACATAGTGTTAAACATTATGTTTATTTTTGTTTCACATTTTTTATAACTTTGTTTCATACTTTTTCCTTGATTTTCTTTTCCATATTATGGTTTGGACTTGAGTAGAGAGTAGAATAGTGGTGCAGTGGTAGCACTACTGCCTCACAGTAAGGACTCCATGGATTGTGTCCCAGGTCCTCCCTGTGTGGGATTTGTATGTTCTTCCTGTGTCTCCATGGGTTTCTTCCAAGTGCTCTGACTTCTCCCACAGTCCAAAGACATGCAGGTCAGGTGAATTGATGTTATTAAATTGGCCCTAGTGTGTGTCGGATGTGTGTTTGTCCTCCGATGGTCTTGCTCCCTGTCCAGAGTTTGTTCCTGCCTTGGGCCCTCTGCTAGATGGGATAGGCACCAGCCCCTCCCATGAGCCTGGCCTGGATTAAGCAGGTTAGAAAATGATATGACTTGAGTAATATCTCATTTTGATAACAGATTTTCATCTAAATCTTTGTTTAATAATACAGTATTATAACATCTTCCTGTGATGCCATTTTGTTCCTGTTTCTACAATGTTGCTGAGAAGGGTCTAGCTGCAGACCTCTGCAGCTCTGTGATTGAGGAGCTCTACTGAACAGCCAATGGGATTGCACTTCTGTGTCACATGGTTTACACTGTAGACATAGTTCTAGTAGGCAACATGTCCACTACAAGACATGCCTACTTAATAGTTGTCATTGTACATCATGAGATAACCCTCCCAATGCCCAATTCTTAACCGGTGTATAAGGATATTTTATAATAATGAAGCGTGAGGTACTAATAAAAAGGATGTGTTGAGAAAAGCACAAATGACACAGCATGTTATTGACATGTAATGCAAATGCCGGTAAATGTCATCTGAAGTGCGCAATATGATTGACTCCTCAGTGGAGCAGCTCTGGAGGCCTGCAGCCTGATTCTACTGAAGTTGCTAAGCTGAGATACCAAGACGTGCATGACATCAGAGGTATATAGGTATAAAGATTAGCATCAGTACTTTACATCTACATTTCTTTCCTTAGTGGACACTTTTATCCAAAGTGACTTACAAAAGAGGTCAACACAATTGATTAAACATCAGTCTGGTGGATTGTGAGGGAACAAGTGTTACAGGACAAGGTTACAAAATTGATCTCCACAAGTGAAGAGCTCAGAACAACATACAACCAAGTTACAATCTCTAAGCTAGACAAAGCTAACAGATATAAATTCATGAAACATTCAGCCAGGAGCTACACATGAAAATAGTATGGACTGATACAGACTAACTGTGGCATCACCAGACACCATTCAACAGTAGACCTGAGTGGTCAAGAAAGAGCATGGAACCTCACAAGAGTCTCCATATATTCATAGGAGCTGACTAATTGACTACTCTGTAGGCAGGCATCAAGGATCTGGACTTAATACATGGTGCTACAAGGAGCCAATGTAGTGATCTAAAGAGAGGAGTGACGCGTATCCACCACATGGGTACTCCCATTTATCTGAGTTTGTGGACAGAATCCTTAACAGTGACGTGAGCATTTTATTTATAAGACTTTCTGGGTATGGCTTAAACCTTTGCTTTCCTTTGACTTTGATTTTGGAATCTACATTGGCTTGACGACAAACCAGTTTTGAGTTTTCTGGTCAACGAACCCTGCTAGGCTTTTACCTACGTTTCACCTCTGGATCCTTTCTCATTAAAGACTGGCTTATCTTGTCTGTAGCAGTGCACATTAAAATTATGAAGAAATGGTTTAAATACCCTGGAATAAATGAGCATCAGTTGCTGCAAGTACTTCCAAGCAGGTATGCATTGCCCATCTTATTGAAATTACAAATAAAGCAATGAAATGTTTACAGATGATTTGTTATTTGTTATTTCAGACAGAGTGTTTACCAATTTGCTTTGTCCCTTGCAGAAAGATAATGACTACATAGCCTAAGTTGTTTTATGGCAGCCACTTACAGTTTAGGGACGAATGATACAGAGGTGTTATGTGCCGAAAATATTTACCTTCCATCTAAAATTAGGAGATAATGACGTTTTTCTTCTTATTGCTTCCCAACTGAGATCGTTTGCTCATATATTGTCTGATGAGCTTCATACTTTCTCAAGCCCTTGCATCCATATTATACCCCTAAACCTGGCTCTCTCTAGAGTGACAAAACATTGATCTATGAGTGGAATTATGGTTAAAAGCAAATGGCACTGATTTTTCTGGTAAATCCATTTCAACAGCAGTAATCACAATAATTATACATCCCCTAAATTCAAGCATTTTCATATTTTGTAAAACAGAGAATAAAATAGTCATTAACATCCTTAAAACTCAATAGATGTTTTTGCAAATTCACGCATCTTTGATATTCTCCCGCTTTTGAAGTTAGTGGCCTTTCACAGGCATATTAGGAGCAGAATTTATAGTGATTACCAGAAGCTGAACTATAGCTTAGCTGACTATTTTTGCAAATGATTAAGAAAAGATTAATATTTTTTCTGGCAGTAGAACAGTATTCATAGAAACTAAGAATGCTTACATGGTTGGGTATGTTTCAGATTGCCACAGAGGACGATTGCTGTAAGCTGAGTCGCGTTCCCCAAGAGCAGATGGGCGATGTCACACACCCCTGCGAAGGCCAGCACCGTCACACTAGTGACAAGTCCACTGAAGATGAGCCCTGCAGGAAAGGTTAGGTTAGAATGCACAATTTCTGAACAAGCAATACAGAACAAAGTTAAAGGATGAATTTGGTATTTTTCAAGTTGAAGTAATTTCTTCACAGTCATGGTATATAGTAATTTGCCATATGAAACTGCATTCTAAAGTGAAGCATATTTTATAAATTTACAAAAATGACTAGCCTGCTCTTGCATTTCATAATGGAGCTAATATTACTGAGAAATGATCCGAGTGATTTTAAAAGGAAGAAAGCAAAAAAGCAAAACATGTTTGTGAGAGTCCGCCATTTTAATAGGGGACTGGTTGTGCACTTCACTGTTTGTCTTTGTGCCAGAATGTGTAAGGGGTCTATGGAAAGATTAGCGGGCCAGAGAAGGAGCAGGGTATTTTTAAAAACAGTACAGCTCAGATCTCGTGAGTGGGGGCATTGCCTGGTTAGTCATTCACATGCTGGAGAGCAATCAGCACAGCTATCCAGCATTGGTACTCCATAGACTGTTCAGTGTACCTACACTACTGGCCATTTTTGAACCCAAAACTGAACTTTCAGATTGCCAGTACCTTGCAACTCAAGTGAACAGAATAACAGGTTTCAGCAGTGCTAATGAAGTTACAAAGGGTTCTCTAATAACGGAGTAACGTGTAAACATGACTAATTAAGGATAAGCTAAAGAAGTTTACCATTAGGAGATGAAGGAGTTGCTCCTGAAAATGGGGCTTTGCATCCATATGCGAAGAATAAATTAAAAATTTGTCATTTTTAGCAGTAACCACTATTAGAAACACTAGTAATGCCTTGGCTATATTTTGTAATCAGTTTAATGGGATATTGATAATAAAAGGTATCAATTTCTATCAAAAATATGAAAATTAAATGGTGACCCCAAATTTTTGAATGGTAGTGTACAGCCACAGGAATAGTAAAGATCTGAGTTAGGAAAGGAAAGTGCAGATTCAGATTGTAAACGAATGGAAGAAAAAAATGAAACAGTGAAGAAAAGGGAGAGAATGAAAAAAGCTGAGGAGGAAAGAACTGAGTAGAAGAAAGCAGAATAGGGTTGGAGCCAGAGCTGATGGACAGAGGTGAGTAGTTGGGGAAGCCCCACAGAGGAACAGAGGCAGATGCATTCTAGGGACTCTTGGACACTCTTGGAGGTGGCAGGTTGAGGGAGTCCGTCTTGGAGCGTCCTGATTGGTTGGCTGGGACAGGAATCGTTAATGTGGTCTGTATTTGCCAATGTCTCTGCCCTGCTTAGCATGCCTGATGTGATGGGTGAGCAGGATGAGACGAGAAGAAGAAGCACAGGAAAACGAGCTGAAAGAATGGTGATGCTGGCTCTGATTTTACTCCTCTTTTAACTATTTATGGCAGTTTTCTTATTTATTGGATTTTAATTTACTCACCCCAATGCAATATTTTTATGCATTATTTATTAATGACTCTTGATGCACTGCATTTTATTTTTAGACATTGTGATTGTTTGCATAAAGGTAATTTGCACTCTTTGCACAATTAACTGTTGTGCCCTCATTCACCCTGGTTAATCCTCGGTTATGACTAGCAATGTCCTGGAAAATGGTCGAGGTCCATGGCTGCAGGCACCTGGGGAATCACAGCAAACCTTAGGACCAGGGGTGTGGATTCATTTCCAAATGTTATCACCAAGTGCCATCATTGACATATTCGAATGTTGAAGCCCAGATGTGAATTGATGTTCACGTTCTGTAGATAACTAGGCAATGATAATCAAAAAAAGTCAGACTTACTGTTGTTCACATTCTTTAACTATAAAGAAGCTTATTTTGTTATTTATCAAAGATATTGCCTGCTGCTATCGGTATTTTAATGTATGCTTGTGCTTCTGTGGCCTAGCAAGAGAAAAATTGACCATGTACCTAACATGCAATCAAGGGACAAGAACTGAACAAACGTTATAGGTACACATTTAGTGCTAATCTGGTTCACGCCTGGTAAGTGTAGCACAGATGTTTTAAGTAGTAATGCAGAGTTGTCATTCCTGCCTCACAATGCCAGGTTCTGCATGGAGTTTGTATGTTCTCTGTATATTAACAGATTGATTGGCTTTAGCGAGTGTCAGTGAGTTTACTCATTTATAAGTGTTGATCTCAGTTCTTTTATTACCATATTCTTGGCAAGAGCAACTCATCAGGCAATAAAAAATTTCATAGCCGTATTTGGCACTTGAATCTGCATCACACACGCTGGCCTTTTTTTCATTTTCAGAGTATTTTTTTTTATCATGCCATGGATTTTGTGACATGCAGGTCTAAGGCTTTTATTAAAAAAAGAGTGCAGTGTCATTAGTTCAGTTTAGATTTATTGCTGTTTGTACAAAGTACAATGAAACTCTTTACATGCAAGTGACTCTCATGTGTCTGTTGATCTGTAGGCTACATAAAATAACAACACAGAATGTAACAGGAGAAAAATAGGTGCTGTTTAGGTAAAAGTTATAATATCATTCGAATGCACATCTGTCTGTTGTTACGAGCCATGGCAGAACATAACAGCTCTAACCACAATAATAATAAGTTTTATTTATGTAGCACCTTTCATACAATCAAGGACACTTTACAATTCAACAAAAACACATTAACAAGACAGTAGAAGTTACATAAAAGAAAATGAATAATACTCAATGAAACGATGTGTTTTTAACAGGAATTTAAAATGAATAATAGAGTGAAGACTGCGAGGAAGAGCATTCCAAATTTTAGGGGTCATCATTCTGAAAGTTCTGCCACCCATAGTTGCTAACCTGTATTCACGTACAGTGAGTAAGTTAGTGTCAATACACGGGTAGGAGTGTAAGGAAGCAGTAGCTCAGAGAGATAATGAGGGGCTAAACCATGAAGAGCTTTAAAGGTGATGAGAATAATTTTATATTTGATTCTTGAAGAAACTGGTAACCAATGCAAATCATAGAGGACAGGAGTGATGTGAGCAGATTTTTTAGTGTGTGTAAGTAAATGAGCAGCAGAATTTGGAACGTACTGTAATTTATTGATATATTTAGTTGGGAGGCCATAAAACAATGCATTAAAATAGTCCAGACGGGTAGTGATGAAAAGATGAATTAGTGTTTCAATATCTTTCACACTGAGGAAAGAATGCAGATGAGCAATGCTGCGGAGATCAAAAAAAGTGGTCTGTACTATTGAGCTAATGTGTGGCTGGAAAGTAAGGTGCTAATCAAAGATGACACCCAAATTACAGATTGATGCTGAGGGTTCAACTAGGATGCCATCGACATCAATTTTTAGCCCAACAAGGGTAGAGAGGACAGATTTGGTACCAACCAATTAGACTTCTGTTTTATCAAGATCAAGCCGTAAAAAAATGACCTGCCATCCAATGATTGAGTTCCCAGATACAATCAGTCAGTACAACTAGTGCAGATGTTTCAGTTGGATAAACATTTATATAAAGCTGTGCGTCATCAGCATAGGGGTCGTTCAACAGAATTACAGAAGCAAAAGTAGGCTAATAAACAGAATACAGCTTGATGAAGTCTGGAGGATATTGTCATAACTGTACCCACAATGGCTGCTGTGAGCAGATAAGCATACTTCAGAAACACAGAAGGCACTTTTGAATGGCAACTTTTGCTATTTCTAAGTAGACGTATTCAGTAAAATTTAAGGCTTTGAGTGCGCTCCTTATTTTTTAAAATGAATAAAGTATGCTTCACTTTAGAATGTGGTTTCATGTGGCTGTTTAATATAATACCATGATTGTGAAGAAATAACTTCAAAAACACCAAACGTATTCTTGAAGCAATTAGTTGATCAAAGGTTTTTGTTGCTTTACAGAATACAGTAACTGGCTTTAGTAGATTCATTTTATCTGCTTTGAATATTGTTATGACTTATTTGTTTTATTTATTATTATTACATTATTTTTACAGTATGGCCACTGTGGCTTCTTGGAATCTTGTACTGGAATAAGTGGATTTAAGAAATGGATGAATAAATGAATGAAAGGAGTTTGTTATAATGATCAGTATGTATATTTGACACAATATGTCACAATGTATATTCTTCACAAAACTGTGAATAAATATATAAAATAACTGTATAAAAATCAAGATTTTATACTTGAAATATTTAGTAGTACTACTAAATACTACTACTTTTATAGTCACTTTTCTGCTGTTATGCCCGTGGACCATATATTTTAATGATGGATCTGGAAGTTGAATTCATATCAGCTACTATTCATTTTGCTACAGATTCCATATGTACAGTTGTAGCTCCTGTGGATGTCCTTCTGACAAGCAACCCATATTGTAAAGTCAAAAAGAGACAAGTGAGTAACTAATGGAGACTGTACCAGTCAGCAAACTTTATATGATGAAGTTTTCCTGATTTTCTGTCTGTCCTGCTTGTGATTCTTACAGTGTGTGAGTAAGGAGGGACCAGGTGAGCTCTCTTGGACTCGTCAACAGCCTCGGTTGTGTAAGCAGACATGGGGCTCAGGTGAAACAGAGCAGACTGGAGGGACGTCTCTTACTCTTGGAGAGCAGGCAGAAAATATCAAGGAGACTACTGTACAAGGTAAGCCTCACTTACAGAGGGGTAGAAAATTGCTAAAAAACATCCTGGAAGCATAATAATGCAGCTGGTTTTGCCCCCAGACAATTTGTTTATCGACTAGCTTATTCTAGTATCCTTTTTTCGTGACGCATACAATATCAGCTTCATATAAGGATCACCCTAGGAATCCAGCATAGCCATGGACAAGCCAACTGACTATTACAGTAATATTAGCAGTTGGATGTTGGGAAATCTCCTGTAACTCAGTAACAGCAAAGTGGAACTGTTTTTGCTGGCTTGCCACAACAACAAAAAAATCATGCATGAACTTGGCCTCCAAGGTTTTTGCCTATTTATTTATTTATTTACCTTTATTTAACCAGTCAAAACAGATTAAGAACATGTTTCTTATTTACAACTGTGGCCTGGAAGGCTCATTCAGAAATGAATGAACACATTGCAAACAGTTTAAATGCTTAAATGCAGTGTTAAGTGATCAAGCAACCAGAGCAAATTATTACTGCTCAAAGTACAGCAGCATAAATTGTTATTGAATAGTACATTACATATTATATATTGTATTACATGAGTATATTGCACATTACCAATATAGCTTATTGCACATGTTCAATTAAAAATGATCTCAGACTGAGGAGATTTAGAGTTCAGAAAGTTTATGGCAGATGGGAAAAAGCTATTTTTTAGTCTGTTTGTGCGTACATGGATTGACCTAAAGCATCTTCCTGACGGGAGGAGCTCAAAGAAAATTTCCAGGATGAGTTTTGTCCTTGAGAATGTTTTTAGCCCTTCTCACGCAGCGAGTCTTATACAAGATCTGAAACGTAGAAAAAAAACTAAACATTTCAAACTTGGCCATAAAGAAGGGCAATCATCACCTTGTCTCACAATCATAAATATTCTTTTTTTTTTTTGAACAGCCATCATGTTGAACTCTCTACTGATGCCCATTCAGTTTGAACATTCTAATGAACCATGAACACCTAATTCTGCTTTACTGTGTTGGAAATTTCCATTCATGCTTCCATTTATTATCTACACCTGCTTTGTCCCTTTCATTGCCACAGGGGCTGGGGCTTGTCACAGTTTTAGACCTTTTGCTCCCCCTTCAGAGGTCACACTCATTGAACAAACCCACACTTACTCACATTGGTCCACATTAATGTTGCAAATTAATCTGATATACATGTCTTTAGGATGTGAGGAGAAAATTTGAGTACCTGGAGAAAAATCACAAGACACAAGGAAATTGGGCAAACTCTGCAAATAAAAAAAACAGAAAGAGGGTTCAAACAAGGACCTCTGTCACTACGCTGCCCCACATTCTGAGCCTGGCTTTCACAATTGCTATGATACAAATTATGTTTTGTTGCGTCTTTGCTTAATTTTCTTTTTTGTTGGCTAATTATTTGCTGTATTATATGAACTCAATTCTGTGCTTAAAAAGCTTAGTTGCTCAATTCATTTTGATCTGAACATCTATATATTGTCTTTCACATTTTCTTATGATTAATATGATTACTGTATGAATACATACCATACAATACAATAAAGTGTCTTGTAATTTTGTTTGCATCAAGAGGTTGCTTGTTATGATGAAAAATGAAAATTATAAAAGACTGACTCACTTTGTAATTCTGTTATTTGCTTTTTTAAGGGGTTGTCCCTCGCTAAGAAATGCACTATATGACATTAAGATTGATTGATGGAGACATTCTTTCTAATCTATGTGTCAAGAATGAGAAATACTCAACAGTATGTGCATTATTTGTTAAAAATACAAAGACGTACATTGTTGTCTTGCTAAACAGAAATGGATTTGTTCTCCACATCTTCCATATTTATACATTATTACTGTATATGACTCAGTTTTCCCACTTGTTTCTTTAAATAATTAAGCAGCTGGTTAACAAAAGCTTTCAATTTAACAAAGACAGTAAAACCATAATATTTGTAATGTTGTGATGGTGTTATGATATATATGATGATGTTGTATATTGTTGTTTAATTGTGTTTACCTTCTTTTGTGTATGGATGTAACACCGAGAGGAATTCCTAGCAACTGCATTTCATGGAAATAAAGTTTAAGTTCATATGTGTTCAGAAATGTTAATTAAAACTGCCTTCATGATCCCAAAAGTAAATAATCTCAAATACCAGTGAGAGTTTTTTGTGATTACAGAAACTTCTCTATTGAAAAGTCACATGTAAAATGTTTTATCATTTCATTTTTAGATCAAAATTGGAATAATCCATACTGGATGAAGTGTTGGGGTCTCCAGGGAGATTCCCTTTAATTGCAATTATACAAATAAAACAAAAAATGCAACAGAAATTAACAAAATTGTTCCCTGGTTGTTAACAATCATGGACGAGTTGTTCCTCTGGGCAGTCATGCTCTCACATTCGTGTCTACATTCTTCTGATTGGTCTTTTTCTTTTATGCCCGACGACCTGTCATAATCAGGTTTCAGAGGGTTGCTTCTTCAGTCTATGACTAGAAGTGGTAGAGAGGTTAGCACTTTCTATTTGTCTCTCAGTTTATGCCATGAGCTGAGCCTTCTACATGATCCCGTAACGTGCTTGTGTGGGCAGCATTCATTATTACAATAATACATAATAAATATTGATTAGAAAGTTGCCAATGTAATGGTGCTATAAAGGTAAATTTCTTGTATTTGTTTTTTGAAATTTATAAAATAAAGCCACTATGCCACTGTAGTAGACATTGGGCTAGAAATGTTTGACTGTAAAACTTAAGGTTGTGAGTTCAATCACACCATAGCTGCTTTGCCTCAGCTCCAATGATACAAATGTACTGAAAACAATTTGACTACTGTGATTTGTTAAGATGCTTTGAGTAAATTCATACTTTCATTCATTTTCCATCCTCACGTAGTACCTTTCTGCACGGTGATGCAGTGATTAGTAGTGACACCTCACAGATCTATAATCCTGGGTTGGAATCTCATACCTGCTTGTTGTCTTGTGGATTTTCCTCTGTATATGCAGGTCTTTTACCCACATCCCCACAAATCTACCAGTTAGGTGATTTATTGATTCGAAACTGGCCCTTTTCAGGACTGCTTTCCTCCCTTCTGCCCAGTGCTGCTGAAAGAGGCCCCTGGCCCTCATGACCATTGATTGGATTAAGTGGATTTGAAAGTGTTATCCAGTTACTTAATGCTAAATATGCTATGCTTTTAATGGTATGTTATTTGATGTTATTTAATTTTCTGTTGGCTAAATCAATTCATGACCATAAATATATAGTGGCAAGCAAAAAAGTATTCAATCCCCTTGAATGTCATCATAATTTTCTGCATGACAAAAGATTTACACAAATTCACATTTACTAGATGATAGGAACTCACTTCAGAGTGGGAAAGCAGAAGGCCCTGATGGTTACCCTGCTGAATTTTATAAAAAAATTTTCAAATAAGTTAGGTCCCCTTTTAATAGCAACATTTACAGAAGCTAGAGACAATAAAATTCTACCTCAAACTTTTAGCCAAGCATTAATTACCCTGTTTCCGAAGCAAAAATATGGACTTATTACAATGTGCATCATACAGACCAATCTCACTTCTGTATAACGATGTTAAGATACTCTCCAAAGTCCTTGCAAGTAGGATTGAGAAAGTTCTTCCTTCGATAATATCACAAAACCAAACTGGATTTATTAAAGGTAGGCACTTAGCTTCCAGTATTCGTTGCCTGTTTAATATAATATATTCACCCACAAAGTCAAACACCCCGGAGATATTATTATCGTTGAACACAGAAACGCATTTGATATGGTTGAATGGAACTACCTTATCATCAAACTGGAAAAACTTGGGTTTGGCCCGAAAATATATACTTGGATTAAACTGCTATACACCAGTCGAAAAGCTTCAGTTTGTATTAACAAAATTATTTCAGACTAATTCAAACTAGAACATGGTACTATAAAAGGATGCCCCTTGTCACCACTGCTTTTAGCAATTGCCATAGAGCCACTGGCAGTTCACTGTCAAAATGCTTATGAGATAAAGGGGATTATCAGAGAAGGACTTGAACAGAAAATTTCACTATATGCAGATAATATGGTACTATATATATATATCAAATCCACAAAATACTGTGCCTGCAATCCTAACAGCACTAACATATTTTCAAAAGATTTCCAGTCACAGAATTAATTTGAATAAAAGTGTTCTCTTTCCGGTGAACTTTCCAGCACACAGTATTAGATTGAACACCTTCCCTTTTATCATTGCAGATCAGTTTAAATACCTAGGGGTAAACATCACAAGTAAACATAAAGCTCTTTATCAACAAAATTGATAAGCTTCTTTTTCTGTTTCAAAGCATTCCCATATAATGTACCTTAACAAATCATTTTTTAAGAAGTTAGATTCAATCATAACCTCATTTATTTGGAATTCAAAACATTCACGCATCCAAAGTAAACATAAAGCTCTTAATCAACAAAATGTTGCTGTCTGCTTGGAAAAAACATAAGCAAGATTTGCATAAATGGTCCACCCTTCGTCTCACTTTAGCTGGAACAATTAACATTGTCAAGAAAAATATCCTTCCTAAGCTTCTTTTTCTATTTCAAAGCATTCCAATATACATCAACAAATCATTTTTAAGAAGTTAGATTCAATCATAACTTAATTTATTTGGAATTCAAAACATCCAGGCATCCAAATGGCGACCCTACAAAGACCTAAGGCAGAAGGTTTTGTGGCTCTACCTAACTTTCAGTTTTATTATTGGGCGGCAAACATACAAGCCATAAAAACCTGGACAATGACACAAATAGATGAACACACACAGGCCTGGTCCACAATAGAAATAAAATCCTGCAGCACTTCTTTATTTTCCTTGCTTTGCACCCCACTAAATATGAGTTATCGTCAATATACTAATAACCCAATTGTGCTTCATTCACTCAGAATATAGAACCAATGTAGGAAGTACTTCAAGAAAGAGAAGTTTTTATCTGTAGCACCTCTGCACGATAACCACCTTTTTCTACCCTCTCAAACGTACACAGTTTTTAATGTTTGGAAAAAATACGGGATTAAAATCACTTAGAGATTTGTACATAGATAACATCTTTGCATCCTGTGAACAATTACACTCCAATTTTAACTTTCCATCAACACAATTCTTCCACTACTTCCAAATTAGAAACTTTGATAAACAAAATCTGCCCAAGTTTCCTCACTTCCCACCTACTTCTAAAAAATATTGATCAGTCTTGAGGATTCAGATAGCATTTCTGTAATAAATAAAATCATTTTAAAGTCCCTTCCTTTCAAAGATCTTAGAGCACAGTGGGAAAATGATCTCTTATCAACATTTCAGAAAAGGAGTGGAAGGCAGCCACAGAATTCATTTGAGCTCCATATGCGCAGAGCAAAAGTCATTCAACTTAAAATCTTTTATCAAGCACATCTGTCTCATTTAAAATTGTCCATGCTGTTTCCAGGGCAAGATCCAACCTGTGAACGTTGCAATTGAGTTCCAGCCTCACTGGGCCACATGTTTTGGGTGTTTTGGGGATTTTTTCTCCTTCAGTTAAATATCTACAGAAAATGGTCTGTTTTGACTTTGAAAATGTATTGTTACAGCACAAGAGTTTGCATTAATAATGCTGAATGGATAAATATGTGTACAAATCTTCTGTTCACACTGAAATGTATGATTACTTTCAAGGGGATTGCATACTTTTGCACGCCACTGTAAGTTCAACTAGAAACACGTGGACCTCTGGTCCTCCTAAGAACAAGGTTCCAGTCCCAGTAGCTTACGAGTACAGTAGGCTGCAGTCATGGGATTCTGAGGCTGTCATACTTCTTACTCTTATCACATAATTGGCTTCTGCAATATGCTTCACATTCAGAAGATATTGCTGCTTTCCTTTTCCTCTTTTCCGTGTCACCTTCTCAATCAGTTTGCCTATGCAGTTTGCTGTAACAAAGTCGCAAACCCCAACAACCTAATCTATTAAGGTTACACATTATTTGCTTTACTAGTGTGCTATCATGTCATTCATTTTCAATTAAGGCTATGATCAAGGTTCTAGCCCTGATGGTTTGCAAGTAACTGCATGAGAGACAGGCACAATCTCTTTAGCATTTTATATACTGTAAGTAGTTTAAGATCAGTTTGAGAATATTATTCTTGGTTATGATAAATTGATTAATACAAGTAGTTCTAAATAAATGTCTTCTAGAATGCAGTGTACAGGTGATGACCCCTTTGGAAGTGCTATCAGAATGCGGCGGCAACTCTGAAGGCAAACAACAGCAGGTATGAGCTGGAACAGGTGTTTTTAATATCTTTTTTCAATATAGGATAAACAAGTTCAGTATTAAAGTAATTAATTAGAATATCTTCAATTGTCAATTATAATGAAATAGCCAGTGCAGAAATGGAAAGTTATACAGAGTTGTACTATTCATTTATGAACATTACAGCATTGATATCTCTCTCAGGTTATTGAGGAGGAGTTATCTGAGCCCAAGAAGATTACTAACTACTGGCAAGACATGTGTGGAAGGTTGAAGAATGTTCTGCATCAGAAGGACAAACACATAGAGCGGTACTTTAATATTTCTAAATATATGCAAGCCCATGATACACATGATATGCATGCATTGCACGAGTCACATTCCCCCAAATACAATGTAAGTAGCGATTCGGTATATTAAAGTTAAAGTTGTATGTTTGGCAGTCTGCAGGTTCACACAGCCAGATTGCCTTCCTTGTGGAATTTACTTGTTCTCTTCCTTCCTCCTTGAATTTCCTCCCATAGCTCAAAGACACTCTTAGCTGTGCAGCCCCTTATAATGAATAGGCAACTCATGAATTCCAATATAGCGAAACTGAAAGAAATGTACATTTCATTTTATTTTATTTTTGTGCAGGCTTTATATTAAAAATGAAAGACTTGGAGCAAAACTGAGAAAGCAGGAATCGGAAATAAAACAGCTCCTGAGAGAAATTTCAAAATTTGCATCGGTAAGACCTAGTTGTTCATCCCATTAACTTTTTATATAGTGAACCTACAAATAAATAAAAAAATGTAGACTGGTAAAACCTGTCAATGTTGATTACAGCAATCTCAAAAAAATAAAATAAGAAATGATTGTGGAGGTTTTGGGTCCAAATTAATGAATGCTCTGTGTTATATGAATTTTGGTTTGGAGTTATTCAGTTGATTTATTCAAGTCCTACAAATTACCCTTTTCTGGTAGTTTTCAGTTTTGCACAAATAATCTGCAAATATGTTATGTGGAAGCTATAAAGAACATTTAGTAGTAATGGATATGTAGTGAAATTTATGAAAACAAAATAATCCTAGCACAACATAATCGTACACCTGCGATATTATTCAAAACTGTATGCTTCATTTTTAAGGTGACTGGATTTTCAGTGTATATTATAATAGGATTTTTCTGTCTACTTTTACTTCTACTTCAGTACATTTTAAAATACAAATAGTTACTTTAATTCTGGTAAGTGTTGCTAGACTTACAGTATCTACTACTTCAATAACTAGGACTCGGCAAGTTAACGTGTTATTATCGCGTTAACGCATTAATTAATTAACGCCGGCAATTATGTTATCACGTGTTAACGCAGCTTTTTTATTATTATTGTTATTATTATTATGAAAGCCTCAGTCTCGCTAGCAATTGATAGAGATCAGTCATCTTCTTGTTACAGCGCTTTTCAATACGTTTTGGCTAGAAGGAAAGTTAGCTTTGTTAATTGAAGGAAAGTTAGCTTTGTTAATTGAAGGAAAGTTAGCTTTGTTAATTTGACCTCGATTCCCTGCGTATGCATGAGTAGCAAAGAGCTTCTAAAATGGCATGTGGAGAAATACCAAAGTGAATGCTCAAAGCAAAATAATCCGTGGATGACTTTTTTCGTAATATCGGATTTGTCGGACTCCGATTTTGATGCAAATGATCTGGTAATTGTGGTGCTGAAGACGTTCATGTATCTGATGCACCTATGGCAACGTTTGCCTGGGAGGACAGACCATATTGGATCTCACTGCAATTGCCATCCCTGCGCACCTGAGTCACAAAGACAGCCAGGTAGCCAGCCCACTGTGCAAACAGACGTTTGTGAAACCTTTGCTTCGTGCACTTTTCAGGAAACTGAGTTTTTTAGAAAAAATATTAGCCCTCAAAGAGTTGCTACTGAACATAGACTGTTTATGCTGCTGCCTAATAAAAGAAAATGTTTCTGCTGGTATCTGTTCAGATAAAAAAGAAAACAGATTTAGAAATGTTATCCTGCTGTTGCTCGGAAGATGTTCCATAAAACATTCCCGTGGGTATCTCTGGCAAATGTTTATATGACCTCAAATTGCAAGGGTGGTTTAGCTGTGTTTGACGAAGGATTTCAAATGGTTAAAAAATATCTATCAGATAAATGTTACATATATTCTGACACTTGCCTGACTCGCCATGCAAAAAAATACTCCACGGTCCAAGTGTCTTCATTTTTAAAGATTTTAGTGAAATTCAAAGCAAACAGTTCACACGCAAAAAAGGGAAAAAAGTTGATAGTACACGCAAAAAAAAAAAAAAAGAGGAACTTATGATATTCTGCTTAAATATCTAGGTGCATATATATATATACATATATATATATATATATATATATATATATATATATATATATATATATATATATATATATATATATATATATATATATATATATATATATATATATATATGTAACAGAATAAGATGCTTCTCGCACCCTTACACCCTCAGACACCACGTCAGACACCAGATAAAAGTCCAATAATTATTTATTATAATAATAATTGTGCACAAAGCACGCTCCTCTCCACAATTCTCCAATAACAATGAACAATCCTCCACTCCCAGACGCTTAGCCACCCTGCCTCCCAACTCAGCTCATCGTCTGGGAGCTCCCATAGTCCTTTTATGTTCCCTGACCCGGAGGTGTCCTGCCCGGCGGGACACCCAGGAGGACCAGAGGAGGGCTTGTACCTCCTCCAGACCGTAAAATTTGTGCACGGGCTGAAGGGGCATCCGTCCTGGTTACGCTGGTGGCCTCAGGTAGGGGCATGGAAGCCCAGCCCTGTAGGGGCCCGTGGCCACCGCCAGTCCACAATAAATTTTTAAATTCAGGTCGGCGCCCCACTTCCAGACCATCATCTGCCACATCCGGCCGAGGCAGGAGCCCGGCTGGGATGCCCAGGAGGACCAGAGGAGGGCCTGTACCTCCACCAGACCACGAGCCCTGCTGGTCTTCTGGGGACCTCCATGGCAAGGAGGGCTGTCCGCCCTGGTTGCGTTGGTGGCCTCAGGTAGGGGGCATGGAAGCCCAGCCCTGTAGGGGCCCGTGGCCGCCACCAGGCGGCGCCCCGCTGCCTGAACAGCCCTGGAACCCAGCACTTCCGCCACACCAGGAAGTGCTGGGGAAGACGACAGGGGACACCCGGACGGCTTCCGGGTGCGCAGCCGGCACTTCCGCCACACAAGAGCGTGTCTGCGGAGGAGTGCCGGGAAGCAGCTGGAGCCCATCTGGGTTCCCATAAAAGGGGCTGCCTCCCAGCAGTCGGGGTGAGAGTCGGGAGGAAGGAAGACAAAGCTGGCGAGAGGACAGGAGGCGGCCAGAAAAGGACTGTGTGGCCTGGACTTTGGGGGATCGGTGCTGGAGGCACTGGGGTGTGACTGCACGGTAGACTATTGTAAATATTAGTGTAAATTAACAGTGTGTTGGGTGAAAATAAAGATGTCCGTCTGTCTGTGTCCAGGCCGGCATTCACAATATATATATATATTTTTATATATATCTGATCGTTCATGTTTCTTTCTAGTTGTCTAACTTCAATCTATGGGCTATTCTGTCACACAGAGTTAAGAATATGAACATTCCAAATCTTAACTTATAGAAACTATGACTGAATCTTCCATTATCTATGTTAAGCTATGTTATATTCAACTTCAAGCTAAGCAGACTAAAGAAAATGTACTATTAACATTAATTTAAAAGACCTGGCCCTTACAGGTACAATTCCAGCCATCCATCCATTATCCAACCCGCTATATCAGAACTACAGGGTCACGGGGGTCTGCTGGAGCCAATCCCAGCCAACACAGGGCGCAAGGCAAGAAATAAACCCTGGGCAAGGCACCAGCCCACCACAGGGCACACACACACACACCAGGGACAATTTGGAATCACCAATGCACCTAACCTGCATGTCTTTGGACTGTGGGAGGGAACCGGAGCACCCGGAGGAAACCCACACAGACACGGGGAGAACATGCAAACTCCACGCATGGAGGACCTGGGAAGTGAACACGGGTCTCCTAACTGCGAGGCAGCAGCGCTACCCACTGCGCCACCATGCCGCCCCAGGTACAATTCCATGATTTAAAATAATACTATGTCCAATTAAGGACGAATGACCCTTATAGCTGATAAAGTCTTGAAAGTGAAGGCTGACAATGTGAATGAAATTTCCTCAATGGCCGTTCCACAGAAACCGCTAAACTTTGCAATCAAAAATATAGTATTGCATATATTTATTTGTATTGTATGTTTCATTGTCAATATGGAATTATTATTTTTATATATTTTTATGTACTTTTTTATTATATTTTTGATTGTGTTCTGTGACTTTAAATGTGCCGCCATGTTCTGTGCTTTGTGGCTGGACTTCATTGCCACGGGGTCCTCCTCCTGGCTTTATACTGAGCCAAGAAGGAGAGATTCAGCAACAGAACACTGAAGTCGTTTGGAGTTTTTGTGATTATTGTCATTTCTTTGTTATTGCTGATTTTTTGATCTTTAAGCTCTATATATTGGATTCTGTTTACTGGATTTGTATGCTGGGCCTTGTTTATCTGGACTGCCTTTTGGCAGCTGCTTTTTTGTCTTTTGTATTTCTATTTTTTTTTTTTGGAAAATAAACCCACTCATTTATAATTTTCTTTTTGACCTTGCTATTCACAAGGTGGGGATTTCAGTCATCCTCCTCTTGTAGGGTTTTGGATACATTTTTGGGCTGGCGATTAAGCCTGTTGTGGTGAGACTGTTTCCAGGCAGGTTAACAAGGCCTGGCTAGGGAAGTCTTTTGGAGGCCTTACACCCATTTTTGTTACATTTTAGGCTCTATTTCATGACTCTGGTTGTCTCTCTTCTGACTTCCAGAAAGCCTCCATTCTCCTTAGGGACTATATAATGATGCCCCAAAATGTGCTAAAAGAGGAGACTGTCTCTCATTGAACTCCCCACGACCAAATGAATGGCTCCATGTCTACCGATCTATCATGGCCTTTTTTAAGCACTCCTCTTTATTGACCATTTTGGGACTGTTCAATGTTTCTAATCTGTTTTATCTCCTACTAGATATTGGCAGCTGTATGCATCCACTCATCTGTTCATTTATTTCAATTTTGTTGCAGTTCCAGTCTTCATCTAGAATTGAGACTACTTGTCATGTGCTCTATTTAACTCTTTCAGGGCTGATGTCAACTTCTGTCAAAAGGAGGAGTTGACGATGGTAATCGACTATAAACCAACTGTTATGTTTTAGTTGGACTCTCGTTGCTAGAAGTAAAGTTAGCTTCATTGGTTTGACCGAGATTTCCTGTACTTGTGTGAGTAGTAAGGCGCAAACAAGAGCAAACATGGCACTGACATAATGGCGAGAGATCAAAGCGAATGCGTAAAGCAAAACACTCCGTGGACGAAGCTTTGCCTATTATCTCTGATCTGGATTATATGACTTGTCGGATTCCAATTCTGATACAAGTGATCGAAAACGAGTGTGAGGTTCCAGCTTCAGCTGACTGGTCCCCAGCTAATCGTGGTGGTGCTAAACAGGTTCATGTAGCTTACACGCCTATGGCAATGTTCACCAGGAGGACTGCCACTTAACAATGGGAAGAGGTAGAAACCAGATTGCAATGCACTGCGACCGTGACCCCTGCTGCTGCTGCCCCAGCCACGCGAAGACAGCCTGGCAGTAAGCCTACTGCACATTCTTGGCAAACCGGCAGCCGCAGCATGCAGCAACAGATGTTTTATGTTGATTTCTGTGTGAAACCATTGCTTTTTTTTTTGGAAAAAATATTGAGCCCTCAAAGAGTTAACTGGTGCATTTTGCTTTTTAACAGTGTCATTTTCTGTATGTAAAGATTTCTGTGGTAGATTGCAATGGATAAAAGCATCTTCTAAATAAAAACATAAATATATTTTGATGAATTTCTTTTAAAAAGGAAAAGAGAGAGCTAGAAAGCAGATTACAGAGGATAATTGACCCAAAAGAATATTTGAAGAGCACAGTGGAAGACTTGTTTAAGAATAACAATGAAGTAATAAAGGAGGTAAGAAGTCATTTGTATTATTCTATGTGTGAGTGTACATTTCAGGGCTGTAATGTGAAGTCATGCGGGTCATGTCCAGCCCAGCCCAAAAATGATATCCTGGGGTCTTCAGATATTTAAATGAGCTCTCCTATGAATTCTAGCCACTGTTTAGTAACATGTATGAAGTTTGTTTTTAAGATTCCAACATTTTTACCTGTCTCATTAGGAGAACCATCAGCTTTCACACCAACTAACCTTTCTCATTCCAGTCCTAATTTTTGCATGCATGCACTGACTTCAGTAAATAAATCCTTAGCGGTTGTTTGTCCCTTTCACTGACTGCGTAAAAGTCTTTCGTTATTCCTTTTACAACAATCAGCAGCTGTGTTGTGTCACTGACATCACGACTCTCATCTAAGGGCAAGAAGAAGTCATCATTTTCCACCATGCATTTCAGCTGTAGTAGCAGATTTTCTGCAATTTCCTCAATCCGTCTTGTAGCCATTTGCTGTGAGAGGGACAGATGTTCAAAGAGGATTACCGCCCAGAGAACAATTTCACCATCAAAAAATTCTTAGCTTCATTTGGCAATTTTGTGAGCTGATATATATCTGGTTTTTACTGTTTGATTCTTTGCTGTATGAAGCTTTGTAAAATGTACTCACTGTTTTTGCTGTTTAGCTAACAAGTCCTCTTCAGACCTCACCTTCTCCTCTTCAGATATCTTTCCATATTTTTCGGTGTGCTTGTTCTCGATGTGATGGCTCAAGTTGTAGTCTTGAAATGCAGCAAGGTGCTCTTTGATTATGAAACAGATTGCTTTACCACTAACCTCTGTGAAAAAATACTTAGGAGTCCAGGATGTGTGGAATGATCTGTTTCCTGCATCAACTTTTCATTTTTTACCACTCATATCTTCCTTTATTCAATGTAACATGAACAATCATCCCTTTCGCTAATGCAATCTCCCGCATTTTCCCATACTTGTCAATTCTGAGTTGTGTCTGCACGGTCACATCTAGCTGTGATGCTGACTGACACAGCCAGGTAAGTATTACCATCTGCACCCTCTACGGGTCAGACAGAACTAGACCATGGACTATATTCGGCCCGCAGACCATACAATGCCCAAGTCTGCTGTATTGGCCTAAATTTTGTGGGCAACTACCTATTTCACCTATGTGAGGCTTTTGGTCATCCCATTTCTAAGCCATGGGCATTAATATGGAGTTGCTCCCAATTTGTAGCTTTAACAACTGTTCTGGTAGGGCTTTTCACAACATTCTGCAGTTTGTCTGTAAGAATTTGTGGCCGTTCGGCCAATAGAGCACCAGTGAGGTCTGATACTGATGTTGAATGAGAAGATTAGTTAGGCTGAGGTCAGTGCTCTGTGCAGGCCACCTGAGATCCTTCTTGGATTTTTGGACTTGGCTTTGTATACAGGGGTACAGTACTGCAGGAGCAAGCCTTCTCCAAACTGTTGCTACAAAGATGGGAGTGTACAATTGTCAAAAATGTCTTTTCCTGCTGTAGTATTAACAGTACCCTTCACTAGAACCAAGAAGCCTAGCCCAAATCTGGAAAATAGCCCTCGACTATTATCTCTCCTCCACCACACTTTACAGTGGGAACTATTCAGTTTGGAAGGTAGCATTCTCCTGGCATCCACCAAACTTTCAGACTTCCAAAAAGCAAAGTATGATCACTCCAGAGATCACATTTCCACTGCTCCAGAGTACAATGGTGACTGGTTTTAGCCTACTTCAGCCATACTCCACTTCAGCTGACTTTTGGCATTGCACATAATGATCTTAGGCGTATTTGCAGCTGCTTGGCCATGGAAAACCATCTCATGAATGTCCTGATGCAAAGTTCTTGTGCTGACGTTACTTCCAGATAACTCTTTTTGTGAGTGATATGACAGAGGATAGATGATTTTTACATACTTTGCATTTCAACACTTGGTGGTCTAACTCTGTGAGTTTGCATGGTCTGCCCCTTCGTGGCTGAGCTGTTGTTTCTTCTAGAAGCTTCCCTTTCACAAAGTAGCACTTATAGTTGACTAAGCAAATCTTGCAGAGTGGAAATTTCATGTACTATTTTGTTGCGAAGGTTGCATCTCAATGAGCTCATCATTTTGACTCAAATCTACTGCCAATGTTTGTCACTGGATATGTATTTCATGGCCATATGCTTGATTAAATGCACCTATTAACAAACATCTGAACTCAGTCATTTGAGGGGTGTCCACATTGTTTTGGCCATATAATGTACCTTTCTTGAGTGAGTGTTAACACTAGCATTACCAGAGCCTACGAAAAAACTCGTAGATCTGTCCCACCTTAAATCGCTACTTAAATCTGTCCGCACCTCTCCCAGCATCTTTTGTCCTGTTAATGTGCAGATTAAAGGGACTGTTTTTAAAGTGATCATCCATTTCAGGTTTTATTTTGTGCTATTTTTTGACTGATATAAGGGTGGATGTCTTAATAATAATAACAATACATTTATATGGTGCTGTATTACATATTCATCAGTGTGTCCCATGGTGGAGAGATATCTGTTTAGACTAAACAGGTTCAGAAAATAACACAACATAACAATAAATTACTGAATTTAAAATCTTTAGATATAAATTATATTAACTTTCGATGTTTCTCTTCTGTTATTCCAAACCATAATATCTATGGATTCTTGATGAAAGAAACCTGGCGTGCATAGTAGAAATATGATCTTAAACACCAAAGGCTGTAAGTGTTTATGGGAATGATAGTCAACTGTAGATGGAGTTTATATTTTTCAAAAAATTGCATTATCAAGACTAATTGATCTTTTCTGAATATTCCAGATTGTAGAGCAGAAGCTATTTGAGCAGAGGCAGCATCTTGACCAAATAGAAAAAAAGCATGGCTGCAAGTGTGCTGAAATAAAAAATATATTGGATCAGAAACACAGGTAGGTTACTTATCATCAGTTCTCCTGCCCATTGATATTCTATAGACTATGAATATAGTTGATTACTATGTTGATTTAAAATACTGTATATATCAGCAGCTTTAGCCAGACTTGAAGCTCGACCATACAATAATTTACTGAATTTAATGGCAAAATATTAAATGCAGGAGTAGCGGTCTGTCAGATGGGGACTCTTAAATCATGGGAAAAACAGCTTAAACCAGAATGAAACAAGAGGTTGTACTGCAGCCAGCCACTCTTCCATACAGCATTTAGTAGAATCAATAAACTTGATTCTGTTTAGTCAGTGAGTCAGTAAGACAAGAACATGACCTCCTCATCTCTCCATTAAAGAACAGTATGAGTGTAATGGCCCCAGTCAGCACCGAAATCGAACCAACAGAAAATCCCATTGAATTTCCCAAAACATTTTTATTTCAGGGTCACAACAAGAGCTTCAGACTCCACTCATAGAAAGTATCCGACAGAGACATACATTTCAAACTTATCCAAATTGATCTTTTCTCAGTAAATTAATATGTAAGTATATTCACTAACAAAAAATCTGTAGTCATTTTGCTTATTCTCACGACTCACGTCTCACGGCACCTTATTCAAAATTCTGCACAAAAGGATTTTATTCAGTCATTGTGTTAAGTCTTGTGGAATTTAAAAGCATTATAACTGTCTGTTGTACTGCAGTGAACAAGAGGTGTTTCTTACATACACCCGATTAAGTTATACAGAAGAAACATTGTATCTTAAACTTTATTTTTAGATAGATAGATAGATAGACACTATATAATAGATAGATAGATAGATAGATAGATAGATAGATAGATAGATAGACACTATATAATAGATAGATAGACAGATAGATGGATAGATAGATAGATAGATAGATAGATAGATAGATAGATAGACACTATATAATAGATATATAGACAGATAGATAGATAGATAGATAGATAGATAGATAGATATACTCAGCAAAAAAAGAAACGTCCTCTGACTTTCAACTGTTTTTACTTTCAGTAAACTTAATGTGTAAATATTTGTATGAACACTAAAAGAGTCAACACCATAAGACATAAACTAAAAATGTTTCACAATGTGTCCCTGAATGAAGGAAGGCTCAAAATCAAAAGTACCAGTCAGTATCTGGTGTGGCCACCAGCTGCTTGAAGTACTGCAGTGCATCTCCTCCTCATGGACTGGACCAGATTTGTCAGGTCTTGCTGTGAGATGTTACCCCACTCTTCCACCAAGGCACCTGCACGTTCCTGGACATTTCTGGGGAGAATGGCCCTAGCCCTCACCCTGCGATCCAACAGGTCCCAGATGTGCTCAATGAGATTGAGATCCGGGATCTTCCACTGCGAGGATGATCAGCTGTCCTTACTGTCTCCCTGTAGCGCTGTCTTAGGCGTCTCACAGTGCGGACATGGCAATTTATTGCCCTAGCCACATCAGCAGTCCTCATGCCTCCCTGCAGCATGCCTAATGCACGTTCACGCAGATAAGGAGGGACCCTGGACATCTTTCTTTGGGTGTTTTTCACAGTCGGTAGACAAGTCTCTTTAGTGTCCTGCGTTTTTAGAACTGTGACCTTAAATGGCTACTTTCTGTAAGCTGTTACGGTCTTAACGACCATTCCACAGGTGCATGTTAATTAATTGATTATGGTTAATTGAACATGCATGGAAAACATTGTTTAAACCCTTTACAATGAAGATCTGTCAAGTTATTTGGATTTTTAAAACATTATTGTTGAAATACACAGTCCTGAAAAAAGAATGTTTCTTTTTTTGCTGAGTATAGATAGATAGATAGATAGATAGATAGATAGATAGATAGATAGATAGATAGATAGATAGATAGATAGATAGATAGATACTTTATTAATCCCAAGGGAAAATTCACAAATTGAACTGGAAGTTTAGCAGTCTACCTGTATGAAAGTTGCAACAGTATGGAAAATGCTAATAAAACAAAAACGATTGATTTGTAAATTGTATTCACCCTTTACTATATTGAAAATCCTACACTTACACATTATTTAATGTTTTACCTTGGAAATTAAATTGTTATTTTCAAAATATACACTCATGTTAAATCTGATAACTGGAACATACTACAAAAAAGTTGGACGAGTCAAGTGCTTACCCCTGTTTCCACATTCTCAGTCAGAGACCGTCAGGACTATAGGCTGGCCAATCGAGTAGCCCACACACTCTCTGCTTACGCAGCCATGCACTTGTACTCTGGACAGAATGTGGTTTGCCATTGTCCTGCTGGAAAATACAGGTATGTCCCTGGAAAAGACTGAGTCTGGATGGAAGGATGGATATGTTGCGGCAAAGTTTATACATAACTTTCTGCATTAAAGGTTCCCTCACAGATTAGCAAGTTACCCAATGCCTGGACGCTAACACACCCCCATACTAATACGGCATACACAGCACAACTGGCTTTTTGACTTGATGCTGGTAACTGCTTAAATGGTCCTTTACCTCTTTATCCTGAAAAGCACAACTGCTGAAATACTATTTGAAATATTGACTCGTTGGGCCATAAAATGCGATTCTGCTGTGCTACTTTAAATTTTTTAGAAAATGTTGCAAGCATCAATTTCTGGATAAATGTACATAATCAAAAATACTGCAGTTATTAAGTTTAACATGAAATACCTTGTCTAAAAATCAAAGTCAGTTTACAAATCACTGCTTTTTTTGTTTTTATTAGCATTTTCCATAGTGTCCCAACCCTTTAATAACCGGGGTTGTTTAAACTGTATATAAATGAGACCCCCAAAAATCTGTTTAATTCATCATGTGGGATCATAAATATGGTGTAGAGTGGGGTCTTAATCTAAAATGCTGTCAGTTTGGTAAAGAATGATACAGTACATTTAAAATTCAATTTAACATTTCAGCATAGACCAAAACTATAAAACAAGCTGTATATCCTATTTGCAAGAGGAATATAAAGTACACATGTGGAATATTAAATAAGTATGTTTTGTTTGCAATGTTTGCATAAAGCTAATGTGCAATAACAAAGGACTTTTTAAGTCAACAATCATAACAAAACAAGTCCAAAAAGAAGTTTCATCATCCTCAAATTTGGATTTAGAGTTGGAAATGTTTTTGTGATTTCCTTTCTTCTTGTTTACAGACATCATATTAAATTAATTCATGAGAAGGACAAGGACATAAAACAACTTCATAAAAAAATACTGAGGCTCTCTTTGGTAAGACCTTTTTTTTCCTTTTGCAAATAAATTAAATATTACCCCTGAAAATGTTAGAATCTTTCAGACGTTTTATTGCATGTCATGCTTCAGTGGCCAGATTGCTAGATTATTTATTGTTTCTGCAGTACTAAAGTAAAAGGCTCATTCTGTGTGTTTGTTCCTAAAAGGTAACTAAAGAGTTACAATGCAAACTTCAGATGGCAAAGAAGTTGGCAAAATTCCATCACAAAAAGTTTAGAGAGGTACTCAAAAAGAACAAACAACTGATGAAAGAAGTAAGTAACCAGCCCCACACAGAACCTATATTGTTAAAAAATAATGTATACAGGCATACAGTGTATTTCAGCTATGACTCCATTATAATACAAAAAGCTGTATATACCAGGGTGCCAGCCAATTGCAGGGTGAGCACATATATACAGACTAGGGCCAACTTAACAACAGCAGGAGCAGTTTACCTAACCTGGATGTATTTGGACTGCGGGAGGAAACCACATAGACCTGGGGAGAACATGCAAGCTTTACAGAGGGAGCAGAGGGTTTTACAAAGGGTCATGGGGTCCAGTGGCTGTGGAGCACCTTTTGGTGAAGAAAGATTCACTGATCTTGACTTTGCTGATAATATTGGAGTCAGTGGAGGCTCAGATCAGGGCTCTCGAGAGACTGAGTGAGGAGTCTGAGTGACTGGGCTTGTGAGTGTCCTGGATAAAAACCGAGATCCAGGCTTTTAGTGACCTCTTGGGCATGGCCATCAGCAGTGTGTCTGTCTGCGGAGAGAGTGCCGACCAAGGTGAGAGGTTTACTTTGTAGCAACATTCAGTGCACTGATGACACTTCCTATGAAGTCAGTAGATGGATTGGCCAAGCATGGAGGGTCATGAGGTCACTGGAAAGGGGTGTGTGGCACTCCTGATATCTTTGCAAAAGAATGAAGGTCTAAGTCTTTAGAGTTCTACTGCTCCTCATTTTGCTTTATGGTTCTGAGACATGGATGCTATCCTGTGACCTGACACGAAGACTGGACTCTTTTGGTACTGTGTCTCTTTGGAGAATCCTTGGGTACTACTGGTTTGACTTTGTGTTGAATGAGCAGTTGCTTGTGGAGTCCCGAATGAGGCACATTACCTGCATTGTCAGGCAGTGTCAGTTATGGCACTATAGCCATGTAGCACGATTACCCAAGAGTGATCCGGCTTGCAGGATCCCCATTGTTGAGTACCCGAGTGACTGGACCAGGCCAAGGATATTCCCACGTATTACCTGGCAGTGGCAGATGGATGGTCATTTCCAGAGTCTGGGACTTTACTGTGTGTCTGCCTGGGGAGTTGCCAACCACAATCCTGAGCTGTTTCGTTGTGTGGCAACACGCTGTACAAGTTGATGCTCCCCAGACTGACCTGACCTTTCTGTAATACAATATAAAATATATTAATAGTAGGAGGAGCTTTAAAATACTGGAATAGCCATAAAGTAGTTACCAACTAAAATTTGTTAACTAGTTTTGGCATTCATAAATATTTACATTTAATGCAAAACCTGTATTTAATTTGATAGAAATGTGGATTTATCCAGTGTAGCAACAAATGGAGGGAATGTTATAATCTTGAGGGGATTTCAGCATAGGGTTTATAAAGGATGATATCACCATGGACTACGTGATCTACTGTATCTTAAAATGGGCATATTCCAAATTTTTGTCTTTGACATTTTTTCTCCAGTAACTGAAAAATACTGTTTAAAATCAACATTTAAAATAAATGTTGACACATTATTAGTACTGCCGAATTAGTGAATTCAAGATACAGTATTTTCTAATTTAAACAAACTTTCTGAAACTGTTTTCATAAGAACATGCTTTTAACATCTGTTTTGTCAGAGAATCCCTTTGTTAGGTTTGTAACATTTGCTGTTGTAATATTTATATTTGCATCATTATCTAGTAAAAAGTAATATTTAATGGACTATTCTAATTGATCCAATTTTTTTTTTTTTTTTCTTTATTTTATTAATTTTATTGCAATCCATACAAAGCAATCAAGTTTTTACAAAAAGAAAAATTGAGTTAAAGAACAGATCGATCCCCACCCCAAACAGTGTAAAATTTAAGGCTTGTAAACATACCTAAATTAATAAATTCTCTGTTCTTCATGAACTTATTTTAAAATATTACTGATTAGATCCTGCCATGTTTTGAAAAAAGTCTGTACAGATCCTCTAACTGAGTATTTCATTTTTTCCAACTTCAAATAATATAACACATCGGTTTCCCACTGACTTAAAAGAGGAGAGTTTGGGTTCTTCCAGTTTATCAGAATAAGTCTGCGTGCCAAAAGTGTAGTGAATGCAATCACAATTTGTTTGTCTTTCTCCACCTTAATTGATCCACTTTTTAAATGTCAGAAAACCCTGGTGCTTTCATTTTCCAAATCTTGCCCTCCTTTTTTTTGCATTTCCTTGACTGTTAATTTCCTGTCTGAAATCAAACATATTAGTTTTGCATTAATCAGTTGTTTCAGAACTGATATAAAACAGCCTTTGTGGTGCTGTTCTTAAGGTAACGTTTATGACTGCTCAGACTTTGTTATTGCAGCCTGTGTATTAATCCAGAATTAGAATTTTTTTTTTTGATCAATTTTTACAATAAATAGGATTGAGAACAAGTCGAACCCCACCCCTGAGAGAGAGAGAGAGCGCATGGCCAACGGTGTAAAACTTAAAGCTTGTAAGCCTACCTAAATTGATGAGTTTGACAGGCCAATAGAGATGAATGGAGAAGAAAAAGAAATGCGGAAATAATTGCTTCCTCGGTGCTTTGAGAGCTTATTCTAAAATATTATTAATTAGATCCTGCCATGTTTTGAAAAAAATCTGTACAGATCCTCTAACTGAGTATTTGATTTTTCCAATTTCAAATAGTATAAAACATCAGTTTCCCACTGACTTAAAATAGGAGAGTTAGGATTCTTCCAGTTTAGCAAAATAAGTCTGCGTGCCAAAAGTGTAGTGAATGCAATCACAGTTTGTTTGTCCTTCTCCACTTTACACCCATCTGGAAGAACCCCAAACACAGCTGTTAATGGGTTAGGAGGGATTGTGAGACCAAGGCTTGCAGAATTAGAATATTAATGTAGAACTCAATGGACTCTTCATCAGTCAGTTATTAGAATCTACACCGTATTCAATCCCCTTTACTTTTTTCACATTTTGGCACGCTGCAAACTTATGCTAAAATAATTTAAACTGATTTACTTCCTCAAACATCAAACAACAGTCATTACCCCAATATGAAAAAGCTAAAACAGTACTTTAGAAGTTTTAGCAAATTATTTCAAAATGAAAAACCTGAAATATCATATTGACACAAGTATTCAGATCTTCTGCTTAGTACTTCATTGAAGCCCCTTTTGGCAGCTATTACAGCATGTGTCTTCTTGGGTCTGACATGATTAAGTTTCACATACCTGGGTTTGTGGATTTTTTGCCGTTCTTCTCTGCAGATCCTCTCAAGCCCTGTCGGGTTGGAAGGAGACCGGTGTTGGACAACCATTTTCAGGTCCCACCAAAGATGTTTGATTGGATTCAAGTCTGGGCTCCAGCTGGGCAACTTAAGAACATTCCCAGAGTTGTCCCTAAGCCACTCCTGTGCGGTCTTTCCTTTGTGCCTAGGTTCATTGATTGCCCTGTTGGAAGGAAAACCTTTGGCCCAGCCTGAGGTTCAGAGCAATGTGGAACTTGTTTCCATTAAGGATATCTAAGTACTTTGCTCTGTTCAGCTTGACCTTGACTAGCAACCCAGTTCCTGCCTCTGAAAAGCAATGGCATAGTGTGATGCTGCCACCACCATGTGTCACTGCTGGAATGGTATTGCACATGAGCAATGCCTGGTTTTCTCCAAATACAACACTCTATATTTCTTGGTTTCATCACACCAGAGAATCTTGTTTGTCAAAGTCTGAAAGTCCTTAAGGTACCTTTTTTTAATTGAGCGTCCACATTTCTGTCATGTCACTCTTATCATAGAGCAAAGATTGATGGAGGGTTGCAGAGATGGTTGTCCTTCTGGAAGTTTCTCCCATTTTAACAAAGGTCCTCTGGAGCTCAGCCAGAGTGATTATCATTTTTTTTTGCTCATCTCTCTTACCAGGGCCCTTCCCCTACAATTACTCGGTTTGGCCAGCTCTAGGATGAGTCATGGTTCCAAAATGTCTTCAATTTAAGAATTGTGTTGGTCACTGTCCTCATAGGAACCTTTAATACTCCCAGATCTGCCCCTATGCTCTGCAGTCAGTTCCTTCAGCCTCATGTCTTGGTTTTTGCTCTGACACACATCGTCAGTTGTGGGGCCTCATATAGGCAGGCGTGTGCCTTTTCTATTCATGTTCAGTCAATTGAATTGACTACAGGTGAACTCCAAACAAGGGATAAAAGCATCTCAGCGATGACTAATAGAATGGGATACGCCTGAGCCAAATTTCAAGTGTCAAGGGTCTGTGTCAGTGTGAAATTTCAGTTTTAATTTAAATACATTTGCAAAAATGTCTAAAATCCTGTTTTTGCTTTGTCATTCTGATATTTGGAGTGCTGTTTGACGATGGGAAAATGAATGTAAATGGTTTTAGGACAAAGGCTGCAGCATGACAAAATGTAAAACAAAAGTGAAGGGGTGTGAATACTTTCTGAATATAATGTACACTTTAAAAGAAGTAAAGTGGTAAATATAAGCAAACACATTAAACTAAACTCAAAATTGTTGCCACATTTCTAAAAAAACAAATGGCTAATTTATTTCCAGTTGGTCTAATAAGAAATAGCTAAACACAGTAATTACATGTTTAATTAAGCTATAAATAAAGACAGCCGATTTATACATTGGTTGAAAGAAACACCAAAAGACATGTGAGTCTCTCAAACTTTATTCTGAAATCCCTTGTATTGTACTTTCAATATATCTAATCACATTATGATTAACCTAAAATTAAATATTATTGCCAGAAAGAAAAAGAAGCCATGGATGAGAAGAATAATGAAGAATCTTATTATCCTACTATTTCTGAGATGAAGGAAGACCCTGGTATGTCATGCCACCCTAACTTGACTAGAGGGCTGTTTAAATCAGTCTGCTGAGGTGATCATTTATGACTGGTTTTGTCTTTTAGACCTTAAGCTGGTGTGTGACAAATACAATCTTCTGGATATTTTTGGAGATGGGCGCTATAGTCAGGTTATGCGTGCTAACCGAAAGTCAGATGATGCTGCAGTAAGTGAATTCCTATTTTTTTCCAGTGCTGTTAATATTTAGCATGTTCATCTTTTTTGGAACATTGAATATCATGTACTGAGAAAATGTGTCATTTTATAGAGAGCTGACCAAGCCTAGTAAAGGTGAAACTTTCTGATCCTCCTTCAATTCTGTCTTTGCTGTAGGTTGCCATTAAAATGATTGCACTGCTTCCAGACAGCATGTGGTTAGAAGTGGTAAGTACATTTCAAGACATTTCATTGAATTTTTGTATTAGATCTTAAACTTTTACTAGGGATCTAGCCCATTATGGACCTCTAGAAGAGTGTGAAAAATGACACATTTCTATTACAACAGAGAATTTTTAGATTTTAATCATTTAAATTGAAGTCACATATATTAATATTTCAAATACTTGATGCAACTATTCTTGGTTTATTATGTACGTACCTCATGTAATAAATCTTTAAATTTCTTATGAATACACTGAATCAGGGCAGCATATGCTAATTTGGACTTCTTTTTGTTACCAAATTTTAATGAAGGAAAATGCGTATTACAGCAAATCAAACATAACCATGAAAATATCAACACATGCAATTCAAGATTAAGGCCCCTGGGTGACTTGGCTCCTTAACCGAGTGTTGCTCATACTTTTAACAATACAGCAGGAAGACACCACGTCATTTAACACAGCAGGGGATTTTATTTTATTTCATTACAAGGTTTGATGACTTCATTGGCATCGCCATGGGTTTGGGGGATGGGAGTCACCATGGCATTTTGGAGTTCACCCTTGGTCATTGCGACTTGTGGATACTCAACTGTTTCATCAAGTGGGGCGAGGGGATTGGTGAAAAGGCCCCTTGCCTTCACTGGCCCCAGAACGCCCTGATGGTATACATAAAAAAAACACCCTTCCCCATACCCCACTTCCCCTCATCCCCATAATCATAGAAGAAAAAAGACACAGCGGCTCACATAAAAAAAAAAATAAAAACAGAAAACAAAGCTATGTGGACATTAAGTCAACACTCTCATCCAAGAGATCTTAAACAACTTGTATATAGGATTGCCATTAGGAAGTATCTGAGCCAGGCGCACCATTGATGCTAGCAGCAGACAGCCCAAGAACCCATAGGGTTGCAGACATGGGATTTTCAGAAATAAAAAAATAGCGAGTCAGGAGATTTACAACTTATAGCTAAGGCTGAATTTCTAGAAATTTTACCAAAAAACAGTCTTGGCTGGTTAGAGCAAAATGAAAGACCAATGGGGAGTGAAATACAGGCATGCTGATAATTGGGATTTGTAGAAGAAAAATGGTCTTACAATGATCCCGAATTGACTGGATGGGCAAGGGCTTAAAGGCCTTTGTGTAAAAAAGTGTTATTAAAATAGAAACATTTCATCTTAGTGGATAGAGAAAGACAGGGAGTTAAATGAGGATGAGATGACAGCGGCTGCGGTGGGCTGGGGTTTGTTTCCTGCCTTGCGTCCTGTGTTGGCTGGGATTGGCTCCAGCAGACCCCCGTGACCCTGTAGTTAGGATATAGCTGCCGCCTCACAGTTAGGAGACCCAGGTTCGCTTCTCGGGTCCTCCCTGAGTGGAGTTTGCATGTTCTCCCCGTGTCTGCGTGGGTTTCCTCCTGGTGCTCCGGTTTCCTCCCACAGTCCAAAGACATGCAGGTTAGGTGCATTGGTGATTCTAAATTGTCCCTGGTGTGTGTGTGTGTGCCCTGCAGTGGGCTGGCACCCTGCCCTGGGGTTTGTTTCCTGCCTTGCGTCCTGTGTTGGCTCCAGCAGACCCCCGTGACCCTGTAGTTAGGATATAGCGGAATGGATGGATGTATGGATGACTGCAGAGAAGACAAAGAAATACCACAAGACGTGATTGAAAACTGCTGTGTTTATTTACATTTACATTTACTTATTTGGTTGACACCTCTATTCAAGGCAACTTACAAAATTTGCAATACAATTGGTTACATTACTTATGGTTTTCCAATTGGAGCACAGGCAGGTCAAGTGACTTGCTCAGGGTCTCACAGTACCAGTAGTGAGATTTGAACCCACAGCCTTAACAGTTTTGAGTCTGATTCCTAACCTGACTATTCCTTTTGTGTATTCCTCTTAAACTACTTTCATTTTCTAGTCATTTATAATTCATTTAGTTCATTTTGACTTTCAACATCACCAAACAACAATTCACAACATTATTGTGGTAAATGGTTTTGAGTTTTCCTCACATCAGCTTTTCTCATCTTTTGTTATCAGCCAAACGAAGAAAAGCAAGTTCCCTATGAGGTGGGCCTCCTGCTGCAGGTTTGTGCTGAACCAAAGTGCCAAAATATTGTTCAGATGTTGGACTACATCATAACAACCACATTCAGCTTCATTATAATGGAACGACCAGAGTCTTACATTAACTTGAGTGACTTCATGAGTGATGAAATGGGACCCATGAAAGAAGAACAAGTACGAGGTGTCATCCGTCAGGTTGTGGAGGCAGTTCTGCACTGTCATTCTCGGGGGGTATTTCACAATGACATTAGGCCAGGAAACATCCTTTATGAGCCTGTAACTGGCCAGATAAAACTGATTGATTTTGACTCTGGGGATGTACTACAGGAGAACATGCATTATACATTTCCTCCTGGTAAGTTATAGGGTGTTGTTAAGCAGATATGTTTGGCCATGGGTGCTTGGAGATACATCTGCAATGATTATCTTTATAACTGTAGGGGCACCTGAATGCTATCCCCCAGAGTGGAAATTCTACAAGAAATACAAAGCAGAACCAGCCACGGTGTGGTCACTGGGTAAAATGATGTTTCAGATGTTATCTGGGATTATAGAATTTGATGATGAAAAGGAATCTATCATGAATAGGTTGAACTCTATATCCCCAGTCTCCAAAGGTCAGAGTCCCATAAATAAGCATTTAAAGAACATTTTTACTACCACAAAATTTGTCAATCACTGCTTTTTCTTCTTTGAGCAGAAGCCATGGATCTAATTTTGAAATGTCTCAGCATACATCCCAAAGATCGCCCCTTTCTTAAGGACATCCAGATGCACTCCTGGCTCCAAGAGCCAGACAAGGCCATTAATTACTCATATTATGTGTAAGAGTTGGTAGGTATGTGCAGAACAGTGGAATCGGCGAGTGCCAATGCAGATATGCAGGTGGGTTCCAACACTAGCTATTCTTGGAGATTAATACAAAAATGAGTTCATCACCCTTTTAAAGACCATTGAATGTGGGCGATTGTATTTTTAAAGTCAGGTAAGAATTTTCAAATTTCAGTTATGCAAATTGATACAAGATGGAGGCAGATAACACCACATGGGTGTGGAGAATCCAAATATAATCTACGTTTAACTCCGTATGCCACCTTACTCACTGTTGTCCTGCTCAGGAGGTACTCAGTTAAAGAATCAGGTACCCTCTTCAAGTAAATAGTTGTAGTAGAACACTATTTATGTGGGATGAAATGGCTCTTCTGTAAATTGCTGATTAATAAGTAGGCTTTATTTAATGCAGAAATAGATTATTTTTTATTTTGACATTTTTGGTGTGCACCGAACAAAGCTAGGCAAAACTCTCAGAAAGCTAAACCTGAAAAAAGAATGCTGAATGAAAACACAAACACTTAAAATTGATTGTTCGTAAATTGTCCTGCTTGTAAATATTCCTTTGTAAGTTACCCGGTTTTTAATGGAGTAACCTAAGCTCATGTCAGGCGCTCAGATGATGGGAAGCCTAGAGTAGGGTTAAGGAAAACCCCTCCTGATGTGCCATAATGGCATGGTTTCATTTCAACCAGTTTTCTATTGGATTTGATGACTTGATCCTGGTTTTGTCCTGCCATGTAATAAATGACTGCCACAGTATATTTTAATTTCTTGGGAATATCAACCAGATGTTCTGTGGACCAGAGTGGATGGAATACTCTTAATCCACGACATTTCCCTCATTTGTTTGTAAAGAATGAAATAAGTTGTCTCATGATAAACAGAGGTGCACAAGGTACCAAGTTAGCTGTTTGGCTGTTAGTTATCTTTATGTTTACACCTCTGTTAGCAAAAAAAAAGCAAAAAGCTACCATTAAGGACTCAAAAGCTTTTTAAGATAGTGACTCAAAATGGAGCATAAACTGGAAAATACTTACCAACGTTATGAAAAACTAAGCTAAAAAATTCAGCTAACATCATAGACGGGCCTCATGTGAGTAAGTCAATTTGATTTTAAACCTTCAGCCACTGGGGTACTTTACAACTAAATTGCCTTCAGGAAGTATTCAGACCCTACACTTTTTTCCATTTTGTTTCATATCTTGCAGCCTTGTGCTAAATCATTTAAATTATTTTTTTCCCTCATCAAGCAACTTTAAAACTTGAGAATGACAATTTCAAAAACAAGGGAAAAAACAGAAGTTTGTGCAAATTTACTAAAAACAACAAAACTGAAATGGTGTCTTCTTGAATGTTAAGTGACATGCTCTGTACTCTTGGATTTAGGCATTTGAAACACCTTACTTATCTTGAAAGATACCCAGAGTTGTTTTATGTCCACTGATAGTCAGGACCCTGGTTTTACGTCTCGAAAATAGATAATGTTTTGCCATTCTATTCTGCAGATTATCCAAAGCTGTGTCAGGTTGGATGAAGTCTGTCAGTGGATGGCTATTTTCAGGTCCCACCAGAGATTTTTGATTAGGTTCAAGTCCGGGCTCTACCTGGGCAACTTAAGGACATTCCAAGAGTGGTCCCTAAGCCACTCCTGTGCTGTCTTTCCTTTGTGCTTAATTAAGTAATTGATCTCTGTACCTTCCTCAACTCTTGTCTAGTCTGCTATTCCTAAAAATACAATAGCATGATGCTGCCATTACTATGCTTGACAGATGGACATGATCTTGGTTTCATCAAACCAGAGAAACTTATTTTTCAGTCAGGGAGTCTTTTAGGTGCCTTTTTACAAACCCAAAGTGCATTTGAACTTATTATTTATCGAGGAGAAACTTCTGTCTAGTCATAGTCCAGATTGGTGGAATGTACTGGTCGTTGTCCTTGTGGAAGTTTCTCCCATCCATTCAGAGGATCTCTGGAATTCATCTAAAAGAACTTTTGGGTTCTTGGTCACCTCTCTTACCAAGGTCTTTCTTCCCCAATTTCTCAGTTTGGCCGTGAAGCCAGCTCTAGGAAGAGACAATTTTGATCCATACTTACTCCATTTAAGAATTATGGAAGCCACTATGCTCTTGGGAACCTTCAGTGCTGCAGGAATTTTGTATAGACGTCCTTAGGTTTCTGTCTTGAAATAATCCATATTGCCAGCTGTGGGACCTTCTAGAAACATGTGTACCTTTCCTAATAATCAATAATTCCTAATCATGTCCAATCAATTAAAGTGTAGATACATCTCAATCGTGGTCAACAGAATAAGATACAGTGGTGCCAAATTTCAAGTGTCATAACAAAGGGTCTGAATATTGGCGTCATTGTGATTTTTCAGTTTTTTAATACTTTTGCAAGAGTTCATACAATCCCATGTTTGCTTTTCACTCTGGTGTATTGAGTGTTTCTTGATGTTGGAAAAATGAAATGCAAATAATTTTACCACAAGGCTGCATATCAGTCATACATAGCAAAATGTAAAAAAGTGAAGGAGTCAGAATTTATTGTATACCTGGGCAAGAGAGTCCATTTTCCATTAATCTTATGGAATTTTCCAAATGCTAACAAAATCTTAAAATTGTTGTGAGCAGCATCATTGAGTTACAACTTAACTCTTTCTACCATGTCTATATTTTTTAAAAGAAATTTAGCATTGTGTACTTCTTAAACACTCTTAGATAGTGATTGTAAATTAAATCTATACAAAGTTAACAAAGGAAAAAAATGTAAAGATTATTCCTTGCTGAAAAAGAAGAGAAGGTAAGATACTTAATGTTTTGGCTGTGAAGCCTTCACAGATGTGCCATCTGTTGGAAAGTCAGAGGTAGATCTACTGGATGGACACACAAATGCACAGAAACACATATACTTGTCCTTTTATTAAGGTGGATAAGATGATTTCTGTCTGTTTGGCAGGTGCTCGATGTTGGATGTGTTCAGTGTTAGTGTTTGCAATGCTGTGTGTCCATCCGGTTGCTATGTCTCTGTTACATTCCATTTGGTACAGGATTCGTAAAAGCAGTGCCAATGTTTGTGATGCAACTTCTTTGGATAACAGAGACATAGCAACCAGACAAACTCAAAGACACTTATCCTTTTATTAAGGTGGATTATTTTTCTTGTTGACGCTACAAACCCTAATGCCTGTTCTTTCCCAACCCTTCCTTATTGTGTTCTGTGAGCATCTTGGCAGCAAATAGTAAGCTTATTTCATTTCTTGTTTCTATAAGCAACCTGTGTATCTGTGAAGATCTAAGCAGGTTCTAGTATCTATTGTTTATTTGTCTGACATCTTTATCTAAGACAACTTGAAATATCAGCATACATTTTAACTGTTTACAGATATATTTTGCAGTTGTAGAGCAGGCAGGTTATGCATAAGGTTCACAGTGAGGCAGAGACAAAAATTAATCATGTAGCCTTATTTAATAAAATCTTAATAGCGATTACACCACACTTCCTAGGAAGCAATCCATCCATCCATTTTCCAGACCTTTTGTGTTTCTCGCAGACAATGTACATGTGGGCTCAAGGTAGGAAAAAGCCCTTCATCATTAGAGACGCTCAGACTCCCCTCTCACTTGTTCATGCTGAGACTCTTTAGAATCTTCAGTGAATCTTGGATGCACATTGCATTGGACAAAAAAGATTTTGCTTCTTGAACACTCATGAGTATTTTATGGATATTGGCCTCCTGATCACAAGAATCACCATTACACTTTCCTATCACGTACTGCTCTGTTGCAATTCACCTGTACAGTGCAACAATTACAACTGTAACCTCTAAATGTAGGGGCACTGCAGCTGGGATATATAAAGTACTTCTGTTTCACTTACGAATGGACTGCTGAACTGCAGAGTCTCATTACATTTGAAAGAACTTGCTGGTTTGTAAGTGTTCAATACCAGCACTGTAAAATATGGCACATAAACCACTTGTTGATCCAACAAAGATAATTTTGCCTCCTCTTCATGTACTGTAAAACATGGACAGATAATAAACTTTGTGAAAGTTATGAACAAGGAAAGTGAAGGATTTTGATATCTGAGAGTCGTTTCCACAAATAACTGATGTCAAGATAAAGGAAGACATTATCTGTTAGTCCAAAGTCTGAGGCATCTTCAATGTCAAGCAGCTTGAAGATCTACTAGTAGGGAGAGAGGAAATTGCATGGAAGGCATTCAAAGATGATGGTGAGAATTTGTAACTACAGAGCACCAAACTACATCCATTTGGTTGGCAACATGCCTCAAGCTTATACGACCATGAAGTGCAACATGTTGCTGGAAATTCATTTTCTGCATTCACATTTGGACTTACTTCCTGTTAATCTTCATGCATTCAGTGACGAGAATGGAGAAAGCTTTCACCAGGACACTGCAACAATGGAAAAGTGGCACCAGGACAAGTGAAATCCATCAGTACTGGTAAACAATAAACTGTACGTACAAAAAATAAGCAAAACGATTTTAACTTAATTGAATGAATGAAATGTGCATGCATCATTTAGAGATGAAAACATGCTAACTTCAATAAAACTTCGTTCCATGTTTCCCCAAATTTAGATGTAATACAGCCAATCTGAGATGATATTGAATCACAAAAACCTTTTCCAGAAGAAACACTTTCAAAAAACTTTGTTGTCCAGTGGAAACTGAAGAAAAACAGAGTACTTAAAAAAAACTCTTGTAGATATCGGAAATGTGAAAAAACCCCACTGACACAGTAACCAAACTATAATTTAAACTTTGATTCTGGGATCAGTGAGGCAGCAGCACTACTGTATCTAAATAAATAATACACGTACATTGCTAATGATTTTGCCCATAGTTGTATCATGCAGTTCTTTCCAAGTAACATTACATTTAAAACTAAATATGTATTTGGCAATACAATCTACAATACTGTTTCTAATGTGTAACTAGTGTTATGAGAGAATGTGATCCACTTTTGGAGGAGGTTACATCTGCTGTTTTTTTATGGACCATAAAGGTGAGTTCCTGCTGTGACAGATAGTTTGATGATAGTCTGAACGCATTTCTTCATAATGTCAGTAACGAAGAAAGCAGCCGTAAAACAATAACTTATTTATTGTCATTTTGGGTGTGTACTTTATTCAAGATGACTTACGACATCAGGGCGTAGCATGATTTGTGTATATAGATTTTTTTTTTTTACAGTTAAGTATCTTACTTGGACACTACTTGAGTCAGGGGCCAGTACTGAATGACGACCTAGTCATTTAATGTTTAGTTTCGTAGTCACTAAGCAACACTGCCTTTCTTAGAATAATATTACTGATATTTTAATATCCTGTAATGTTTTCAAGCACCTAATATCATTTAACAATCATACAGTGCATCCAGAAAGTATTCACAGCGCATCACTTTTTCCACATTTTGTTATGTTACAGCCTTATTCCAAAATGGATTAAATTCATTTTTTTCCTCAGAATTCTACACACAACACCCCATAATGACAACGTGAAAAAAGTTTACTTGAGATTTTTGCAAATTTATTAAAAATAAAAAAACTGAGAAATCACATGTACATAAGTATTCACAGCCTTTGCTCAATACTTTGTCGACGCACCTTTGGCAGCAATTGCAGCCTTGAGTCTTTTTGAATATGATGCCACAAGCTTGGCACACCTATCCTTGGCCAGTTTCGCCCATTCCTCTTTGCAGCACCTCTCAAGCTCCATCAGGTTGGATGGGAAGCGTCGGTACACAGCCATTTTAAGATCTCTCCAGAGATGTTCAATCAGATTCAAGTCTGGGCTCTGGCTGGGCCACTCAAGGACATTCACAGAGTTGTCCTGAAGCCACTCCTTTGATATCTTGGCTGTGTGCTTAGGGTCGTTGTCCTGCTGAAAGATAAACCGTCGCCCCAGTCTGAGGTCAAGAGCGCTCTGGAGCAGGTTTTCATCCAGGATGTCTCTGTACATTGCTGCAGTCATCTTTCCGTTTATCCTAACTAGTCTCCCAGTTCCTGCCGCTGAAAAACATCCCCACAGCATGATGCTGCCACCACCATGCTTCACTGTAGGGATGGTATTGGCCTGGTGATGAGCGGTGCCTGGCTTCCTCCAAACGTGATGCCTGGCATTCACACCAAAGAGTTCAATCTTTGTCTCATCAGACCAGAGAATTTTGTTGCTCATGGTCTGAGAGTCCTTCAGGTGCCTTTTGGCAAACTCCAGACGGGCTGCCATGTGCCTTTTACTAAGGAGTGGCTTCCGTCTGGCCACTCTACCATACAAGCCTGATTGGTGGATTGCTGCAGAGATGGTTGTCCTTCTGGAAGGTTCTCCTCTCTCCACAGAGGACCTCTGACAGAGTGACCATCGGGTTCTTGGTCACCTCCCTGACTAAGGCCCTTCTCCCCCGATCGCTCAGTTTAGATGGCCGGCCAGCTCTAGGAAGGGTCCTGGTGGTTTCGAACTTCTTCCGCTTACGGATGATGAAGGCCAATGTGCTCATTGGGACCTTCAAAGCAGCAGAAATTTTTCTGTAACCTTCCCCAGATTTGTGCCTCGAGACAATCCTGTCTCGGAGGTCTACAGACAATTCCTTTGACTTCATGCTTGGTTTGGGCTCTGACATGAACTGTCAACTGTGGGACCTTCTATAGACAGGTGTGTGCCTTTCCAAATCATGTCCAATCAACTGAATTTACCACAGGTGGATCCAATGAAGCTGCAGAAACATCTCAAGGATGATCACGGGAAACAGGATGCACCTGAGCTCAATTTGGAGCTTCATGGCAAAGGCTGTGAATACTTATGTACATGTGCTTTCTCAATTTTTTTATTTTTAATAAATTTGCACAAATCTCAAGTAAACTTTTATCACATTGTCATTATGGGGTGTTGTGTGTAGAATTCTGAGGAAAAAAATGAATTAAATCCATTTTGGAATAAGGCTGTAACATAACAAAATGTGGAAAAAGTGATGCGCTGTGAATACGTTCCGAATGCACTATATATCTTACAAATACTAGTTTTCTTATTCAGTTTTACTAGTAAGTAGTAAAATAAATGTATTAACAAATGGTAGTACCCTATAGCCCTAAAGTTATAATGACCCCTCAAAATGAAAAAAAAAAAAACCAACAAATTACATGGAAATTAATATGCTAAAAATGTCAAGCTATTTAATCCTTTCAAGATTTTGTACAGAGATTTAAGTGTAAGGTACTTTAGCATGCTGTATTCTGAGAAGCCTGTAATTTAACACACAGTTTTTAGTACTTGAAGCTTTAATTATTTTTAGTAACGAACAAAGATGGCACAATAAAAACTTAAGTCCAAATGTAGATGCCAGTTGACCCTATTATGAGGTGATTTCTTCCACACCCATAATTACCAGAATAATATTTTTTTCATGCTATTCAACACTATCTAGTGCAATTCTCATTTTGTATATTTCATTTAATATGGACTAAATACGTCTATGGATTTACAAATGAATGATGGAACATCACACAAGTATATAGAAGTCAACTGAATGCAGAAATTGAGCACATATGAAGGTTCAGAACATGGCAGCCTGATGTGATGCATTCACTTGACAGCCCCATTGCTATAAGCCAACATAAATACATTATAAAAAGTTAAGTGGAGTTATATAAGAGGGGTTGTGGTTGCAGGTATGAAAACCCCATTTACAGTGGATACAGTAATTATGTAGACCCCTTCAACTTTCTGCACTCTTTATTATGTTGGAGATTTAATTTTAAATGGATAGAATTGTCATTTTTGTCCATCAATCTACACTCAGTACCCCATAATGGTAAAGTGAAAACATGTTTTCAGAAAGGATTACAAATTTATTAAATATCAAAAACTGAAATCTCTCTCTCATTTATATCTGTATTGAGACCCTTAATTCTGTACTTTGTAGAAGCTAAATTGACAGAAATTACAGCTTCATTATTAAATAGGAAATGTCTGTAAATTGCCACTTTCAGGGCTCTCCATGGATGTTCTATGAGGTTTAAGTGTGGGCCACTCAAGGACAGTGTGACGTGTGTCATGAAGCCACTCAAGCATTGTCTTGTCTGTATGCTTTGGGTCATTGTCCTGTTGAAAGTTGAACCATTGCCTCAATCTGAGGTCACATGCACTTTGAAGCAGATTTTCTTAAAGGAACTCTTTGTATTTGGCTTCATTCTTCCTCTCCTCAATTCTGACCAGTCTCTGTGTCTCTACCGCTGAGAAGCATCAAAGCCAAATCTGCGAGGCTGCAGGAGAGTTTTTATCCCCAAGCTGTTAGACTCCTTAACACCAGGCTGCCCCCTGGGACCTTCCACACGGCCTCAACCACCACTAAAAACAGAACTTTTATACATGAAAACCACTATCCAGCTAAGAACTGAAAATCTCATACTGACCTCTAAGGATTTATGAAACATTCTGACCTGTCATTGTTTACACACGTCTTAAACAACTATTATCATACACTGATAATTTCTGTATTATCTATATCTATTATTTATTATTTATTTACTTATTATATTACATATCTTACACATCAATATTGCTGCTACTTGTTTGTCCTATCTTTGCACAATGTCTTGTCTTGTTTGTGTTTTAATTATAAATTTAAAAATTTTTATTCTATTTTTAATTTACTATTTGCACATCATGTTGTTACACTGTGGACCCTGAGCTTCGCAATTTCGTCTATCTGTATACTTGTATATGGTTGAGATGACAATAAAGTTCACTTTGACTTTGACTTTGACTTGACTTGAACATGATGCAGCCACCATCATGCTTCACCATAGGGATAGTATTAGACAGGTGATGAGGAGTGCTTTGTCTTCACAAGACATAGTGCTTGGAGTCCTGCCAAAGGAGATACAATTTTTGTCTCTTCGGACCCAAGAATTGTTCTCCTCATGCCCTCAGATTTCTTGAAATTGTCTTATGCCTTTTACTGCAAACTAGCTTCCATTTAGCCACTCTATTATTAATGCTGGATTGATGGAGTGTTGCTGAGTTGGTTGTCCTTTCAGCAATTTTGTCTAAGCAGAGGACCTCTGAAGCCCTGTTAGAGTGACCACTGGGTTCTTGGTCACCTGTCTGACAAAGGACATTCTTGCCCAATAACTCAGCTTCGGCAGACAGCCAAATCTAAGAAGTCCTGGTGGTTCTGAACTCCCCACACTGCTCCTGGAGCACTTAAAGCTTTAGAAATGGTTTTGTTACCTTGCCCTGATCTATGCTATGCCTCACAGCAATTTGATCACAGAGGTCTACTGAGAGACTTTCATGGCTTTGCGTTTGTCCTCACATGGAGTATGAATTGTTGGTCCTTATATACACAGGTGTGTGTTTTTCTAAATGATGTCCAATCAGTTCATTTTGCCTCAGGTGGACTCAAGTGAAGTTCTTAGACACATCTCAAGGAGAGGTAAACAGGGTGTCTATGATTTGGAGCGCCATAGCAAAAATTCTGAATAGTTACATGAATAGGAAATTTCAATTTTTGGTTTTTAATAAACTTTGTAGATACTACAGGGGCTTGACAAGCATCCCAGCCAGAAGATGGGATGGTCCCTTACCCAGACGGGAGGCTTCTAATAGGCAAAACAGGCATCCTGGCTGGGGAAGTGAAAGGGATCAGACCCAAAAAGGATGGACGGACAGCCCACCAGAATGGGAAGGTGTCTCTGGGAACTGTTTACTCCCCCAGCACATTATATGGCAGCCACCCTGGATAGTGGTGTCCAGTATGAACCAGTAGGGTATGCTGGAAAGTGTTGTCCTGCAACACAGTCCTGCTGGAGGCCCTGGGTGCCACAACTGAGTGCCACAGGGAAATGTGTCACTTGAAATGGGATTTCTGTATGACCTGGAAGTACTTCCATCGGGCAGTGGCCCGATAATAAAAGAGTCTGATTGTTAATAATAGGGACTGCACTCCCTTTGTCCAGGTGAGTCAGAGCTGGGAGGAACAAAGGACACGCTCAACTGGAGGAGGGCAGTGCAGTGGTAAAGAGTTGGAAGGAAAGAGATTTTTGTGTGTTGGAGAGAGAAACCTGTGCTTTTGTACTACTTTTGTGGTACTGTGGAAGGAATATGGGTGAACAAACCATCCTTTATTTGCACCGGAACTCTTTGTATGTTCAAGTTTGGGGGTTTGGGCTGTTGACGCCCTGGTTTCCATCACAACTTGCACTTTTCACTTTTTCATTATGGGTAATTGAGTGTATACTGATTGGCAGAAATGGCAAATGTATTTATTTAAAAATAAATCCACAACACAATAAAGTGTGCAAAAGCTGAAGGGGTCTAAACAGTTTCTAAATCTACTGTATTCCTTTCAGTGTGAGTGTGTGGATATGCAGGCATGGTGCTGGTGATGCATGTTGCAGAAAAATATTTCAAAGAGTGAAGTGATGTTCCCATCAGGTTTGAAGACTGAGATAAAATGACTAGAGAAATCTTTTATACTCTTCAATGGGAAGGAGAAGGAGTGGATGTACTCAGGTTTGGATTTCTGTTTTTCTCAGTGGTTGGATCAGACATTCACCATTCTACTGTCGCCCATCATTTAGGCTTCCAAGGCTTCCTTTAATTTAGCCTCCATACTCTCAAAAGAGTGATCACACCCTGGACAACATTGAGCGTCTATAGAAAGTCGTCATACCCTTTACAACAACAACAACAACAACAACATTTATTTATATAGCATATTTTCATACAAAAAAAAATGTAGCTCAAAGTGCTTTACAAAATGAAGAATAGAAAAATAGAAGACACAATAAAAAATAAAAACAAGTCAACATTAATTAGCATAGTATAAGTAAGGTCCGATGGCCAGAGTGGACAGAAAAAACAAACAAAAAAAAAACTCCAGACGGCTGGAGAAAAAAATAAAATCTGCAGGGATTCCAGACCAAGAGACCGCCCAGTCCCCTCTGGGCAGAAATAGTTACTTTATATGGCATACAGCCTGAAATCAAAAACCATGCTCACAAGAACTTTACCAGTTTTATTTACAAATGTTGCCTTGCAAGATCAAACTATTGGAAAAAAAGTGACCTGCTCAGAAAATTAATTAAGAAATGAAAAACAAGAATGACGGGATTGGAAAAATCATCATTCCCCTGATTTACGTAATACTTAGTAGAGTCACCCTATGCTGTAATTACAGTCATCAGTCTTTTTGGATATGTATCTACTAGCTTTGCACATCTAGATTGGGGAATGTTTGTCCATTGTTCCTTGCACAATTGTTTGTGTTCAAGTCAAATCCCGTGATGAGTGGTGATGGACTGGTCTCTTCAAGTCCATCCACAGATTTGTTTTACTGGATTTAAGTCGGGGCTGTGATCTGGCCACTCATGGACATTCACCATCCCATCCTTAAGCCACTGTGTTGTTCTTTTGGTAGTATGTTTAGGATCATTGTCCTGCTGGAAGGGGAATGACCTACTCATTTTCAGCTGTATAGCAGAGGGATGAAGGTTTTTCTCAAGAATTTGGGTGCACTTGACAGCATCTATTTTCCCTTCCTGATCCTGAACAATCGCCCAGTCCCTGCTGAAGAGAACCACCCCAACAATATAATGCTGCCACCACCATACTTCACAGTAGGTATGGTGTGTTTTGGATGGTGTGCTGTTTTACTTTTCGCCAAACATAGCACTTGGAGTTCAATCCAAAAGGGTACATTTTTGCCTTCATCTGACCATAGCACCTTTTTCCACATGGCAGCAGAATTTCCCAGGTGTGTTTTGCATAGATTGTAGCAGTTTCTCAGAAAATATTTATTTGTTCATACAGCCTTGCTTTATGTAAAGATTAAGAGATTGTTGTCACATGCACAGATCAACCGGCCCCAGCCATGAAGCCTTGTAAGTCCTTCAATGTCACCTTTGGCCTCTTGGTAGCCTCTCTGCTTAATGCCCTTCTAGCTCAGTCATCCAGTTTGGAAGGATGACCTGACCTAGGCAACGTTTGGTGGAGCCATACACTTTCTACTACTTAATGATGCTCTGAACAGTACTCAGAATAATAGTTAAATCCTTTGAAATCTTTTGTTGCCTGCTCCGAACTTGTGTCTTTCTTACAACTTTACCTCGGATGCCTTTGGACAGCACTACTAGTAGTGAAATCTTCAAGAGACAGCTGGTTTTATTCTGAGGTAATCAAAACCACTACGAATGATATGAGGTGGGGCAGTTATCCTAGTGTGTGATCTGGCAGCTGATTGGTGGCATCTGATTAAGTTTAAAATGGTACATTCTAAGGGTATGATCACTTCACCAAACCAGGTGCTTCATTAATTGATTTTTAGTAATTGTTCAAAATGTTGGACTGTTATTGTCACTATTAATAGACCATGAGGATTATAATGTGTACATACAGCTAAAGAATTGAGACTTCATTTTTTTTTATTTTCCAGGGTGTATATATTTTCACAGGCTATGATGACTTTCTCTAGGTACTGTATACAGGCTGTGAAAAACATGTACTAAATTGTCATTTTTTTAGTTGAACCCAGCTACTTGGTCATTCTTCTATTTGCTTTTAGAAGAACCTGGATTTGTCATTTTTTTAGTTGAACCCAGCTACTTGGTCATTCTTCTATTTGCTTTTAGAAGAACCTGGATTCATCAGGACATTCTGGATTCATCACCAAGGTGTGGGACATGCTTCACAATCATACTGGGCCTCATTGAGACCAATGTGTCTCACAGTAGTTGCATGTTTGCTGATTGTGGATGTCTCACTATAATGACTTATTCTATTTCATCTCATGGAGGTTTCATTTAATTTGCATCTGACAAATGAGGAATACACTACATGATGGCAAATAGACAGACATGCTCTTGGAAACATTACAGGACTTTTCTGTCCAAGGAACATGCTGAGATACTATTGAAAGTGCCTTTTGCACATAGACTGTACCATGAAGGGGTGTACCTACTTATATTAAATAGACAAATGTGAGCCATAAAAACAGGGCTCACACCATTACACTGCCACCACCAGTCTGCATTGTTAACACTCATTTGGTTCCAACAGTGCATGGGGGGTTTCTTCATAATCTGGCCCTCCTTGTAATAAGACTCAGCAGAAAATACAAGGCATCTGACTGGATGATGTTTTTCTAATCCTCCATTGTCCAGTGTTTGTATTGCCTAATCCACTGATACTGCACCTTTCTTGTTTTGCACCAACTACGACTGCAAGTCAGTTGTTATGCACCATTTGGAAAATGTAAGACAAGCTGTGCATTCCAGCACGTCAATTTCAGCACTTCTTTTCCAAGTCTGTTGAAAGGCTGAGAGTAACACCTAAATTACTCCCATCTAAACCTCATGAGCCCCTTTCAGCACAATACATTTAATGGCTGCATTCTAGTATTGTGAATGTTGGATGAGCCTGTATTAGATTCAGTCCCATTCCTGAAACGGCTGGAAAACTCTTGTGCACAAAAATTCCAGAAGGGTGACTGCTTCTGCTGCTTCTGATACATTTATGCTGGTGCATCAGGTCATTACTGGTATGTAATGTTGTTCCAAGACACTAAAATCTTTACTCCACTCATTCTCCCTCTCATTTATACATACCTGTAATGTCTCTGTTTAACACACATTTGATTATGTGGCTGAACAATTAATGTCGTCAGAGAATTGGGGTACATAATATTGTGGCCCTTCATCCTAATCCTGTGCTTAGGATATTTTTATAACTCACAAAGTGCATGGTGTGATAAATTCAAACCACTGTCTCTGAAAATGTGAGAATAAACATGAAGTTGACATTAAATTTGACCCAAATATTTGGAATTTATAATACTACAAGGCAAATTTCTTAACTACTCAGCAGTATGGTGATTTGTAAAGTGGATGACAATTTTGTGCCAAAAATGTGAATGCAAATGACTGTAGCTCTGTACACAGGAGAATACATTTGGACTTGACCTTGAACGTTATGCAAATAATTGGGTATCATACTCTTTAAAACACATAATGTATTTCTCACTGATATGGCAATCTTTAAAGTGAAGGACAATTTTGTGCCCAAGGGGAAATGCAAACCACTGTACTCTATACACATGAGAATAAACTTGAACTTGACCTTGATACAACTTATTTTAGCTTCATACTTTGTAAAGCAAATTCTTTAATTCTTGGCAATACATTAATGTTTAAAGTGCCAAAGGTGTTAATGTGACAAAGTTGAAGAATGACTTAGTGTAAAATATTTTTCATGCTAGAAACACTAGATAAGAACTGCCTGTGAATAAATCCTTCAGAATTCTTTGGTTCGCCAATGACCCGTATTATTGACCTCCTAAGCATATGAACATGTAAGGCAAAAAACTTCCAAGTCAGTGCAAACTTCAAACAAAATGCTTATTTTCTCATTTTTTATTTTCTAATATTCTGCTGATACAGTATGTTATTTGCAGTAGTGTGTCTTATCTTTTTCTACACTAAACATAGGGGATTCATCCAGGAGGTCCCTGGTGCTTAAGCCATCTCAGGTAAGCAGATGTTAATTCTGATTCAAAAAATGAAAAGAAAGGCACAATTGTATACATTGTAGGCAATGCCTTTTCAATCAAGGTCCGAGTTTGACTGTGTCTAAAATATGCCTCTGCAATGCTGGTACAGTGTAGCATTATGGGCATTATGCTGAGTACTGCAGGATTAGCAAGTCAAACATGTTTCCTAAAGTATTGTTTGTAACATTGTCATCTGATGATATAAATCTTTTCTCAGCATATCTGAAAGGCTGTACATAAATTTATTAACATGGTGTCTTTGAAACAAAACTAATGAAATATAAATGTAAAATATATATATACATTTGTCTTTGTTATCTTGTAATAATAATATGTACTGACCATATGTTTTGATCACTTTGAACTGGTATATTAGAACCTTCTTTCTTTTGTTTGATTGGCTCATTAAAATCATCATTGAAGATTTCTGAAACACTCACTGGACACCACTGGATGCAGCAGGAAATTCACATTTACTATTTGTCAGCAGTTTTCTGCCACAAACTATGCCCTCCAGGTGAGAACAACACATTTGCCTTATAGTTGACTATCTGAAAGATTTCTGGTTCCTGTCCATTAAAGACCATAATGTGAATGCACAAGAGCTGCTGGCTTTACATCAACATTTATTTCTGTTGCACATTTTATACAAAGCATGTAGCTCAAAGTGCTTTACAAGATTTCAGAAAAAAAACCAATTTCAATTAGATAAAAAAATAAAAATAACATAGATTTTGAAGGTTTTAAATACTTGAATGGGATCATCTGCCTAGCATCCATATACAGTATCTGTCCATCGTTTCTTCTTCTAACTCACCATGCACTTTTGATAGTTGGGGTGTATCTGACTTGGACACATACTCCTTGGAACTGTATTCTTTTTGAATTGCAGCTCATAATTGAACCTGTACATACAGTATCCCTTCCTGATATATCTTCAGAGATATTAAAACAAGAAATATGGTACAAATGAAACTTTAAAGTGCAGCTTATACTCCTAAATATACTTACAGCGTAATATATACCCACATACATACAGCTGAAGTGAAGTCATTGGAACAAATCTCTTTGAAAGTCCGACAGGCTTTATACCCACACTTTCCACTGTCCAATACATGTATGGATAAGTACGAGTTAAGCACACTCAGTGAGCTAGTTGCAGGTTCTGCTGGCCAATGCTTTGTATAGATTAGGTTCTCTAGGACACCAATAGAGCACACGCCTTCATTATACACACCTGCTCTAATCAGTAAAAGCCTTTATGGTCCCCATCTGAAAGATATGTTTGCTTGGCTTCAGTAGCAAATGAATATATGTATGCTAAATAGCTTCACAAATCAGGGTATTGTATACAGTGCATCCGGAAAGTATTCACAGCGCATCACTTTTTCCACATTTTGTTATGTTACAGCCTTATTTCAAAATGGATTTAATTCATTTTTTTCCTCAGAATTCTACACACAACACCCCATAATGACAATGTGAAAAAAGTTTACTTGAGGTTTTTGCAAATTTATTAAGAATAAAAAAGCTGAGAAAGCACATGTACATAAGTATTCACAGCCTTTGCCATGAAGCTCAAAATTGAGCTCATGTACCTCCTGTTTCCCCTGATCATCCTTGAGATGTTTCTGCAGCTTCATTGGAGTCCACCTGTGGTAAATTCAGTTGATTGGACATGATTTGGAAAGGCACACACCTGTCTATAGAAGGTCCTACAGTTGACAGTTCATGTCAGAGCACAAACCAAGCATGAAGTCAAAGGAATTGTCTGTAGACCTCCGAGACAGGATTGTCTCGAGGCACAAATCTGGGAAAGGTTACAGAAAAATTTCTGCTGCTTTGAAGGTCCCAATGAGCATAGTGGCTTGGATCATCCGTAAGTGGAAGAAGTTCAAAACCAACAGGACTCTTCCTAGAGCAGGCTGGCCATCTAAACTGAGCGATCAGGGGAGAAGGGCCTTAGTCAGGGAGGTGACCAAGAACCCGATGGTCACTCTGTCAGAGCTCCAGAGGTCCTCTGTGGAGAGAGGAGAACCTTCCACAAGGACAACCATCTCTGCAGCAATCCACCAATCAGGCCTGTATGGTAGAGTGGCCAGACGGAAGCCACTCATTAGTAAAAGGCACAAGGCAGCCCACCTGGAGTTTGCCAAAAGGCACCTGAAGGACTCTCAGACCATGAGAAACAAAATTCTCTGATGAGACAAAGATTGAACACTTTGGTGTGAATGCCAGGTGTCACGTTTGGAGGAAACCAGGCCCCGCTCATCACCAGGCCAATACCATCCCTACAGTGAAGCATGGTGGTGGCAGCATCATGCTGTGGGGATGTTTTTCAGTGGCAGGAACTGGGAGACTAGTCAGGATAAAGGGAAAGATGACTGCAGCAATGTACAGAGACATCCTGGATGAAAACCTGCTCCAGAGCGCTCTTGACCTCAGACTGGGGCGACGGTTCATCTTTCAGCAGGACAATGACCCTAAGTACACAGCCAAGATATCAAAGGAGTGGCTTCAGGACAACTCTGTGAATGTCCTTGAATGGCCCAGCCAGAGCCCAGACTTGAATCTGATTGAACATCTCTGGAGAGATCTTAAAATGGCTGTGCACCGACGCTTCCCATCCAACCTGATGGAACTTGAGAGGTGCTGCAAAGAGAAATGGGCAAAACTGGCCAAGGATAGGTGTGCCAAGCTTGTGGCATCATATTCAAAAAACTTGAGGCTGTAATTGCTGCCAAAGGTGCATCGACAAAGTATTAAGCAAAGGCTGTGAATACGTATGTACATGGGATTTCTCTGTTTTTTTATTTTTAATAAATTTGCAAAAACCTCAAGTAAACTTTTTTCACGTTGTTATTATGGGGTGTTGTGTGTAGAATTCTGAGGAAAAAAATGAATTTCATCCATTTTGGAATAAGGCTGTAACATAACAAAATGTGGAAAAAGTGATGCGCTGTGAATACTTTCTGGATGCAGTGTAGTTATTTCATAAGTTTGGTTACAAGGGAGCTGGTGTTTATCTCTTCAGCACCATGCAGAAGGTGAGAATAAACCCAATGTAGGCCAGCAGCCCATTATTAAAGCACAGTCAACGGTTTAGATTTACCAAGTAACCTAAACTTTGCAGGGAGCACATGCTCCTTTTTATGTTGTAGACTAATGGTAGCCACAAGCACACCACACAAAACTTCAAAACTGGAGGTGGAGAAACAAAAGAACTGGAACATTAGAGGAAAATGGTACATCGCTAGACTTTTAGCGTTGGTTTAGCTTGGAACATGTAAGCAGCAGTATAGTTAAAAAGCATATTTTCAACCTACACCATCCAAAGAACTCTAGAAGTCTCTAGTCCAGTGGTTCTCAAACTGTGGGGCGGACCCCTCCCAGGGGGACGCAAAGTAACAAAAAGGGGGGGCACGAAGATTTGAAAAAAAGAAAACAAGAATCTGCTAAAACCAAAACAAATTAACAAGCTATATTCTGATACTAGAAAAATAAATATAGAGTTAGATAAATGTCGATAAAAGTTAAGTAGGTATATTAAAATATGCATCTATGATATATCATTAATTAAAAAAGAACAAATTGGTATTAGTGGGCTCCTTTCAAAAAAATGTTAGGGGGGCGCAATTAAAACTTATGAAAACTCAGGTCGCAAATAGGTTGAGAAATGCTGCTGTAGTCCAACAGGAACACAGCAAGTTTTTTTATCTTTGGTTGAAGGTCTTTCCTCTTCATCTGGACACAGGCAAAAGGTCCACAAGGGTGATGGCTTAAGGACTTCCAAAAAGAAAGCAAGGTGTGGTTGCTGGTCCTTTTATAATCTTATTTAAATATTACTTGAATATTTGTAATACAATTCAATTTACATCCCTTCCTTTCTCTCTCAGTTAGTAGAATATTCCAGGATGTTCTTGGCTATGTGAGAGACTCTATGCCTGATCTTTAGCTCTGATCTTGTTTTTCTCTTGATTGTTTAACTTCAAATTGAAGTATCAGGCGTGCTAATTGATAATGTTCTTGACATAGTAAATTCGTCACTAGATACTGGGGTCTTCCCAGACTGTCTTAAGACTGCTGTAGTTAAACCCCTACTTAAGAAACATAATCTTGACCCCTCGGCTCTTGAAAATTTTAGACCCATCTCTAACTTGCCCTTCTTAAGTAAAGTTCTAGAGAAGGCAGTCATTATGCAGTTAAATGACCACCTAAATAAACATGCTATTCTTGATAAATTTCAGTCAGGTTTTAGAACAAATCACAGCACAGAAACTGCACTCGTTAAAGTAGTAAATGACTTGCGGTAAATGCAGACAGAGGCCATTTATCTGTTCTCATCCTCTTAGATCTGAGTGCTGCATTTGACACCATTGATCACAACATTCTTAGAAATCGCCTTAGTCAATGGGTGGGCCTCTCTGGCAGTGTCTTAAATTGGTTTGAATCCTACCTGACAGGGAGAAAATATTTTGTTAGTTGTGGGAATTACAACTCAAGACACATGATATCCAATATGGTGTTCCACAAGGCTCTATCCTGGGTCCGCTGTTATTCTCAATCTACATGCTTCCGTTAGGTCAGATTATCTCAGTGCACAACGTGAGTTACCACAGCTATGCTGATGACACACAGCTGTACTTATCTATAGCACCTGATGACCCCGATTCTATTGATTCACTAACACAATGTCTGACTAGTATCTCAGAATGGATGAATAGTAACTTTCTCAAGTTAAATAAAGAGAAAACTGAAATTTTAGTGATCAGCAATAATGGATACAATGAGGCTATTAGAAATAAACTGGATACATTAGGATTAAAAGTCAAGACGGAGGTAAAAAGCTTAGGGGTGATTGTTGACTGTAATCTGAATTTTAAATCACATATTAATCAGATCATTAGGACAGCATTTTTCACTTAAGAAACATAAGTAAAGTTAGACCTCTTTATCACTGAAAGATGCTGAGAAATTAGTTCACGCGTTTGTTTTCAGTCGACTAGATTACTGTAACGCACTCCTCTCAGGACTACCCAAAAGATATAAATCGTTTGCAACGAGTGCAGAATGCAGCTGCTAGAATCCTAACTAGGAAAAGAAAATCAGAACACATTACTCCAGTTTTGATGTCACTACACTGGTTACCTGTGTCATTCAGGATTGACTTTAAAATTCTGCTTATGGTTTATAAAGCCTTAAATAATCTCCCCATCTTATATATCGGAATGTCTGACACCTTATATTCCAAATCGTAACCTCAGATCCTCAAATGAGTTTCTCCTTAGAATTCCAAGAACAAAACTTAAAAGAAGTGGTGAGGCGGCCTTCTGCTGTTATGCACTTAAAATCTGGAATAGCCTGCCAATAGGAATTCGCCAGGCTGATACAGTAGAGCACTTTAAAACACTGCTGAAAACACATTACTTTAACATGGCCTTTTTATAACTTCATTTTAATCGTAATTTAACTTAATCCTGATACTCTGTATGTTCAATTCATCATAACAACTATTCATGGTGGCTCTAAAATCGGTACTGACCCCTACTCTCTTCTGTTTCTTTTTCCGGTTTCTTTGTGGTGGTGGCCTGCGCCACCACCACCTACTCAAAGCATCATGATGCTCCAACAATGATGGACGGATTAAAAGGAAGAAGTCTACGTGACCATCATCATCATCAAGCCCTTCCGTGAGAACCCTAAATCCAAAGAGGACTGTTTCATTTATGTTAGGTAGAAGGACTGGGCGGTATCATGGTCTGGAATCCCTACAGATTTTATTTTTTCTCCAGCCGTCTGGAGTTTTTGTTTTTCTGTCCCCTGGCCATTGAACCTTACTCTTATTCGATGTTAATGTTGATTTATTTTTTATAATTATGTCTTTCATTTTTCTATTCTTTAATATGTAAAGCACTTTGAGCTACTGTTTGTATGAAAATGTGCTATATAAATAAATGTTGTTGTTGTTGTTGTTTGTTTCACAGACATATACTGTAATAGCTTATATTCTCAGTACAGGCTAAAATACTTTTGTACGATTATGTGTATGTAAACTAAATCTATGTGAAAATACATAAAAATAGCACAAAGCAATATGTATATGTTTAAACATGTGAAGCATAAATTGCAGTGTTATAACCAATAATTCTGGTTACTTTTGTTGCACAATTGATGTATTTGGGGTGGAGGAAAACCAGAATTCCTGGAGAAAAAATCATGCAGTTATGGGAAGAACAGTGAAACTCTGTCTTGACATGGATTAATGAGTGTTTATTTTTTATTTTATTGTTATTTTTGTTGTCTTTGTATTTATGTTTGTCAATTGTACTTATTATTTGCTTATTGTGTACCATTCCTTTAAATGTTTTTTATGCTCCTTGTGGACTGAACCCCAGGAGGTGGGGATACTCTGATATCATGACTCCCTCTGACTATAGTAGTCTGCTGGGAAGACTCCGAAGCCACAGATCATTCATTTATAGTGGAGTTTATGCAAGTATTGTGTTCTGTTTGAATTCACTAATTCATTGATTACTCTTCTAGTTTGTGGATCTGAACTTGTTTGCTGTGGATTGCCTTTTAGGTAAATCCTTTTTGCCTTTTTGCTCTGTTTAGCATTTTTACCTTATCGACTGTTTTATTTTTTTATTTGTTAATAAATTGTTCATTAGTAAAGATTCATTGTTTGCCCTTTTTTTATACAAGCTGAGGGTTTACAGCCATCCCTCCCATTGTGGGTTTTTTGTTAACATTTGTTCTTTTTTTTTTTTAACAATATTTTTTTATTTTAGAGGCGTAATCCATGTTTTGGGCCTGCAAAGCCTTAGGCACACCAGTAGAGCTAGGATTAAACCCACTGAGGGTGAAACATTTTCCAGGCAGGCAAAGGAGATCTGCCCTGGCCAGTGAAGCTTTTTGGAACCGTCATATACCTTTTGCCATGTGGAAGGGTCCACTTCATAACACACCTAGGTAGTGCCTGGGCTAGATTTTCAATCCAGGACTTTTCTGCCTAGCAATGGAGTCATATTAGCTTCTTGAGTTTCACCATTAATGTTACTTTAGAAGCACTGTGTGAAAAGGAATTAATTAGCTATGATTAGCTTAATGATTTTTTCTCTCCATCTTATCAGCTGGGATCACAAACCCTGCCAATCCTATATGTATTTTTTATTAGTCAAGCATTAACAATAAACACCTAACTCAAATGCTCCTGATAATCAAGCACTTTTCAACTCATCTACTCATCGTTTTATGACAATTAGTGCCAGCTTAGTGTATGCAATTAAATCTGACTAAATTTCTGCATTTGTTAAATACTCTTACATGCCCCTGGTAGAGATATTCTGCTTTTCTTTGCACAGATTAATTAAATGATAAATCTCTGCTCTTGAAACACACAACAAATATACTGCTATTAGTGAAAAACAATTATCCAATTACAATTAATTCCTCAGACCTAGAATTGACTTTAACAGGGTGAAGGTTTTGTGAATAGTTTTTTGTTACAATTCATTAAATACCGTTTAATTTGCAATGCAATAAGCACCTACTGCAGTAGCCATGTCTGTCTGTCTGTCTGTTTGAAACAATGCAGCTCCCAGTGGACCCATTTTGCTGAACTTTGGCTCACTTATTCTTCAAGGAAATTTGTCACGACTGCTCAATTTTCATTGATGTATCTTTAATACGGTACAAAGTACACATGATGTCCTATAGTAAGTTGACAGTTGCTCATGATGGTAGAACACTAAAACACCTGCAGTTGTGTGTGCTGAAACAAATACATCTCACTGCAGAACTCAGGCTGGGGTTAAATGTACAGTAGGTGTGGCTGGATGTTAGATGTTAATTTATTCAGTTTGCTAATAATGATTATTCAATATGGTAGTAGTGATATTGCTTAATTATTTATCACCTAAGGAGGAAATACTGTCACTTACTGCACCAGAACACAGCGGTTAGTCTCAGTATTTGCTAACAGTCTGCTTCTTCCTCTGCCCCATTCCATGCCCATCTCTGTAGCTATGCAGCATTTTACATGAACCTCAGCCATGGCAGGTCATTTCTCCTCTTCCTTGTAATCAAAAACAGTAAGTGACTGGATGCTCACATCTGTAAAAGTAAAAAAAAATAAAACAAACTTAACTTATGTTGAAACATGTGAAAAAATGCATAATGACACTCACCCTCCATCAACTAACATCAGCACATGTAGCAAACACAATAGTGATAACAAACTCTTTCACGAAGTGACTGGAAAATTTCAAATGCTCCAACTATCAAACCAGCTAACGCAGTCACTGAATACACCTGAATATGCCGTGCGTACAGTTTCCTACTTGCATCAGTTTGCTTAGTAACTAAATACACAATACACAAAGGAGCTGGGGACTGTCCTTACAGCATCTAAAGCATAGTAGGATCCACACCAGGGCATCACTAGAGGCCATTCTTGGAGACACTCGAGCACATATTCACCATCACTAATGCCATGTCAGTTTTTAAAGTTAGAAATGAACATACAGTAACATCAGTATTATTATTAATAATTGTTATGCTGTACATGCTACTGAAATTGTAATAATAACAGTATTTCATCTTCAGACCTGCTTAATCTAAATCAGGATTGCAGATGGCTGGTAGCACTGGTGTGCAAGACAAGAAACAACCCAGGACAGGTCAGTAATCCCTCAGGTGGGTCCTGGATCTGTTGCTCGGTCTCCGGCCAGTGGAATGTGCCCAGGGCAGTCTAGGGAGAGCCAATCGGGTGTATACATACAAGTATGTCATGTTGCCACAATGTTATTACGTTACAACTCAACTAGCTCCTGTTGGTTGTTGTAGCAATGACTCTACTCTGTGGCTCTCCCAAATCACTGAGCCTCACCATGTCGCAAAGTGTCGCCCCTGTCACCCTAAGAAGAAATCTCATTGCTCCTGCTTTTATTCACAATTCTGTTGTTTCGCTTATTGGGAAGTCTCTGTCATTTGTCAGTTGGTATGGGAGTAACAATTTGGATTCTTTCCCAGCTATGAAACAGTAGACAAGCTCTTCAACCTGCTGATGAATAGGTGTATGATTACCTAGTCTACATCCATCCATCCATCCATTATCCAACCCACTATATCCTAACACAGGGTCACAGGTGTCTGCTGGAGCCAATCCCAGCCAACACAGGGCGCAAGGCAGGAAACAAACCCCAGGCAGGCCACCAGGCCACTGCAGGGTGCACACACACACACACACACACACACACACGCACACACATGCACACACACACACACACACACACACACACACACACCCACGCACACACACACACTAGGGATAATTTAGAATCGCCAATCCACCTAACCTGCATGTCTTTGGACTGTGGGAGGAAACCGAAGCACTCGGAGGAAACCCATGCAGACACGGGGAGAACATGCAAACTCCACGCAGGGAGGACCCGGAAAGCGAACCCGGGTCTCCTAACTGCGAGGCAGAAGCGCTACCCACTGCCACCATTCCGCCCCCTAGTCTACATGTGTTTTGTATATTAGGAAAAAATATATGACCATGTCCCTCAGCTTGTGTTGTTGGAGGTGCTGCATGAATATGGGATAACAGGGTCACTCTGACGTGCTACTCATTCCCTATATAATTGCAGCACTTGGCTTTAAGTGCAATTTGTTCACTGTGGGTGTTGGGCTCCATTAAGGCTGTATCTTGTCTCCAGAACTCCTGTTTGTGGCTTACATGGATAGGTTATCAAGGTGAATCAAACTAAGGAGGTGAAGGTGTCTTGAATGGTGACTGAACACTGAGGATCTTTGGTGCAGCTGAAGTCAGTAACCAGTTTTTTGGTTTTGCTTATGTTAAGTTGCAGACAATTATCTTTGCCTCAAGAAAACAAAGTTCTCCCTCTGACAGATACCCCCTCTCTCATCTCCCTTGTCAATATACCTTATTAGTGCAGAATTATCATCAAATTTCAGCAATTGACATGACATGATGTTTTATTTATAATCCAAGATGTATAGGATGAAGAGAAAAAGTAGACAGAACTGTTCCTTGTGGTGCTGCAGCGTTGCACACATCCATAACAGAGACACAGTCCTTGAGCCTCACAATTTACAGTCTGGTATCCGGGACACCATAGGCTAATCCACCTGTATATCTCTGAACATACCCTTAAACAGAGATAGCTGGATGGTATTGAAGGCACTTGAGAAATCAAAAAACATAATCCTCACAATGCTGCTAGCTTTGTCCAGATGGGAATAAACCTTGTAGAGCTGGTAGATGATTGCATCTTCCAATCCAATCTTTGTCCTATTGGCAAACTGCATTAAATCCAAGTGGTCTTTCACGAGAGGACTCATATAGTTCAGGAAAAGCCTCTTGGAGCTCATTATGATCTGGGACATACTGGAAACCAAAAGGATATATGCACAAATATATGAGTAACTTATGAAAAATGAACTCTCATGTGCTGTATTTAGATTAAGAAAATTATTACCGTATATACTTACGTATAAGTCGGGTCTTGAAACCCAAAAAATTGATCATAAAATCAGACCCTAACTTGCCCGTTCAAAAATCTTTTTGCCTCCTCCAATCTCACATAAGTTTTTCAGATCCATTGAATTTTTTTGCAGCGGTGCAGTTGCCAATTTCTTTCGCTACTTCAACAATGTTTAATTTAAAACCAGCTTCATATTTTCTTTTGATCGAACGCTCCATCTTAGATAAGGGATGCTCTTACAATAAAGGTGTGTGAGGGTGTGAGATACAAAAAACACAAATCAGTGCAAACGTTGCATCGGAATAATTTGGGTATTACTGTGTGGTCACGTAGGCACAATACATAGAATAAAAAGGCAGTGTGCTCCGTGGTTACTCTCTCAGGTGGGCGTTAGCATATCATAATCTCCTGGACCAATAGCGTGAGTTTTCCTGCATTCGACTTATACGACCGACATTATAACATACCAGAAATCTTACGGTAAAATCAAGCCCTGACTTATCCGTGGGAGAACTTATCCGTGAGTGTATACGGTAATTCAGTGCAATATTTTATGTGGCTTTAAGTTAAGCAAACATTCAGCAGCATTTGTGCTAGTTCCTATATGACAGTTGTGTGCAGTGGTAATCTGTGGTACTACTTTTACCCCTGGCAGAAATAATTCATCCCCATAACATAAGATCACCACATACTCTTTCCACTTCTTAATGACTGATTTAACAGGACTTCAAGGAATAGTCAGTGACGTGGATATTTTCTACTATCCTTCCCGACTTGTGCCTTTTGATTTCCTTTTCAAGTAGATGCTTGCAATTTCTAAAATCAACTGAATAAACCAATGATTATTTAGTTTTGTCATAATAAGAAGGGTGAATTATCCGGGTTTTTTTTGTTTTATATTTGTAATTAATTTATTCCACTTTACAAAGATCTGCTTTCACTTTGGCGTTAAAGGCATTTTCTGTTGCTTTAGTTTCAAAAAGGAAGAGAAAAGCCAAGCAAAATGACGCCTTTTATTGGCTAACTAAAAAGATTACAATATGCAAGCTTTCAAGACAACTCAGGCCTCTTCTTCAGGCAATCTTGCATATAAAGCTTGCATATTGTAATCTTTTTAGTTAGCCAATAAAAGGCGTCATTTTGCTTGGCTTTTCTCTACATTCATAATGGCTAACACGGTACAACACCCTTGTATTTCAAAAAGGTTAAAGTAAATCTACTGTGATTCAATGTTTTAAATCAATAAAATATGAAGATTTCCAAGGTGTAAATATTTTTTATAGGCACTGGAGTAAGGTGCGAATATCAGACAATATTCACATATTAAAATACTACCTAATGTTTTTGAAAGTAAGAATTCTTAGTTTAGATTAGATGCTTCTAATTCTTGTATAAGATTATAAGCAGGCCAGCTGTGCAGAGGCGTTCTTTGAATATGCAGGCAGGTTGGTATACTCTGAAGGGATCTGGCCAAGTAGCCACACAGTTACCTCAGATGAGTGGTTGTGCTTTAAAATGATAAATCTCCAGGAAATCGGCTGTGTTAAGTAAAGAAATAGGAATGGAAACCAAACAAAGCATCTTTCAGTTGACCTCAATTCTTAATTATTGTATGATTAATATAAGACTGAATTCTGGATCAAGAAATTAAATACTAAATAAAAACAAATAACTAAAACTATTCAGAGCAATTCAAATATTTAAGTCTTGGTTATCAACCTAGAGTGATCTTAGGCACCCAAATAAAGCTGTCGAGATTATATTTTTTCCTTTGTTATACTGTACCTTGCCTTTTTTGTTATAGTTCTTTAAGAAAAATGAAAATTCTTGGTCTCTTTAATGAAAGTGCAAAAAATATTTTTATACTTTTTACAATTTGAACAGATGTTTACTAAAGTAACAGCAGATGGCACCAAATGCTAAGGTCATTGTGTTTTGCAATTTACAACCAAGTGAAAGTTGGAGACCTGTTTGTTTTATTTGCATAGGCACTCAGTAATCCAACCAGGAAACTCCTTCTAAATGAGGTAAATTGCATCCCACTCAGTGAAACACACAATGTGGCTGTCATTTTACAAGATGTCCTAACTGCAATATGTAGAATTTCATTCCATAAGTTTCAAATGTTAATTGACTGTACACTACTGTTGAGGAGATCTTTCCTTCTCAACCCGGCAGTGACTGTGTCAGCTTAAGGCAGCATTGCACTTACAATATGAGAACTTCAAGGAAGGTTCCTTTCAAATGTTGTCTTTGCACTCTTGAGCTCTTAACTTTCCATTTACTAAAATATACAAAATGATTTCCATCTTGCATAATTAGACTCCTGCAGGGAATGAGTAGCACGTCAGAGTGACCCTGTTATCCCATATTCATGCAGCACCTCCAACAACACAAGCTGAGGGACATGGTCATATATTTTTTCCTAATATACAAAACACATGTAGACTAGGGGGCGGAATGGTGGCAGTGGGTAGCGCTTCTGCCTCACAGTTAGGAGACCCGGGTTCGCTTTCCAGGTCCTCCCTGCGTGGAGTTTGCATGTTCTCCCCGTGTCTGCGTGGGTTTCCTCCCACAGTCCAAAGACACGCAGGTTAGGTGCACTGGCGATTCTAAATTGTCCCTAGTGTGTGTGTGTGTGCGTGTGTGTGTGCACCCTGCAGTGGCCTGGTGCCCTGCCTGGGGTTTGTTTCCTGCCTTGCACCCTGTGTTGACTGGGATTGGCTCCAGCAGACCCCTGCGACCCTGTAGTTAGGATTTAGCAGGTTGGATAATGGATGGGTGGATGGATAAATAGACTCTGGATACTACCACATACTGTGATATTCAGCATTCTCAGCTAAAAATGGACTAATTTTTGTTTGTTCTTGTTACTTTATATGAAGAAGGACTTATACATTCCACCATTTGACTGGGTAACTCCAGACTGGAGCCTGATCCACCAAAAGCCTTATTTTAAGAAAAAGGCTCTCTGCCAGATTAATCCACATTGGCCATATTATTAAGGTAGTATTGGCTTTGTAACTACACTTCAGGATGTCTGGTGGTCTCTCTACTGTTGTGGAGTTTCAACATAAGTGGGAACTCCAAGGCCGATATTTGTCTCAGTGGTAAAGAAGGTCCCGTCAGTGTAATTTTGCATTCCACAAAGGGAGTGTAGCTGTTATTGGCAGTTATACATCTTGCAATATAGAAAGTCTGCACATTGACAAAGGTGTATGGGACAAAAGTGGGCAGAGAAAAGTACATGATGACAAATGCATACATGGGAAAATTTGTATGGTGCCAAAGTGCTCAATAATGTTTCAGTATTTAAGATAAGGAAAACTCCCATTGGTCATAATGGTATCCTTCAATAAGGGCATGTAAATAAAGGCGAGCTTCAAAAGGGCGACCTCAATTGGGTGCAGTGAATAAAGGCAAACGCAACAAAATTATTACAGAAAATTTATTAGATAAAGGCAATGATTGAACGTATAAAAAGGCAAAAGCAAGAATATTAAAACATCCAGTTAATTAATGCATGAACTTCTAACAAACTATTTCTGGAACAAATCCAGTCCTATATTCAGTGCATTTCCAGATGTGTTTCCCGTTGATAGTTTTCTCCTTTCTGAATGTGTAGCCTTCGACTACGAGTAGATCTGCACCTTTGTTGCTCTTCACATATTCCAGAGCCATTTGAACTAAATTATCCACGAACGCCTTTATTCGCCGCGCCCAATTGAGGTCGCCCTTTTGAAGCTCGCCTTTTTGTGTGCACCCTTATTGAATAAAGCCGGTAAAAATATATATTTACGGTAAAGTAAACGTACCTTGAACACAATTTATCAATTACATATATAGTACACATGTAAATACCATTTCAGTCATTCTATATAAACCACTTGTGAATTGTGATTTAACTGCTGAAAATGTAAGATATTATTTTTCAAAAAAAAAAAATTTATATGAAAACAGATGATGTGGCAAAACAAAGTTTATAATTTGAGGAGAAACACTGTGCATATACAGAGATAAAACACAAAAGCATCAAAATAAAAGCTTTACTGTACTGTGCAATTTACTGCACCACTTTATGTGCAATTCATGGCAAAAAGTCAAAAAACGGCACCCATCCTCATTTCAGTTTTCACTGTTGCAGACAGTGATTAGGATGAAAATGTCTTAATTTGGACACCACTAGCTCTAGTGTGATGTCCCTACATTGATGGATTAAAGGCCAGAAGTCCACATGACCGTCATCATCAGATTCTTCCATGACAACCCTGAATACCATGAGGACTGATTGAGGTCATTTATGTTAGGTAGCATGCCTAGAGGGGGCTTGGCGGTCTCGTGGCCTGGAACCCCTGCAGATTTTATTTTTTCTCCAGCCATCGGAAGTTTTTGTTTGTTTTTCTGCCCTCCCTGGCCATCGGACATTACTTTTTTCTATGTTAATTAGTGTTCCCTTATCCTAATTTTTATTTACTTTGTCTTTTTTCTCTTTCTTCATCCTGTAAAGCACTTTGAGCTACATAATTTGTATGAAAATGCGCTATATAAATAAATGTTGTTGTTGTGGTGGCACGGTGACACAGTGGGTAGCACTGCTGCCTCGCAGTGGAGTTTGCATGTTCTCCCCGTGTCTGCATGGGTTTCCTCTCACAGTCCAAAGACAAGCAGGTTAGGTGCATTGCCGATTCTCAATTGTCCCTAGGGTGTGCTTGGTGTGTGTGTGCCCTGCGGTGGGTTGGTGCTCTACCCGGGTTTGTTTCCTGCTTTGTGCCCTGTGTTGGCTGGGATTGGCTCCAGCAGACTCCCACGACTCTGTAGTTAGGATATAGGGGGTTGGATAATGGATGGATGGATGTTGTTGTTGTTGTAGATAGTATCCACCAGCCCTTAGAAAACAGTTGGCACATCATCACAAGGTGAAAAACCTTTTTATTATTTTTGTATGTGTCCACTAAATTAAATTCCTGCATTATTCTCCGGAGTGCCTGTCCTAAAGGGAAAAACTAACACATTAGCTGCACCAATCAGAATACATTTGCATTCTGGCAAACATGAATTGTTAGTATCAAGCAGAAAAGCTGGTGTCACTGTGTGCTTTTTTCCTTAGTTATTTTGTCCCTCTGTGCTTTAGTAGTATCACCAAGAAATCTGTACATGGTTGGACCAGTACCACAGAAAAAATAATCATGAATTAAAACTTCCCTGTTACTAGAGTCTACGTGGGAGAATATGCCATGCTGTCAAATAACGTGGCATCTCAAAGAACTATTATACTCCTCAAACACATCTTTAAAAGCTATTTGAGCAATATAAGATTTAGAAGGCATTTTAAAAGGCTACTTTGGTGCATTACATTCCCAGAGCTTGAAACAGGTCCAAAGCCAAGTCCTATTTCTGAAATGTTTGAGTGGATCTCAACATGGCAAGTGCAGATGACTGGTGAGATAGCAGATCAGCAGCATTTGAAGGTGTGATAAAGTTTGGAGGAGTCATTCTTAAGTCAGTTTGTTACTTTGCAGGGAGCCACCACACCTTTGCAAAGCCACAGTTTAAGTCAAGTCAAGACAGACGCTACAACTTTCTGAAGTGTCTGAGGTTTTCTAGTAGGAAAAACTGATAAAGCACAAGGAGGTATTACAGTAGTTGAACCGTGAGAATGTAAAGGAATTAAGCAATTTTAACAATCGAAGGAGATGGGAATAGCCAGTGCTATAATACACAGATAAAGTTTTTAAGTAATACTTGGGGGACACCTAAACCAAAAATCTTAATGTAGTTAAAACGTAACACAAAGATAAAGAACTGTGGCTCCAGTGTAGACAACCACATTTAATTAGCTGTGGTATGGCTTAAGCTAAGTAACAGCAGACAACCATCAAAGTTGTTTTCTGATGCTCACTTTTTCCAATACATCATTTTTATTGGATTTTTACCAGGATAGGTGGAGCCGAAGGAGGAATTTGCTCCTGTTTTTCTTACGCCTCCCTCAGACTATGTGGGGGTGACCACCCTGGTTCCTTTGGTGGCCACGGGTGCAGGGCTTTGAAGCTCAACCCTGTAGGGGCCCATGGTCACCGCCAGGGGGCACCCCAATACCTTGAGGACCCTGAACCTCAGCACTTCTGCCACACCCAGAAGTACTGGGGGGGAAAGAAGAGCAGGGACACCCGGAGTGCTTCCGGGGATTCAGGCGGCACTTCCGCCACACTGGGGAGTGTTGGTGTGAGATTGCCGGAACACACCTGGAGCACATCCGGCTGCTTATTAAAGGGGCCGCCTCCCATCGTGTGAGGACTTGAGTTGAGTGGAAGCAGGACGAGGTCTCTGGAGGAGACAAGGAGGCGGTCTGAAGAAGTAAGGCGTTGTGTTTGTAGCCAGGTCTTTGGGGACTTTTGGGGACTGTGGAGCACTTTTGTAAATATGACTTTGTATAATAAACGTGTGTGGGGTGATTACAATGTGCCTGCCTGTCTGTGTCCAAGCCAAGCTCCACAGTCCCTACTGAGTACCCCACAAAGCCAGGATGGGCTACTTCAGAGCTGCTCTATCACATCCGGGGGAGTTACTGTATGTTTCAGCTAGAGTTGGTGCCCTGGCACTAGTTTAATTTTTCTTTCATCTGTTGTTGGTCCTCAAATATTGGATTCCACTTAGCATTTTTTCTTTGCTCTGGACTGCCCTTTTGGGCAAACAATGCTGTGTTATTTTTGCCTTTTTGCTCTATTTCCTTTACCAATAAATATTTCTTTATTTATAAAGATATTTGTATTGAACATATTACTCAAGTCAGAGGTGTTATTGTGGGACATTTTGGTGTTTTTTGGGACATTTAAAGCTATATTAGGAACTTTGATTTCACTGCTACATCTTAGGCCTTTGCAGGCCAAAGCCTGCCTGTGGAGGTTGGGGGATGGCTGCCTGCAGTTAGGCGGCATCTGGGGAAGTTGATGAAGATCCTGCCCTGCTTTGTGGGTCTTAAATAAGGCCTCACACCCTTTTGCCATGTTTGTGATGCTTTTCACAACAAATACATTGAATTGAATATTTAAGAGTTTTGTTTCTGCATTTTTTTTTCACTTTTTTTTGCTCTACTCATTGCTTTGTCACAATAAGTAGAAGAAAAGTTTTTTTATAACAATACAGTCCAGTTATACCTGGCTGTTTAGCAGATCAGGAAGTTCGCAACTGATCTCCTAAGGTGGTTGTCTGCTAGGTAAGTTGGAACAAGATCAGTGACCCATTTTGAATGTGTTTGTGTGAGTGTGTGTGTGTGTGTGTGTGTGTGTTTAATAATGTGTTTCCTACTCTCTGATGCAGTCAAACAGGCTGAAATAGCTAGTTGTAAATTTTAGGTGTTACTGTCATCCCTTTTATCCTGCCTCTTGAAACAGCTTTCAGTCGCTGTATGAAAGTGAAATTAAAGGGAACTGAAATTATGTTTTTCATTGATAATTAAACACTGGAAAAATGCATGAATGTGTTTTATAATTTACTACTTCATCTTCTTTTTCTGCTTCATTTTGAGAACATTCTTATTCAAATACAAACAGTCTTTAACAGGGCACAAGTCCCCATAGTTAAAATGAAGAGTATACATAAAGCACATATATTTTGATGTTTGAGACAACCAGTGCTCCTTTGAAGAAAGACAAAATCTAAGCACACATGTGACAAGGCCATTTCATTTTATGTGGAAAGGTTGGAAATTATTTTGTTAAACATTTTTCTTGTATTATCTTCTGATAGTTTCTCTTGAAGGTATTATTTAGTGCTATAGTTTATGTAAAATGTACAGCCATTTAAGGGCACCTTAGACTAAAAGTAATTCTTTATCAGGCTCCATGTAACAAATGTTGTTTGATGTTATCATTCCAACTGTTCAAATGCAATAATGTTCACATCAATTGGTATTGTCAAACTAAAGAGTGAAACATTTGTGTTATCTTCCATCCATCCATCATCCAACCCACCATATCCTAACTACAAGGTCATGGGGGTCTGCTGGAGCCAATCCCAGCCAACACAGGGCACAAGGCAGGAAACAAGCCCTGGGCTAGGCGCCAGTCCACTGCAGGGCACACACACACATCCACACTCTAGGGACAATTTAGAGTCGCCAACGCACCTAACCTGCATGTCTTTGGACTGTGGGAGGAAACCCGAGTACCTGGAGGAAGCCCACGCAGACACAAGGAGAACATGCAAACTCCACTCAGGGAGGACCTGGGATTGTGTTATCTTATTAGACTATTTAGCATAATCTTATATAATACCATAGAGTGCCCTGGTGGGATTGGACAGCCATCTGCAATTAGTCTCCAGTGCTGAGATTTTGCTTATCTTTGAGACATAACTGACTGTAGACCCTGAGAGGTTCATTTTCTCTAAGTGTGTTGTGGACTGCAGTTTATGTTTTCCTCTCCTCCATTATCAATTGGCCATATTTTAACTACAGTACATTAATAACGTACATGTATTTTTAGGATCCATTTATATTAATCAGTTAGAAATTGCTTTGTTTTACAGTATGTTAACTTATTATGTATGTCTACATGAGTTTTTGCTGAATTTGTAATTTAAATTGTAACTCTTATCTTGTGACAGCACTTTAAGCCTGTGCGTTATACATAAATATACCTTTTATTATTTCTGGTATCTATTCCATTGTTATTTGGGATCATTTATAGGAGTTTTTTTCTTCCAGAAATCTACAACACACGCCGACCCCACACACACATACAATATTTAAAACAGATATGCAGTATACTGTATACACAGTATTAACAAGCTCCTCCTCGAACCGCCACCTTATCGTGGTGGAGGGTTTTGCATGTCCCAATGATCCTAGGAACTCTGTTGTCCAGGGCTTTATGCCTCTGGTAGGGTCACCCAAGGCAAACTGGTCCTAGGTGAGGGATGAGACAAAGAGCGGTTCAACCAAACCGGTCACCGGGGCCCCCCTCTGGAGCCAGGCCTGGAGTAGGGGTTCGATAGTGAGCACCTGGTGGCTGGGCCTGCACCCATGGGGCTCGGCCGGGCACAGCCCAAAGAGGCAACGTGGGTCCCCCTTCCCATGGGCTCACCACCTGTAGGTGGGGCCAAGGAGGTCGGGTGCAGTGTGAGTTGGGTGGTGGCCGAAGGTAGGGACCTTAGCGGTCCGATCCTCGGCTACAGAACCTGGCTCTTGGGACGTGGACTGTCACTTCTCTGAAGGGTAAGGAGCCTGAGCTAGTGCACGAGGTAGAGAGGTTCTGGCTGGATATAGTCAGGCTCACCTCGACGCACAGCTTGGACTCTGGAACCAATCTCCTTGAGAGGGGCTGGACTTTCTACCACTCTGGAGTTGCCCCCAGTGAGAGGTGCTGAGCAGGTGTGGGCATACTTATTGCCCCCCGACTTGGAGCCTGTTCATTGGGGTTACCCCGGTGGACGAGAGGGTGGCCTCCCTCCACCTTCGAGTTGGGGGACGGCTCCTAACTGTTGTTTGTGCGTATGCGCCGAATGGCAGTTTGGAGCACCCACCCTTTTTAGAGTCCCTGGAGGGGGTGCTAGAGGGCATACCTTTTGGGGACTCCCTCGCACTGCTGGGAGACTTCAATGCTCACGTGGGCAATGACAGTGAGACCTGGAAGGGCGTGATTGGGAGGAATGGCCCCCCCGATCTGAACCTGAGCGGTGTTTTGTTATTGGACTTCTGTGCTCATCACGGATTGTCCATAACGAACACCATGTTCAAGCATAGGGGTGTTCATATGTGCACTTGGCACCAGGACACCCTAGGCCTTAGTTCGATGATCAACTTTGTGGTCGTGTCGTTGGACTTGTGGCCACATGCCTTGGACACTCGGGTGAAGAAAGGGGTGGAGCTGTCAACTGATCATCACAGTGTTGAGTTGGCTTCGATGGTGGGGGAGGATGTCGGTCAGGCCCAGTAGGCACAAACGTGTTTTGAGGGTCTGCTGGGAACGTCTAGCAGAGTCCCCTGTCAGAAGTAGCTTCAACTCACACCTCCGGCAGAACTTCGACCACGTCCCGAGAGAGGTGGGGGACATCGAGTCTGAATGGGCCATGTTCCATGCCTCTATTGTTGAGGCGGCTATCCGGAACTGTGGCCGTAAGGTGGTCGGTGCCTGTCATGGCGGCAAACCCCCAACCTGTTGGTGGACACCGGCGATGAGTAATGCCGTCAAGCTGAAGAAGGAGTCCTACCGGACCCTTTTGTCCTGTGGGACTCTAGAGGCAGCTAATAGGTACCAACAGGGCAAGCAGAATGCGGCTTTGGTGGTTGCTGAGGCAAAAACTCGGGCGTGGGAGGAGTTTGGGGAGGCCATGGAGAACGACTTTCGGACGGCTTCAAGGAGACTCTGGTCCACTGTCCGGCGTCTCAGGAGGGGGAAGCAGTGCAGTGTCAACACCGTATATGGAGCGGATGGTGCGCTGCTGACCTCAACTTGGGACATTGTGGGTCGGTGGGGGGAGTACTTCGAAGACCTCCTCAATCCCACTAACATGCCTTCCAATGAGGAAGCAGAGTCTGGGGACTCTGAGGTGGGCTCTCCCATCTCTGGGACTGAGGTCACCGAGTTGGTCAAAAAACTCTTTGGTGGTAGGGCCCCGAGGGTGGATGAGATACGCCCGGAGTTCTTCAAGGCTCTGGATGTTGTAGGACTGTCTTGGTTGACACGTCTCTGCAACATCGCATGGACATCGGGGATAGTGCCTCTGTAAAGGCCATGTCTCATTACACAACTTTTTCATCCGTTTTCAGTTGTTCCTGTCACTGTCTTCCATCCACCCCGATTTTGTCATAAGTCGGAGGGATGGACGTGTTTCATGTGAAAGCTGACAACCAATGAGCCTAAAATGCAACTAATGCAGCTACAAGGAATAAGGAACATGAGAGTTTTGGATCTCACAAACAGAAGAGAGACTTACTGTCTTGTAATCTGTGTCTTACGTACAGTATGTACCTCGACAGATAGGAGAAATAGAAAAAAGCCAACGCTTGCAGTACTTTGGAAATATAAAACTGTGCTTCAGAGTCATCACAGAGTTGTCTAATTTGACATACCCTGCAATTTGTAGTCATGTAATTTGATTGCTCACAAGATGAGATCAGCAACTGCAGTTGTGAAGCTTGACATCGCCTCCAACTAGAAATTTTGGAATTTCTAGTTTAACATCAATTTAAGGAATATATACGTTTTGAGTTAAGGTAACTCTTCTCACTAGTTGTGAGACATATTTTTGCAAGTTAATTAGAGCATTCAAATAAGAATTTTACTGAACATAACACATGTGACAATAACAGCAGTATAAACTTATTATTTCAATATCTCTTTGTTGTTCCATATTAAGTATACTGTATATTTGTATTTTATTCCAATATACAATATGGACTAAGCCCTGGACACAGACAGGAAGACATGGCAAATTCACCACCACACGTTTATTTACAATACTAATATTTACAGTTATTAAAGTGCACACAACCCACTTTCCCCAAAGTCCAGGCCCTTCTCACACTGCCTTTTCTCCTTCAGATCGCCTCCACTCTCTTCTCCTGCTTAGTCCTTTCCTCACCTGACTCCAGCCCTGAATGAAGGGAGGCGGCCCCTTTTATAATCACCCAGATGTGCTCCAGGTGGGTTCCGGCAATCTTCCACGGACACACCCCCGTGTGGCGGAAGTGCTGGCTGCATCCCCGGTAGCTCTCCGGGTATCCCTGCTCCTCTCCCCCCAGCACTTCCTGGTGTGGCGGAAGTGCTGAGGTCCAGGGCTCCAAAGGCATGGGGGCGCCCCCTGGCGGTGACCACGGGCCCCTACAGGGTTGAGCTTCAAAGCTCTGTACCTGTGGTCCCCATAGCAACCAGGGTGGCTGCCACCACGTGGTCTGAGATGGACGCACGCCCTCTTCCGGTCCTTCAAGGCGTCCCGGCCGGGTTGTCGCCCCAGGCATCTGCGACAACAAGCAGAGCAATTTCAGAAAATTTTCTCCATTAAGTTTATATTCTTTTTATCTTTTGGACATTGCAGTGTTTTCAGCTGTGAGAACCCTATTAAGATCATCAGGCTGTTTTGTTTAGGAAACTTGTGAATTGTCCCTATATAAGACAATTTCCAAGTAATTTTTACAGTTACATCAATGACAGGAATCAAACTGTACAGGAAGTCAGTCCATCTTAGGGCACTCACACCTGGCCAGTTTAGAAACAGAAGTGTACTTAAGACAAGCACAGAGATACAAAATAATAAAAAAAACTAAGTGAAAAAGCTAAAATAATGTAGCAAGATCACATTTTAATATGCAAGTAAAAAGTTGAGTCATATTAGGTTTATTCTCAATTGTGTGTCAGCTACAATGGAATTTGATCATTAGCATACTGTATTTACATATTCACCAACCACTTTATTATGTTTACCTTGCTAGTTAGACCCTTTTTTGCCTTCAGAACTGCCGTAATTCTTCATGGCATAGATTCATATTGACATGATAGCATCACGCAGTTGCTGCAGATTTGTTGGCTACACATCCATGATACAAATCTCCTTTTCCACCATGATACAAAGGTGCTCTATTGGATTGAAATCTGGTAACTGTGGACACCATTTGAATACAGTGAACTGATTGTTCTGTTCAACAAACCAGTTTGAGACGATTTGAGCTCTGTGACATGATGCGTTATTCTGCTGGAAATAGTCTTTAGAAGATGGGTGCACTGCAGTCATAAAGGGATGGACATGGTCAGAAACAATACTCAGGTAGGCTATGGTATTTAAACGATGCTCAATTGGTACCAAAGGGCTCAAGGTGCGGTAAGAAAATATCCTCTGCACCATCACACCACCACCACCAGCCTGAACTGTTGACGCCAAATTCTGACCCTACCATCTGAATGTCGTAGCTCAAATCAAGGCTTATCAGACTAGACAGTATTTTTCCAGTCTTCTTCAGCCTGCGTAAATTGTGGCATCAGTTGCCTCTTCTTAGCTGAAAGGAGTGGCACTCGGTATGGTCTCCTGCTGCTTTAGTACATTTGCTTCAAGGTTTGATGTGTTGTGCATTCAGAGATGCTCTTCTGCATACATCGGCTGTAATTAGTGGTTATTTGAGTTATTGTTGCCTTTTATCAGTTTGAACCAGTCTGGCCATTCTCCTCTGACCTCTTGCTTCAACAATGCATTTTCGCCTTGCAGACCATTCTCTGTAAACCCTAGAGATGGTTGTGTGTGAAAATCCCAATAGATCACCAGTTTCTGAAATACTCAGACCAGCCTGTCTGGCACCAGTAATGTTTAAAGTCACTTAAATCACCTTTTTTTCTCCATTCTGATTCTTGGTTTGAAATTTAGCAGGTTGTCCTTACAATGTTTACAGACTGAAATGCATTGAGCTGCTGCCATGTGATTGGCTGATTATATATTTGTGTACCTAATAAAGTGTCCTGCAAGTGTCTGTGTGTGTGTGTGTATGTATATATATATATACGTAACATGATTGTCAATGTAATTGTTTTGTCACTGTTGTGAGTGATGAGTGTTGCTGTCATATATATATATATATGTATATATATATATATATACACACACACACACATATAAACATATATATATACATATCCATACATATATACAAATACACATATACACACATACATATACATACAGACACATATATACACACAAATACATATATATATACACACACACACATATATATATAAACATATATATACATACATATTTGTGAATTTCCCCTTGGGATTAATAAAGTATCTATCTATCTATCTATCTATCTATATCTACATATATACACACACACACACATATATACAGTCTTTGGGGTGCGAGCAACTGTTGCAGGGGGGGCCAGAATCCATGAAGTAAGAAAAATGAAAAACATTATTTGTACAAAATCTTAATTTATTTATCCATTCCTAAATAATTAAATGGGCAGGCTATTTCGTATCAGTGCAATACGCTGTTTGTTAAAACGGATGACTCCCGCTCTTACGTGCAAGTCTGCGTGGATATTATGAACTATCGTTTCTGTTCAAGTTCTATTTAAATTTTAAATAGAAGGAGTTTTTATTTAGTCGAGAGAATATTATTCCGGAATAAATCAACTCAAACCTTAAATAACTTATAATATTTTGCTCTCCATAAAAATATATCCTGTCTAAATTATACAAGTTAGAAATAAAGTAAACGTCAAAAGAACAGACATTCAAATTTCATTACTCTTATATCCTGTCAAAATTATATAAATTCAAATATGAACATGGTGCATAACAAAACCTGGAAATATAAATAAAATGTGTTCTTTTCAGCAATAACAAATCAAATCATTCAGTTGTCTTTGCTCATATGTCATTTTAGAGCTGGACGCCTGGCATCTTTTTTTGGCCACAAGTTCGTTTCTGTTTGCTGTGAGGTTCTGTGTTGTGGAGATTCTCAAGATGGACAGCAGGTGCTCATCAGTGAGGCGACTCCTGTGTGCTGTTTTGTTTGTCTTCATGGCTGAGAAGAGCTTCCCACACAGATATGTGCTACCAAACATGCACAAGGTTCGAGCCGCATGTAGACGGAGCTGGAGCATTTCTGCGGGAATGGAGTGAATAAACTGTGCGGGCTGTGCAGTATCGTACTTTGCCTTCAGTGTGCCATTACACTGCAGCTCAATCATCTCCATCTGAATCTGCACAGGTGCAGTTTCCACATCGACGGCAAATGGGTTGCGAAACAACTCAAAATTCTTTTTTTGTTCTCCAAAGTGCCGTTTATCAGCAAAGCGCGTATTTGGGAACACCCTTGTGCCGATTTGGTTCAAGATTACTTGGCAAAAGGGAAAGTGGGGCAAGTTGCACTGGTGCATTTGTGTCTCCCATAAAAGTAGCTTCACTTGAAATCACTTTGTGCTTTTGCACGGGTAAAAACGTCTGCTGAAGTGTCAGATTCTTCTTTAACTCTTCTGCTTTCTGTATCTTGTGCATTGCATTCAGGTCTTTCAGGTTATCTTGATGTTTTGTCTCATAGTGCCGTCTTAGATTAAATTCTGTAATTACAGCCACATTAGCTCCACAAATGAGACATACGGGTTTACCGGCAATGTCAGTAAACATATACTCAGCCTCCCATCGGTTTTTAAAGGCTCTATGTTCAGAATCACCTTTTCTCTTCAGCATCATGTGGGCTAGCTTCGCAATAACTTGCAGCATCATAAGCTAGACTTGTTTAACGCGGTAAGTATTCGGCAAGGCAGCTGAAGTGCTGCATTATGAGATCTGTAGTTTATCGTGTTACCAGCGCTTCATATCCCCGGGCCATTAATAACAATAATGCAGTATATAAAATGATCTCGCGGGCCGGATATAATTACACGCCGGACCGGATGTGGCCCGTGGGCCTTGAGTTTGATACATATGGACTAAATAGAACTTGAAAAGAAATATTTTTTCGAATGTGATTGCGCAACTCAGAATGAGTTGACGCGCACTACAGTACATCAAGCCCGCGTGCTATTGTGGTTTTGCCTGTGTGCCTCAATAAGTTACATTCCCCTCGCTCTTACTTTTTTACCATTCATCTAATGAATACACTGAGTATGGCTTTACCAAAACAATCATTGATCGCGAATAAAGTATCCATTATTCATAAAGCTTCAATTGGTGATCTGTCTTTCTGCGTTATTTTTTCATACGTCTCAAAACAAGGGGATGCGAGGCTAAAATGTATCGGGAAGCGCGCGTACATACTCAGTGCATACCCTCTCAGGGATCGAACCTCGGAAGTCAGCGCTAGAGGCAAAGCCTCTACTATTGCGCCACGGCGTGTGGTTTGTCTATTTGAGCATAGCAGTGTAATTCTGTTTTTGTTCAGCACTCTTTGGAACTGTTGCTTTTTGTCTGCGCACTGTGTCAGTTCACGTGAGCCACTGAATATGGTTTTATATGTCACTCGTTTGCTTCTTATTGTTTCGCTGCCTTCTCAATTATATAATGCATGTTTTCTTAAGCACTTTTTGGAGCTCTTCCTGGTTTTCTACGTACTGCGTAATTACGTGGGAGGCGTGATGATGTCACACGAAACTCCGCTCCCATGGTTTTCGAACTCAGCTCCATTACAGTAAATGGAGAAAAATAGCTTCTAGTTATGACCATTATGCGTAGAATTTCGAAATGAAACCTGCCCAACTTTTGTAAGGAAGCTGTAAGGAATGAGCCTGCCAAATTTCAGCCTTCTACCTACACGGCAAGTTGGAGAATTAGTGATGAGTCAGTGAGTCAGTGAGGGCTTTGCCTTTTATTAGTATATATATATATATATATATATATATATATATATATATAAAATATATATTGTGGAGGACTGCCGGCTTCCCATGCCGGTCCCCACCCCCAGGCCGCCAGAAGGAGCTCTCCTGACAGCAGGATTGTGCCCCGAGGTCCAGTGTTTATACACAGCCCTGCTGGATACCTTGGGGACCACCAGGAGTCGCTGTGGGGGCTTATGGGCTCTGTAATGCCGTATGACCCGGGAGTACGTCACGGTCACGTGACGGGAAGAAATGTCGTGCTCCCGGGTTGAAGTGGTGGATTGATTGCCCTGACCCGGAAGGAATAAGGAACTGTGGGCTCCTGGGACAGGAACACCTCCGGGTCAGGGGCAATAAATTGATGATGCCTAAGTCCAGACACTGAGCTGAGCTAGGAGGTAGAGGAGCAAGTGTCTGGGCAAGGAGGAGTGTTTATTGTGTTGGAGTTAGTGATTTAATAGTTTATGAGTAGTGTGGAAGGTGCTTTGTGCACGGTGAAAAAGAATAAAAAGTCTTGGACTTTTACCCGGTGTCTGGAGTCATCCCTGAGGGTTCAAGGGAGTGCTAGCGACCCCTACTGCCACACCGGCGTAGCCGGCAGGATTCTCTGGCCGTCTGTTGGCAGGGGACCTGCATTAAAAATAAATTTTGTGTGGGCAGACAACCCTAGGGAAGACACTCATCAACACACGGAGGTGCAAACTCCACCCGCTACCGAGAAAGCTGCAACTGTGCGCGCCATCCCATTCTGCAGGACAATGGGCAAGAAGACCGGGAAAAAGAAGGTCAGTCCCAGCGGCTGCAGGGCCTGACGGACGCCGAAAGGACTTGGACCTACCTGACCGGGAGCGAGGAGGACAGAGCGCTAATTCGGGCCGAGCTAGCCCGTGTAGCGCATCCATCGGGAGATGGCCACCGTTTGAGTGCGTCAGACTCCCTAGGCGGTCAGGCGACACCGCTGCCTGCTACGGAGGTAGGTGCAGGTGAAACGCCTGGCGTTTCGGGTTTGTACATATCCTGTTTTGCAGATGCCCGCAGAGAGAATCGCAGCGGCGTCTGGGATGACTGCCTCATGCTTCGGCAAAATGGCCACAGCTCCCAGAAGGCAGGCCAGGATGAGAGATGGCTAGTGACGGCCCCGTACAAGGACAACAGACTGGTCACCCGCGGTGGATGCCGGGAAGGCGAAGGTAACCCGGAGTCCTCCGACAAGGTCGGTCGTCCCCTGACGGGTCCGAGACTCCTGGAAAGGGAGGAGAAGTCGAGCAAAGCATCGCCGAAACAAACAGCAGCCAACAAAGAGGGACGGGTTGTGGCTGAAGGGTCTGCCGTTGAAAAGAAAAAGGCAGATCCCAGCCGGTTTGGAGTAGCCAGCCGTTCCTTTGAGGACTCCAAGACCCAGGAGCCTTTGCGCTCCTCAGCTGAACACGTGCCAGGGAGGGACGTGCTCATTGGTTCCCGGCCAGAGGGTAAGCAAAACGTGGAAGCGAAAATACAGCTGGCCGTAAACATTAACCGTGTGGACTTACGGGGGCTCGAGGAATACCTCGAGCCCCTATGCCATTTCTTGCAGGGTTTGGATGAACTAAAGGAACGTGTGGAGGAATTGGGAGCGACGGCAGCAGCACCATTGGAGGCTCTGATGGGATTCGTGCAGCGGCTGCGCCGGGAAGCTCTGGAGATGATCGATGCGGGAGTGCAGGTGAGTCTGTCCCGTATCGTAGAATATAAGGGGACACAGTGCGATCCGACACCGCTGAGGATAAGTAGCGGGTGTCAAAGCACCGTGTGCCCGACAGCTGAGAGGGGCACAATGACCGAAGGGTTGGTGAAAGGAGTAAACGGTCCGGGGCATGCGTGTGACGTGGCTGCCCGGAGCCGTAAACGTCTCCAGGTCCCAATCGGTCTTAAGTGCGGGGTAGTGCTGGTGACAGGAGTGCCGGGGGAAGCGCAGCTCGTGCCGATGCAGCTGAATGGTGCTGTTCATCGGAGCGACACGGTGCTAATGACGCCGCCTCCGGGTAAGCGGAAGACAACGGGCGTGCAAACAGCAAAGAGGCTCTCTCTTTTCCATAGAGAGCCTCAAGCTGAGCACAGGCCCCAGGTGAAACAGGAGATCCCCAAAATAAAGCATGGGTCTCCAGACATATCAGAGCGAAGGCTAAAGGGCAGCCAAGCGGCCGTAATACCCTCCTTGGCAGATGAAGGGGCGAAGACGACACTGACGGAGTTCCCGAGATGTTTTTGGTCCCGCAGAGGGAAGCAACCAGGAGGACTTCGTCGGTGCTACAATTGCTGGCGACCGGGCCACGAGTGGCGCCATTGTCCCCAGGCAGACAGGAGGTACACCGTCCCCACAAGGTTCGCTCGAGGACAGGGGCAACGCAGCCAAGGCCCGGCTGATGCCCCAGAAGTCGTCGCTAAGGGGGGGGAACTGTGGAGGACTGCCGGCTTCCCATGTCGGTCCCCACCCCCAGGCCGCCAGGAGGAGCTCTCCTGACAGCAGGATCGTGCCTCGAGGTCCAGCAGGGCTGTACTTTGTAGTGTTTATACACAGCCCTGCTGGATACCTTGGGGACCACCAGGAGTCGCTGTGGGGGGGCTTATGGGCTCTGTGATGCCGTATGACCCGGGAGTACGTCACGGTCACGTGACGGGAAGAAATGTCGTGCTCCCGAGTTGAAGTGGTGGATTGATTGCCCTGACCTGGAAGGAATAAGGAACTGTGGACTGCTGGGACAGGAACACCTCTGGGTCAGGGGCTATAAAAGGACGATGCCTCAGTCCAGACACTGAGCTGAGCTGGGAGGTAGAGGAGCAAGTGTCTGGGCGAGGAGGAGTGTTTATTGTGTTGGAGTTAGTGATTTAATAGTTTATGAGTAGTGTGGAAGGTGCTTTGTGCATGGTGAAAAAAAATAAAAAGTCTTGGACTTTTACCCGTTGTCTGGAGTCATCCCTGAGGGTTCAAGGGAGTGTTAGCGCCCCCTACTGCCACAATATATATATATATGTATATATATATATATATATATATATATATATATATATATATATATATATATATATATGTGTGTGTCTGTTATAAAAAAAAATCTTGGGTCGAGATGTGATCATCTCGGAGAGACACTTTGAAGTCCCACTAGACAAGGAAGTGAGACAAAAGGAAAGCTTGCTGTACAGGATTTTAAATGATCGACGCACAGTGCGACATGCAGATTATGCAGCACAGCAGCAGCAGCTGGCTTAAAGGACAGCTGCTGTACAGGCTTTTAAATGATCATCGTGCAGCGTGACATGTAGAACACACATCACAGTAACAGCAGCTGCTGAACAGGCTTTTGAATGATCAACGCGCAGTGCAACATGCAGATCACACAGCACGGCTTCAGCAGCTGCTGTACAGGCTTTTAAATGATCGACGCACAGTGTGACATGCAGATCACGCAGCTCAGTAGCAGCTAGCAGACAGCCAGCAGTTGATCTGTCCACATCTCCTTAGTCCCCCCTTGATAAGGTAAGCGGCAGAGACGTGAAGTGGCTAGCATGAAGTGCGCCCCTGGTGGTGGACAAGCAAAGCGAGTAGGGGGCACAGCCCCCTAGTGTATATATATATATACACGTTTATTTACAGTCACTATTATTTACAGCAGTAAGTGCACAAAACTCCCAAGACTCCCCAAAGTCCAGGCCTCACACTACACAATGGCTCACTTCTTCAGGCCGCCTCCACTCCTCTCCACCAAGCTCTGTCCTTCTCCTCACCTGACTCCAGCCCTGAATGAAGGGAGGCATCACCTTTTATAGTCACTCGGATGTGCTCCAGGTGCTTCCTGGCAATCTTCCACCGGCACTCCCCAGTGTGGCGGAAGTGCCGCTGCGTACCTGGAAGCACTCCAGGTGTCCCCGATCCTTTTCCACCCAGCTCTTCCGGGTGTGGCGGAAGTGCTGAGATCCAGGGCTCTGTAGGCATTGGAGCGCCCCCTGGTGGTGACCATGGGCCCCTACAGGCCTGAGCTTCAATGCTGTCTACCCGTGGTCCCTATAGCAACCAGGGTGTTCGCCACCTTGTGGTCTGGAGGAGGTGCAAGCCCACCTCCGGTCCTCCTGGGCGTCCCAGCCGTGTGCCACAATATATATATATATATATATATATATATATATATATATACAGTATATATATAGACAGTATAATAGCAAATGCTGTCAGCTTTCTTTTTATTTAAGTTTATACATGTGAACAAATCAACAGTCTCTTAAAAGTAGGGACTAATAATGAAGTACTTAGTGAGTTGGTTAATGCAGAAGTAGAAGCACTATTTTGATTGAATAGGCTCAAAATTAGTAAATTATACTGTTTAAATATGTGGAAAGTATAAATGTTAGATTTGAGCAACACAATGGGAGGTCTGAAACTTGAAAGTTTCCCTAATGAGAACAATATACAGTATATGTCATAGTGAACTTATCACTATCTACAGACAGACAGTGGACAGAAGTGAAAGGTGTTAGGTTTTATATCATGATGTGTGAAGCATAGGTCAAAGGAGGTTATGCTTAAGTTATACAACACCCTAGTGAGGCCTCACATGGAGTACAGTGTGCAGTTTTGGACACCATATTACAAAAAAGACATAACAGCACTAGAGAGTTAAGAGTGACTAAGCTAATTCTGGGATTGGGAGGTATGAATTATGAGGAGTTGAACCTTTTCAGTTCAAGCAAATATAGATAAAGAAGTAACAGGTTACAGAATCGAAGTGTTTAAAATCATGAAGGGAAACAGTACAGTGGATCCTGGCTGTTATTTAAAAAATTCTTCAGTAATAATATGGGGACACAATTGTAAACTTATGAAATGCAGATTTTGGAATACATTTCCAAGTAGCTTGATACAGATAAGACATTACGGACCTTTATATCTCGACTGGATGCCATTTTGGACAATCTAGATGAATCCAGATGAATAGCATGGACAGGCTTGCTGCACTGAAGGGCCTTTTCTCATCACAATTGTTCTAATGTTCTAATCCTACCATATCATTGTAATTGCTTCTGTGCAATGGATGTGGACAATAATGAGTCCACAAAAACACCCAAGTCCATCTTCTATGCTGTTACTTTCAAGCTTTAGACTCTGCATTGTGTTATTATAAAGGGTTAGGTGAATAGAGATTGAAGAAATTGAATTGGCATTCCAATTAAATAATCTGTTAGTTCATGGGGCAGTTAACTGCTGCACAAAGGCATCTAACTCAGTGTTAGATGAGTGTCCTCATCTGTTTTTGGTGAGTGTCTTCTAGACATGTCTGTTGTGGTATCTTAGTGGTCGGAATTGAATGTTCATAATAATGAGCTCTGTGACTTGGATCACAAAAGATGCTGTCCAGTGTAGCTGAAAAAAACTGACAGACTGTGTAGCATATTGAAGGCAGCTATGTGTTCTCTCCAAAAAATCTTGGGTCGCAGGGGAGCAGATTGATTTTTTAGCCTAATATGTTCAGGGACATATCATGAGTGAGGTAGTTGGGATGGGGAAGAAACTAAAGGGGGCACAAGAATGCAAAACCTCAGCTGGTTCAGTCTCACCTAATTCTGTACATTTAGCTGAATAGAAAAAACAGAATGTGGAAGACAGGGGGCACTCTCGAACCCTAAACCCCAGACACAACTGACACACACACAGTCATGGTTTCAAATAATGGATTTTATTCCTCCAAATATCATCTAAACAATACAAAACCAAGATGGAAGATGAATTTTCTTTTGTCTCTTCTTCTTCCAACTCCTCTTCCTCTGGCAAGTGTTGTCCTCTGCCTTCTGACTCCAAACTACCTGGATAAGGTGGAGTGGCTCCTTTTATTTTTGGTCTGGGAGAACTTCCGGCTCAATCTGAAGTCCAATAAAGTAGGGAATGTAACTTCCTGCAACACCCTCTGCCAGCAACCACTGACCCCAGAAGGACTGCCACATTGCACTCCCAACATTCCCTGAAGATATCTGAATGGGTCTCAACGCCCAGGGATGCTGCCATCTAGCTGTTTGGGGGCGCATACAGTTTAGAAACAGAGCCTTCCCAATCTCTCTGTTAAATTGGCTTACTGGCCAGTTAAGGGGATGAAAGCAATCCCAGCAGGGACAACAGCCCATGTGTGCTGTCCTTTACAAGAAGAATAAATACGTTAATGAACTGTAATAGGTTTTAATACTAAATGTCCAAAACCTCCAATGTGAATGTTGCACTTCAGCTTAGTGATTTTCAGTACTGAAGAGAACAGCTTCTACCATCTGAACAGGACCCACCATTCCCCTCTTACATAAATTCTATGACAATGAGCCTAATGTGAAACGCCAGAAAGAAAACATACTGCATGTTAGATTTTGTTTGAAGTCAACTATTTTTAAACATAATTGTTCCTTTAATAATCTGCATATCAATCAACACTTTCAAAATTAGGAAATCCTAGCTCATAGTATTGAATGAAAATAAAATTGCTTTTCTGTAGATTTTCAAGGGACATAAAGGGTTTATAGCCACCATACGTTACCCTCCTGTTATCACAACTGCATTTGATAACTTGTGCGCTAATAAGATGTAGATTGTTTATGTTGAAACTTTCTATAGAGAAACACTGAAAAATAAAATAAGCAAAAATCCATTGTTGACTCATAGAGTTAGGCGAGAGTTGTGCAGCTGAAATGTGAATTAGCAGGATTAAAAAAATAAATCTTAGAAGACTGGCTCTGGACACCATATGTTGTTCACTGGCAAATTCTTACCAGGGACTTTTACTTTTTTATTAATTTAATGTAGAACTGTATAGAAATTTCCCTATACAAATTAAGTGTATGTATTAGTGGTCAAGCAAAACAAACATATATAGGCCTCTGTTGTGATGTCCGATAACAAAAGTGAATGCTGTATATCTTTCAAAAATTAAAACACATTTTGTACACAAATAATTATCTTTTAGGGCAGCGGGGTAGTGCAGTGGTTAGAAAAGCTGCCTTACAGATTCGACTTCCTGCGTCCTAATCCAGCGAATGATCATTGTCTATCAGAAGAAGGGGTGAGTAGAATAGCCAAGCAAGTGCTCTAGTAAATGACATTTACTGTTGAGAAATAGTATTCAATAAAAGTAAAAGTACCAATTGAAAAATGTACATGAGTAAAAGGTCGAAAAACCGCTCAGGTACTTGAGTTTCTTTGATTCAAATTAGGTTTTTAATATAGCTAAAACGATAACAATGTTATACTTTTCAATATTTCGAAAAACATTGTATTTCTTCTCTTCTACCTGGGTTGCCCTTTCTCACAGATCCTATTTAAAATGTTTACATACAGAATTACTAGGTGCTTTTTGAATTGCTCATATTGGCTTCGTTGTATGGTGACCTCAGGTGAACACTGGGGCAGTTTGATCCCAAGTGTGAATTGGTAAGGGTAAGGCTCAGCACCTCCAAGTCCGATGTCATATTTCTCAATTGGAAAAGGATGGAGTGTCATCTCCACATTGGGGAAGAGTTGCTACCTTGAACGGAGAAGTTTAAGTATCTTGGGGTCTTGTTCACAAGGGACGGTAGAAGAGATTGAGAGATTGATAGTCGGATTAAATCGCCATCCGCATTTATGTGGACAATGTTCCGGTCAGTCGCGGTGAAGAGAGAGCTGAGCCCAGAGACAGAGCTCTTAATTTACTGGATGATTTATGTTCAGTGCCGGATTTAGACTTGAATAGGCCCTAAGCTATTTGAGACATGGGGCCCTTTATAAGTATATATGACAATTGCTCACTCGGACAATTTGTTTTGGGAGCCCCCAAGAAGGCGGGGGCCCTAAGCTGTAGCTTGTGTAGCTTATACGTAAATCCTGCACTGTTTATGTTTCTACCCCACCTATATGGAGGAATATTTCGGACAAAAATAAATAAATAAATGCGCAAATAAATAAAAGTACTGTGAAATGTGAACATAAATAAATGTGTCATGAAATGAGAACCTAAATAAATAAATATGTCATGAAATGAGGGCATAAATAAATAAATGTGTCACGAAATATGTTTTTTGTTGCTTATTTATTTATTTATTTCATTTGTCCGTAACATTCCTGCAAACCGTCATGAAATACGGCTTGAAATAAAACTGTCACTTTCACTCGTCAAAGTTGAGAGGGTACGTGGGCTGTAACACACCCTCTTAGTTACTGATTGGTGAATCGATAGCACAAGAATTAATTAGAAAAATGCTTACTACTGCCGATGAAATGGATTCTGCCGAAGATATTACGTATTTCAGAGTGAGAATTGAAGAAAATACAATGTTGGCGGCCCTTTTAGACTCCGATATAGATGAAACTATTTTTGAAATTATCGAAGAACAGGTGGAACGGACTCGACTACACTCCAGTTCAGATGACGCAGTACCCTGCTCTGGACGTCCATCCTTTGACATTCCAGCTGAGTCAATAGAACAGACAGATTGCAGATCTATATGGTGTGTTGGAGAAGACGATCACAAGGCGAATGAGCCAGTTTGAAATATGGTAAGCTACAACGGCTGTATTAGTTTAGGTACTTTGACATGGAATGCCCAAAGCAGCGCCAACTAATACTTTGAACTGAGTATTTGACCCTTGTTTTACGAGTATAAAGTCAGGTGCATATTCGCAGCTACTTTTTCAAACAACTCTACAGCTCTGATCCTCTGGCCATGGGATTTGTGTGTTGACTGTGAATATCAGTTTCCTTCACAGGGGTCTGGGCTCTTTCTTAGAGAAAGGTTGAGGAGTGCAGACATTTGGGAAGAGTTCAAAGTAGCTCCTCCACATCAAAAGGTGCCAGATGAAGCCGTTCAGGCATGTGATTAGGATGCATCAAGTATTTACTGCACATAGTTTCACTCTCAATCAAGTTTTTCTCTCTTCTTATTCTGTCAAAATAGGCAGGAAATTACAGTATATTAAGAAGGTTAGAAAGATGTCTTTTAATTGCCCAGAAGAGAGAATCTGCTGTTTAAATGGTGTTCACTGAAATAGGCAAGGTGGAGTTTTGCCATCCATTGTCTTGACCTGGTTAAAGAATACACAGCCTTTGTTCATGGAACTTCTCTCTTCTCTGTGTAGGCTATGTGTATTTTTAGAAAGATGTTTTCACGAAAAACTGATGTCGAGATTAAGGAAGTCATTATTACTTGTTCACAAATTAGACATGTGATCAGTGACAAGTGGTTTGAAGATCTACTAGTGGGTTTAGATGAAATCACATTGAAGGTATTCAAGGATGTTGTTGAGAATTCCCATGGCAAATACAGAACACCAAACTACACCCAGTTGACAACATGTTTCCAGCATACAAAACCATTAGGTGTAACAGAATTGTTTTCTGCAGTAACACTTGGATTTCTTTCTCGTTAGTCTTGGTGAGCTTAGTGACAAATGTTCTGAAAGGTTTCACTAGGACATGGCAATGATGGAAAAGCGGCAATAAGGCATGTGGAATCAGCCAATCTATTGTTGGGCACTGAAACGAACAGCATCAAAGGGTGGGGGCAAATGAAAATCAGCAGCAAAACACTTTTAGCTCACTTGAACTAATGCAATGTGTCAGCATCATTGAGTGATTAAACACGCTAACTTCAAACAAGGCAATGTACTTCAGAACTGGTCATCCAGTACTTGGATGGAAGACCATCTAGGAAAAGCTTGGGTTGCTGTTGGAAGAACTATTGGTGAGGCCAAAAAGGGGGCGCTTACCCTGTGGTCAGAATGTGGATCCTAATGCCCCAGTGCTGTGATGGGGACACTGTGCTACAGAAATGGCACTGTCCTTCATATGAGACGTAAAACTGAGGTCCGGACTCTCTGTTTTTTTTTGTTCTTTATTTTGCGTTGTACAATTTCTTGTATTAGGAATTTGTTAGTTTTCAGATACCTCTTGGTGTCAGAGTACAGGGTCAGCCATTGTACAGCACCCCTGGAGCAATTTCAGATTAAGGGTCTTGCTCAAGGGCCCAGTAGAGTAGGATCTCTTTTGGCAGTGATGGGGATTTGAACCGGCATCCTTCTGGTTACCAGCACAGATCCTTAGCCTCAGAGCCACCACTCCGGATCACTGGGCATCCTTTGTAAAGAGCAGGGTGTATCACGATGCCCATGCTAAATTGCCCTCATTGGCCTAGTAATTCTGGCCACCCTATTTATCCCTTGTCTCTAATTGGCTGTCTCTCTCAACACTTCTACACCTAACAGCTAATGTGTGGTGAGGAAAAATGGCTGCTGTCGCTCACTATATAAAGCACTTTGAGTAGAAAGAAAAGCACTATATAAATATAAAGAAATATTATTATTAATTTAATGTTTCTCAAAATTCCTATCATAATCACCAAAATATTTCTGGAAGCAAAACCTTTAAAACGTTCTTTGGTTAAGGCTTTGAACACACACAAATATAAAGTATTCAAAAATTGTGAAATGCATATCTGGTCTGTGGTGTTGCATTCTGCTATTGAGCTTCAGCTTTCATGGATTTCCTTTTTACCTCTTCCTTACATAGCAAAAGCAATGATGGGTAACATAAAACCACATTTTTAAGAAACTTTTACATATGATTTGCAGTGTTTATGCCTGACAGAGAAGATAACAAAATTCAGCTAGTGAAGATGAATTGCTTCCAAAATGAAATGAAAATAAGGAAGGACAAACAAACGGTTTCAAGTGCTGCATTAGCACAAGTCCTTTGTTAGCAGGAGACTTCTGAAGGTGAAGCCTTCCCTTGCCAAGTTTCCAGCAGCACGTATATAAGGCACTGTGTTGTAGTTTGTTTCTGACAGATGTGAAAGGAAAAATAATGTCCTGGCTTAATTGGCCTCATGTAGAAAATTGTCAGCATCAGTGAAAAGAAAAGCCAAACAAACAAAATGTCAACAGAATCTATAAAAGTAATGAATACTGTTCATGTTTGTCAAAGAAAGATTTGACAAAGCAAGCAGCTCATGGCTCATAGGAAAATGTTACTGCTCAAAGGTTGATCTTTGATGGCTCTTGAGACTTATAAGACTTTCTCATTTAGGTTTCATTTGAGAATCAGCTTTGTCTCAGATGTTTCTCCAAACATTTCTTACACTAGTAGCTCAGACAAAAAGGAGACATGAGATACAACTGAGGCAAACAGAGATAAAAGTGAGAATTTGGTTTGAAAAGCATGTTATATTTTGTGAATTCTCATTCCAAAATTGTTTTAATCACTTTTAAGACTTGATCATTTTTAATTATTATTGGATTGATGCCTTTACCCAGGTGAAAAAAGTATACTGAAGTATACTAAATGCTAATATGCTAAAGTACAAAAAATAAACTTGGGCCAGGACTAAAGATAAGTATATTTCAAATGTGTAACACTGGAACAACTAATTTGGTGCTAAATGTATTTCAATTGTACCAAAATCGTACACAATATCAACTTTATTTGTGTTAAATATACTTTTAAAAAAAAAATCTATGCACGCTTACAATAGATTTAAAATGTACTTTTTGTCTATTACAAGTGCGCTGTTGTTACATTTTAATAATAAATGTTTTTGAGATAGCTGACAAATACAAGTAAAATATTATTATTTTTGTTTGGTCATACTTTTAAGTTTATTTAAATTTGAAAAATAGTACATTAAAATGGAACCTTATCATAAAAGTTATATACTTAAAATAAACATATTTTTTTCTATTACATGACCACTATAGTTATATTTTCAGTGAATAATAAATGTCTTTGAAATGTTACAAAAGTTAATTTATAATGTAATTATTAGTAAATAACAAATAAACTTTGGTTGTGTCTTAAAATATAGCTAAAATTACACTTTTATTATATTAAAACATTCTAAAATATATACTGTGTAATTTGTTAGAGCAATTATTTTTATATTATTAATACACTAACAATTTTAATTTGGCAAAATATATTTTGTGATGAAATTAGTACATATGAAAAAATGCACACATTTAAATTGAGTGAAAGTCAACCTTTATTTTTATAATAATTATTACATTTATTTATAATAAACTGAGGGCACTTTAATTTTAGACCAAAAACAAAAAATATAAAACACAACAATATAAATTTAAATCAAAAGACAACATGTCTAACCCTTTTCTTGAAAAATGTTAATTTGTACAGAAAGCTCAACTAAATTAATAACCATCTGACATCTTTCTAGGATACAGTTCATTGTTGATTTCAATCTTATGTACAATGCAAAATATGAATAATAAAAGTAGTAATCATCTCTCTATTATAAAAAGAAATCCTGGAAAGCAAAAGCAAGGCGACGATATGTGATCTTCTCAGAAGTTCTTGAAAGACATTTAAAAGACCCGCAAGACAAAAGAGACTTGCCATGGAGCGTCTTGCGGGGACCGTAAACATGAGACTTGGTGCCTAGAGACTCTCCCAGGGTCGTCTCGCGGGGACGTGGAACATGAGATTCTTGCAAGACACGCCCTACTTACAACAGATATCATATAAGAGCACATTCATCAAAAAACAGTCAGTCGTGTAAAAGCTCGTAGTTCACACAGATCCTATGCAGATCCTATGCTCTCAACACATATAAAACGTATAAATGCAATACGGAGAATAGAGACCCAAAGGCATTGGAGAGAAAAAAAGGCAGATAAGAGATTATGAAACCAGTAAAATTCGAAAGTACTGCAGCATCTCAGCCAGGTTGTGGCCTTTTTGGTTTTAAGTGACTGTTCGGTCTGATTGAGGGAGGGCAGAGTACAACACGGAAGACTGATAGCGGGGTATTGATTGATGCGGTAAGGGGGGAGAGACCTGGGGGATGAGGTGTTGGAGAAGGTGCTAGAAAGTTGTGTTTGGTGTTACGAAGTCAGCGATTATTCAAGTAAAACTTTTGTGAGACTTTATCATGTCATTTGCTACAGTATCAAAGAAAAGATAGAAAAGATCGCATTACTGCAAAACAAATGGTGATTAATCATCAGAACCAGGTGTAATTGAAAAAAGAGCAGGACAAATCGAGATCAGAAATAAAAGGCAAAGAGTAGACAACAAAGTATTTTCGCATTTGCATCATTCTTATGCACAAAACGTGGATTTACACAATAATAGGCCATACGCTATGAGAATCTGTGGTCCCGTAACAGTTAAAGCAATGACAAGTTGAATTTCAAAGAATACACAATTTGGTCAGGTGCATATTTATGATCACGGAGAAGCGATGCAAATTTTAACAGGCAAAAAGAAAGGTAATGTATATATTCCGCGAATGACATTACACACCAAAGGAGATTGTGATATGCCATTCATATTAAAATGTTTACAGTTTACTGTGAGAATAGCTTTTGCTATGACAATCAATAAATCACAGGGACAAACGTTAGAAAAGTCGGATTATTTATTAGAGAAACAGAAACAATATTCACTCACGGGCAATTATACGTTGCGTTGTCACAATGTGTCTCCAAAAAATATTGTTTTTTATGAAGCTTTAAAGTAAAAGTGCAAATAATGAAATTGAAACAATTCCAAATAAAAAAAATTAAAATTGTATATCTGATTAACCAAACACAGGGGTTGGTGAGCGAAGCGAGCAGGGGGCGAAGCCCCCTAGTTTTAATAATATTGTACATTATTGCACATTTTTATGTTGCACAGTTCCTGTGCAATTTAGACAGTTTGATGGTAAGCGCCTCCTGTACCTTCTACAACTATATAAATAAAATGTATTATTATTATTATTATTACTGTCATTGTTGCTCTGAAGCAAGCTGTACTGGAAAGAGGGATATATCAAAAATTCTAAAAGTAGAAGTAGATTGCTACTCTATCTGCTATGTGTTATGTGTACACAATACTCGCTGTGAAGTGCATTCTGATCAGGCAGGTTCTGCTGGGATCCCCCCATGGTCCAGACCTACTGCAACCTGTTAAAGCCATATTACATAACTTAGCAATTAATATAACAAACTTTGATTAACAATTATAATAAAGTGAAAGTAAATGTCTCAAATGCATATATTAGTATATTTCCATAGAGAGGACTCCATTATTTTATCTTTGTCTTAAGGATGGCTACATCAGTCACAAAGAAATGATCTGGTGTCCGTGGTAGCACTAGGGGTTCTGGCCTTGAATGAGAAACTATCAAAATGTATTAGTGGTTTTCTGATATAGTCTTTGTTATGCAAGTATATAAATAAAATTTCAAAAATATTTTGTCACAACACATAAAAGTGTTATAATATCCATCGGTGATTGCATGTGTCAGTGTAGAATTACTTTTCAGGTGAATGGCTGTTTTTGGTGATGTGGTCCATAAAACGCAACTTAAACCTGAAAAACAAAATGTTAACTACTTTAATGAAATACTTGAACCTTGTATTTTTATATACTTTAAAATAATCTCTCTGTATTTTTTTCCATGTATAAACTTATAATTGAAGTTTGTTTAAAAAAATGCACTTAAAATATATTTTTGTTATACTTTTAAATGTTGTAGCACATTATTAATATATTTTAGTATGCTATTTTTGACTAGGGTATCCATGGTGGTGTAGAACATTTGAGATACAAGGCAGATGAAGTGACTTGCTCATGGTCACACAGTGTCAGTAGCAGGATATCTAAAGTTACAACTGTGAATGTAAGGGGACAGACACTCCAAAGTATAGAAAGAAAGAAGATTATTCAGTCAAATATACCATTAATAGTATTTAAAATAAAATCTAAATGACACTGGTAACCAGTGTAATGATGCTACAACAGGTGAGAGGTTCTCAGATTTTCTTTGGCTAGTTAAGATTCATGCTGCCACATTCTGAACTAACTGCAGCTGAGTAATGTCTTTCTCAGCTAGTCCTGTTAAGTATGTATTACAGTGGTCGAGTCAACTAAAAACTAAAGTATGAATTATTTTCTTTGCATCTTGTAGTGTTTCGCAGTCTAACTTTTGCAATGTTCCTGAAATGAAAAAATGCAGTCCTAATAATATGGTTAATGTGTGATCCATTTTTGCCAACAACTAAGATATCTGTTGTCTCTGCATCTCAGTAGATTAAGACAGACTGAATGAAAACTTATTGTTATGTTACTGTCCTTAACCTGTTTAGGCACGAAACTCTTATGAATTGCAAGCTGTATCTGGAAAAAAATAGGTATGGATAAAGCATGAATATTGGTTTAATTCTGAAAGGTCTAGCCTATGTATTTGTCTCTGTGTTCAAGCACAGCATTTAAAATCGTAGTGCTAGAAGCCAAATGATAGTAGAAAATTATATAAAGACCCTTTTTCCCTCTTTATTGCAATATTGTAATTTTAGGAGCCTATTTACCTCTGCTCACTACCAGCCACTGCTGGTTTCAAATATACTTCTTTTGTAAAGCTGATGAAAAGAAGAATGCAAACCACTTTGAAGTAAAATAAACCCTGTGATCAATAAGAAAGCAGTGCAAAGAGCAGCTAACGAACAAATCATGAGGCAGTAACAATATGTGTAAGGTAATTTGTTAAAAGCACAGGATTCATTTACATTACTTTAATGTTACTTTCAATTTTCTTCTTCAAAAGGTTTTAAAACATTCCACAGTCATAAGATTTTGTAGAATGCAATGACATAGTATGTTTTCGCAGGGTGTGTACATTGCAGGGAGGTCATGGCTGGCAGAGGTAAGGTGGCACAGGGCACGGAAAAGTTTCAAAAAAGATTTCCAAAGAATGGGCAGATCAATAATGGCATAACTTGGCATACTAGTGTGGTTAGGCTGGAGTTGCTTGTTATGTCACAGCCAGGGGTTATTCCCCCAGCTCATGTCAATTTTCCTTTTTATTGTTATTTAAGACTTGACCTACCCTTTTATGCCAATAAATATAACATTTTAGTAGAAGCTTGAAGTAAGTCATCTCTGATTGCTTCTAGCACTGCCAAGAAGCTAAACTGTTAATCGCTTTACTAACTGCGGTTCTTTAAGGGAACAAGAGGAGGCCATCTATTGATAGTAAACTGGATTGAAGTAAAGTATTTCAAGTAAAAGATAGCCCTAGTCAGCAAATAGCTCATCACAAAGGTCCCTAACGTTAAATAGACAGTGTACAATATGGACTGTGAGGCAGGAAAGAGGTTAAAGAGTGCAGTTGTATAGCTGGTTTTGACATTTCTTCCTATATCAATTAGGTGTGGAGTTGTTACTGGTTTTTATAATACATAGCCAATGGTTCTTTCACTGCTTTATATTCTAATTATTTTAACCTTTTTACATAGGACCTACCTAGAGTACTGCCACCTTTTCTAACTGTACCAGTAAAAATACACAATGAAGTAACACAATGGTGGTGGAACATGTTATTGTATCACTTAAGACAGGGTACCTCCAGTAATTTGATTCCACTTCAGGCACTGGTTGTAACTATGTATAACAATGGGATGTTGATTGTTTACCTAATACTGCTGCAAGCATGAGTCCTTTGATAAGAATTCTGTGTTTGGAACTCTTTTTTCCCCAAACTCATCCACTTGACCAGCATGGTATGAATCAAAATGGGTCACACAGACCATGGACTACTTCATTAACTGGATAATTTTTTCCACAAAAAAAAGTCTAAGATTCCAGGAGAAATATCATTGTCTAAGGAAATGATGGAATATTTCTAGCATTTTGATTCACATGGGACAAATCTAACCTGGGGTTATTTTCACAGATCTTTTATAGAAGGTAAAAAGCTTTACAATATTTGCTGAAACATAAACGTGCAGTCCAAAAAATGGTACTGATATGCGCAATTTGGATAAAACTAAAATTACAGAGGTCTTCTGGTAATAATTACTTTACCCCACCTCCTGTTTTAAAATTAATCCTATCCAAATAGGACTTTATTTTATTATTTTCTGACTTCTTTGTTTATGTTCAGTTCTGACTGCATGGTTTTGTTTTGACTTCTCAGTTTTTAACTTTTGCCTGTCTTTGACTGCGTCTGGCTCATTTTATTGTAATCTCTTGGTCCTTCCACTATCACAATAATCCTCAACCACATCAAAGTGTCCATCACACACATGGCAACAACTGGGGTGTTATTACTCACCCCTCACCTGTTTGGGGTCTCCCTCTGGTTTGTGAATGTTTTACTTTAAGTTTCTCAGTGTTAGCAAAAGATGCAGCCCAAGAGCACACTATGGGGCAGGACCTCAAGAGATGTTCGATTCCCAGCACTTCTACAATTTTTTTTTTCCTAATTTTAATGATTTCCTACACCTGCTGTGCAGCAACTGACCTCACTCTCCGGTGGGATCTTGGAAATGGCATATGTTTGCAGTTCATTGCATAAAAGCAGGGAAATGTTCTATCAACGTAATTCAGGAAGTTAATATTACACCCTCTTTTTCAAACTTGAAAGCAGTGGAAGTCATAGACGTTACACCTATCAATAAAATTTTTGGCCATTCAGCAGACACTGTGCATGCAACCCTTTCTAGACCTAATTAGGACTTTTTATAGTTTCAGCAGTTATTTTCATTCTCAAGTCCTTGTTATGTTGAAACAAAAAAGGTTCCTTTTTATTTCCCAAGTAAATTCATAATCTTGATGGTCAATACTATTCTTAAAATATATTTTTACATTCTATATAATGAAAAGCTTCAAATGAGGCTCTGAAGTCTTTTTTTCGCTACCATAGTAGATCTAGGAGAGCAGGAACTTTTATATACTGACTTGGTGGTGAGGGTGGCATCCTATGACAGTGTCATATATAAAGTCTCTGAGCTTTTCAGTACGACTCACTAAACTGCCAATGGGAAGGCTGAATGGCTATGTGCTTAATTTTATGCACCTCTTGACAATGGGGGCAGCTGAAACACCTGCATTCAGTAATTTGGAGGGTTGCCCACATGTTATTGGCAATATGATGTATTTTTCTGGTGTTGATGGAATTAATCTTTCATTCAAAATGTACTTCATAATCCTTATTCTGAGAAGTGTTATTACTTGACTCCAATCCTCATTTCTAAGCTCTTAATTACATGCATATCATGCTACATGCATTACATTCCAAAAATAGGTAAAGGATACTCACCTGCTGACAAAACAGAAAAGATGATCTGAGACATATTGTGATGGTTGATTGGCATTAATGGGCCCAAAGTGTGCCAAGAAAACATCCACCACACAATTACACCACCACCACCAGCCTGGACTGTTGACACAAGGCAGGTTGTTTGCATGGATTCATTCTGTTCATGCCAAATTCTAATACTGCCATCTGTGTTCCTCAGCAGAGTCGAGATTCATTAAACCAAGCCATGTATTCTGGTCTTCAGCTGCCCAGGTTTGATGAGCCTGTGCCCAGTACAGCATCGGCTTTCTGTTCTTAGCTGAGAGGAGTGGAACCCGACATGGTCTTTTTGCTGTTGTAGACCATCCACCTCAAGATCTGACGTGTTAAACATTCTGAGATGATTTTCTGCTCACCACATCTGTACAGAGTGATTATTGTAGCCTTTCTGTCTTCTTGAACAAGAAGGTCTGGCCATTCTCCTCTGACCACTTTCATCAGCAAGACTTTTCTGTCAACAGAACTACTGCTCATTGGGTGTTTTTTGCATTTCACATCATAAAATGTAAGGACTTTTGTACATGAAAATCTCAGAAGATCAAGTGTTACAGAAATACTCATACCAGCCCATCTGGCACAATCAATCATGCCACAGTTGAAATCACTGAGATATTTTCCCCATTGTGGTGTTTAAGGTGAACATTAACTGAAATTGCTGGCCTGCATTTTCATGATTTTATGCATTGGGCTGCTGCTGCATGATTGGCTGATTAGACAATTGCCTAGATAAGCAAATATCTATATCAAATATGTTATAAATATTCCTAATAATTTGCTCAGTTAGTGCATGTGAACAAATTTTTCCAAGGTTCTCGTTTAATGAAAGTGTTGTGAGCATTACAAAAAAATAAAAGAGAATGCAAAATATATTTTTATTTTTTACAAACTGTAGTAACAAGGCTTAATTGCTGAAATAAAATAAAACTATTTTAAAACCAACTTTGTGGTTTCAAACCACACACTCAACCAAAGATTATTTTATATATTGGTCTTTTCATGCATATTTACAGGCATAATTCTTCACACCAGATATCATCACATTTTTGCAATGCAGAGGGTCCACATTCTATGAAACACCCACCCCTGCCAAACGGCTGGCAATGACCCTGAAAACATTTGGGCTTCTGAAAAAGAATAATGGTAAAATTGTGGAAATAAGTAAATGGAAATTTCCTGTATGAAACAGCCCACAGATTTACAATGCGCTGTTCACTTCCAGATGTCTCCCTCCCAAAATGCTTACTGATAGGAGCAAAGTGCACAGCTAAAAATCCGCACAGCAGCTGCACATTACTGTTGTACCGTTCTAGTTCTGTGCTCACTGCTGGTCATATATTTCTATATAAATTACTAGGGGGCTTTACCCCTGCTCGCTTCGCTCACCAATCCGTTTTTGTTTTTCCAGATACACACTTTTAAGATTTGTTGCTATTTCATTAGTTTCACTTTTATTTCAGAACTTCTGTAAAAACAATATTTGGAATCTTTCGAGTCCCAATGTGTTGAATCTTTTTAATGAAGTCAGTGAGACATGTGTTTAATGACTTTGTACCATAATTCAGGATAGGTTTCTCTGTTTGGAATTTCAGCACAGACAAAACGATCTTCATCATCAGCAGTTATTAATTTTTTTTTGCAAAGTAAGCAATAAATGCATGTGAGGTAAACTCCGTTTTTGAAATTCTCTTAACTTAAACTTCAAAGCCTTGCAATATGTACATACTTCTGACATATCACCTGTGTTCACATATTCGATCTCTATTCGCCTTTTCGTTATTTCTCCGAGTGATAATTTCTCTTTCTTTGTGCTAATGCGATGTTTACTGTCTTTGTTTTGACACTGTTGTTTTTTTTCTGCTTTCATATTCAGTATCTTGCTCTGCATGTGTTTCATGCCTGCGTTTTTTTTTTTGAGTCTTTTGAATTCCAGTTTTCATTATCTCTAACCTGCTCTGCATGTGTTTGGCCCCCTTGTTTTTTAACTTCTTTATGACGTTTTACTTTGTTTTCCACTCTGTCTTTTATTTCTGACCTCGATTTATCCTGCTTTTGTTTCAATGACACCTGGTCCGTGGTGATTATTTTCCCTTTTTCGAGTAATAATTTCCGTTTGTTTGCGCTACTGCGATCATTACTTTCTTTTTTTATACTTTCTAATTTTCCTACTTTCATATTCTTTAACTTTCTCCACATGTGTATTGCGACAAAAAATTTTTTGAGCCTTTTGAATTCCACTGCTTTCATAATCTGTAACCTGCTCTGCATGTGTATAGCGCCAACGTCCGGACTGGACGTGCTTTTTTTTCAATTCCATTTGCTCCGGGCTGATAATTAATCATTTCCTTATTTTCTGAATTTGCACCTAGATTATTCTTTTTCTTTTTTGTCTCTCCAACGCTTTTGAGTCTCTTTTCTCCGCGCTGCTTTCTTCTTTGCTTAGTTTCATTTATAACGTATTGTCCTTCAACACTTTATATGCGCTGAGAGCCCTGGACCTGGGTGTGCTCAAAGCCAAAACAAGACTGAGTATTTTGCTGCCCGTGCTCTTATTTGGTTGTAAGTAGGGCGTGTCTGGCAAGAATCTCATGTTCTACGTCATCGCGAGACGGTCCTTGGTCAATCTCTTGGCACAAAGTCTCGTGTTTAAGGTCCGCGCCAGACGCTCCATGGCCAATCTTTTTAGTCTCGCGGTGTCTTCCGTGATCTTAACGTGAAGATCACGTCTCGTCGCACTACTGTTTCTCTCCAGGATTTTTTTTTGTATGATAGAGAGAAATACATTATTATCATTTCACCGCTGGTAGGACTCATTTTGGCTCTGACAGCTATCTTCTCAGTACTCGGATGTTTGTTACATTTAGTAAGAGGCTTCTTCTTTCCTCCTTCCATTTCAACATCCTGCTTACTATGTTAGAAATGTCAAAGTGTCATTTGAAAATTTTTGATCATAAAAAAAGCAGTCTGCTAAACTTACAGTAGTGGCATCACAGGAAAAAAGATGTAGACAAAACCAAAAGGCCAAAACATTGCGAAATTGAAATGTGGTTTTGAAGATGCAGAACGGACTTCATTTTCTTTTACAGCAGTTTGAATTGGAGGCATGTAATGTTGTGTCATCTTACCAATTATTGAATTAATTCATTCATTCACTGTCTGTACCCACTATACCATGTTTAAAGTGGAAAAAAGAAGTCATGAGATGTTCTACTTTATGTTCACAACTCCCAACATAGCATTTGTTTTTTTTAAACTCATGCCTCTTAAAAAACCAGAACCAATCATGCAACTTTCATTATATGGTCAAAAATATGTGGCTATCCCTCCAGATTATTAAATTCAAGTGTTTTGCAGGTGCGCAAACTTAAGCACATAGCCATTCAATCTCCTTTGACAAATCATTGCAGTAGAATGGCACATCCTGAGGAGTTTGGCGACTTTGAGAGTGGCACTATCATAGGATGCCACCTTTTGTACAGGTCAGTACGTGAAGTTTCTCCACTGCTAGATCTGTCCCAGTCAACTGTTAAATGTTATTATTGTGAAGTGGAAGCATCGAGGAGCAGCAAGAGCTCAGTCACAAAGTGGTTGACTACACAAACTCATAGAAGTGGGGCTGCAGAGTGCTGAAGCTTAGTTTGTTCAGCTTAAAACTTTTTCATCCCAACCCACCACTGTTACTTCAGGTGTGTCACAGGGCTCTGTCCTGGGACCTTTCCTTTTCATTATTTACCTGCTTCCCCTCAGAAATATCTTTCATAAATATAACATTAGCTTCCACTGTTATGCTGATGACTCCCAGCTCTACCTCACTAGCAAATCTACTTTTTCCTTTCTACCCTCCTCGCTGATTGATTGCATAGCAGAAATTAAATCCTGGTTTTCTTCAAATTTTCTTAAATTAAATAGTGACAAACTGAGAATCTCCTCATTGGTACATTATCAACATTATCCAAAACTTATAATGCCCTTTCCCCACAGGTTAAGAGTCTGGGTGTCATCCTTGACAGTACTTTATCCTTTCAGTCCCACATCAATGACATCTCCCGGTCTGCATATTTCCACTTGCGTAACATCAATCGTATTCGTCCCTCCCTCACTCCCCACACCACTGCTATCCTTGTTCATAGCCTTGTCACTTCTCATCTGGATTATTGCAATTCCCTTTTCTTTGGTCTTTCTTGCATATCTCTTTATAAGTTTCAGCTGGTCCAGAATTTAGCTGCCCGCATCATTACTAGAACCCTCTTTATTCACCATATCACTCCCGTCTTACAGCAGCTTCACTGGCTTCCAGTTAAGTTCCGCATTGAATTAAAAATTCTTCTGTTAACTTTTAAAGCTATCTACAACCTTGCTCCTCCATATCTGTCCGACCTGCTCCATGTTGCCATTACCTCCCGCACCCTTAGATCCTCTTCCTCCATCCACTTGACTGTCCCTTCCCTCTGTCTTACCACCATTGGGAGCAGAGCATTCAGTTGCTCTGCTCCCCAGCTCTCATTACCTTCCAAGCTTATAAATATTGAATCATTCTCACTTTTCAAATCTAAACTTAAAACTCATTTGTTTAAGACTGCTTTTTCTCTTTGATTACAATTGCTCTGTCTGACTTTAAATTTTGTATTTTTAGTTTTGTTTATAATGTTTGTTTTATCTATTGTTCGGCATCCTTGAGTGTTTAGAAAGGCGCCTACGAATAAATAAAATATATTATTATTATTATTGCGCATCAATATGCCTATTCTCTGTTTTAGCCTCAAAGGAGGACCAACTCCATATTTATGTTTATGGTTTTGGAAATAGATGTCTAACAAGCTCATACAGGTGTAATGGTTGGGTGTTCACAAACATTTGGTCATATTTTGTGTTTAAAGTATGAAAAAAACATACAGAGCATAATCAGTTTCATATTAATTTTTTATTTTATTTTTCATGGAGATTTATTAAAGCCGGCGATGTGAGTTTGCCAGTATCCAAAATTGTGGATAAGTACCAAAAAAGTATATTAAGTACTTTCTTTAATTCTTGATTTGTTGGGCTTTAAATTCAGCAACATTTATTTGATTTCAAATTCAGTACTACATATTGGGGTTGGGTGAAATATTTTGGCACTATCTGGGTTTTGAATTTAGAAATATTAAGTGCACTACAATAAGATTTGATGCCAGATCAGTAGCCTCCCCAGTTCTGACCCCTGCTTCATTAATTTTATTTTCATTCTCATCTTCTGGCCTCCCCCTTTAATAAAGGTATCTGTTGTCACTTCATGTCAGTAGAACAGTACACTGTCAGATACATTCAGAATAGTTTTATTAGGAACCAATTGACCCCGCCCATATGTTAAATTGACCAATCTGAACTCCTCAGGCTTCTACATTATCAAAATCTGACAATCTGTGAACTAATGTGACACTTAAGGGTTGAATTGGATTTGACTCACACACAAATAGTAGCTTCAAATCTTAAACCATGACCTGGTGTAGCCAGCAATAATTAGATAATAAAGAGGTGGTATGAGAAGTGTGGGAAGGCTTAAATGAAAATTTGTGAAGCAGCAAAACAACATTCCCTCCCTGTTCAAATGCAGTTGCTACATTACTGATCTGAACTCTATCTTGCCAAAGAAGATGATAAATTACTTGAAAAAAATAGCAAAACATTGTAGATGTTTGAATCAAAGATGGAGTTATGAATTAATTTGAAATAGAGAATGGCTGAGGACTTTGGGTGACCTTTTTAATAAGACTTCCATGTTTATCCAGGTGGTAGGATGAAACGTTGTAAACAGTCTGCCTATCAAGTTGGTCAAAACACATGAAGGATCTGTGGCATAGTGAAGGGTTTGCTTATGATGAGAGTGACAGGCTATAAGCTCGTATTTCATCATGTTTTATGAGTACTGTATGTGTTGTCACAGAAAGGGCATATTAATGGCTGGAAAGGAAGTAAATACAGAATTAACAAATTCCTCACATGTGCACTAGAGATCAGAGTTGCTTGACATAGTAATAAAATGTGGAACGGTTCTTTAAGACTTACTAACAGCTCAGGATTGCAGAGACATGAGCTGCTAGATCAAGCACTAGCATGGTGTCCCCAAAATAAATAGAAGACAGCCTCTCTTTCTCCACATGTGATTTTTTAGGAAAGAGTATAAAGTCTCTTTTTAGATGGGACTTGTTTGAGTGTGGTGTTAAGGGAAAAGAAAGGAAAAATTCTTGCAGAAGGAATATTTGCCAGAGGCCCAGGGGAAAGAGAGAAAGAGAGGCAGGGGGTGAGGCGGGAAGTGCTTGTGTGCAGTTTTTTTGTGTTAGGCAAGTGGGCACACCATCTCAACCTTGCAGACAGGGTACAGAATCCAGAGAGGCAGGAGGGTTTTGCTTATTTTGTTTAATCTGTGCTTTGTGTATCTGTTCCTTGTGCTTATTTTAAATGTTTATCTTTGCATACTTTGGCTTTCATGGTGTTATTCTTGGTTTGGGGCTGTTACAGGGAGCATCCCCTACAATTTATTATTTTATTTTTCTCTTTTATTCTCTTTGCATGCGACATAATAATGCATAACCTCAGGGCTTTAGTTACCAGTGTATGGGTGTAATGGAACATGTCATAGAAATTGAATTGTGTCAAATGAGATTACAATTTATTGCCATCTTTTTATTGTTTAAATAGTTATTGAAGTGAAGCACTTACCTATGGACAGAGAAGGAAGTGAAAAGGTGCAACTTCCTGAGTAAAGCACTGCATAGCCCATACATGCCTCTGGCGGATGAGGTGAGAAACACCTTATGATGCCCTGGGTGCCCGTAGCCTTAATGTCTTCTGTCTCCAGATGCATCGATCATCATGAACCAAGATGGACTAAGACAATGAGGATACAAACAACAAGTTTGGTGCAAAGTGTTTAATGTATTTATTCCAAAGTGACAACCACAAAACCACATTTGTAATTCTTTACATTTATATAGCACTTTACAAAATGCAGTGCAAAAATCTTCCAATAAAAAGTCAATAGAAAAGTATGTGAGGAGGTTAAAATCTATCCATAAATAAATCCTAATAAATATGACAAAATCAAGAATAAAACAAAGTCAGAATCAGATTATTTCTTCCTTGATACTCCCCAGTGTGTTTCTCTTTCGCTCTCTCTCTTTTACTCCCTCTGTCATGCCTCCCCTTCTACACTCTGGGTCTCCTCAACAAGGCTGAACAGCAAGCAAACGTGGTCACATCCAGTATCCGCTGTGACTCTCGGAGCCCAACTCCATAGTTCCACCACTGTCCATTGGGGTCCATGGAATGATTCCTGGAGCTTCTGCTCCTAATGCTCAGCAGGTGCAATGTGATCCTGAAGCACTGTTTTCCATCTCGGCCTTGTTGCCTAATATCCTCCGCACTGCACTGATCACACAAACCTGGTTTTGTCTATCTCTTTCTTCTTCTTGTGCATCCCTTCTCTTCTTAATCTCAGTTTATTCCCCCTCTGCTTCCTACTCAGACTCTTTTTATACCTGTGAGCGAAGCTGCTTTTGTTAACAACCCACAGAGTGTCAATGAGGGATGGCTGTGTGTTTCACACTCACACATGAGCCAATTTTTTGATTAAACACTCTCGGGCTGCATGGCATCCTGCCACTATGCACCTACACTCATAGAGTGTGATCTGAGCCACACTGTTGTTTTTTTTTTTGCATTACCACAGACCCCTGAAACACTGCAGGAGAAACAACAAATTGAGTGAAGCGCCACCAGTGACCAATTAGAAAGGTTACATTGACAGTGACAATACTTACTGAAGAGGACAAAAGGAAAAGACAGAAAGAATGACCTGCCTGTCTAAGGGGACTCCTTTAAATGAGTAGTTGCTGGTGTGGAAGCATCACGATGTGGTGCCCCGACTGATGTGGCGATTATACAGATTGGTCGTGACAGTCTATGGGGTTAGGAGCCAATGATGGTCCTTCTGCTGTGTCTGACCAGTATCACTGAAAAAAGTATAACACTGATGTTGTTCATTCAACATAAATTTTCTCTTTCAAGCAACTTAAGATTAGTCATTTAGTGTTGTAGCTTGAAATATTTGGTTTCAGATCCCAATCAAAGTAAAAAAAAAATTTGTACCAAAGTAAGTTATGGTGGAGAGAATAAACATAAAAATTCTATTTCAGTTAACCTAATATTTTAGGTTGTTCATATGCTGTGTGGGAGGGCTATTTGTATATTCTTCCAGTTGAACTTTCCAGCGTGCTGGCTTTCCAACTGCCAAAAAAGAAGAACACTTTCTCGAGTGGAGTGGACGTGGCTATATATAATTTCCCTTCACTGGCTTCCAATTCATTTTCAAATCCATTTTAAGATCCTTGTATTTGTTTTTAAATCCTTTTATGTTTGTGCCCCTCTTTATTCGTCAGAACTGCTGCACCCTTATGTACCGTCTCGCTCTCTCAGGTCAGCAGACCAGATGCTTTTACGTGTTCCCATAGCACGATGCAAACTCCGAGGTGATCGAGCTTTTTCAGTTGCAGCCCCAAAACTCTGGAACGATTTACCGTTGCACGTTAGGCAGGCTCCTTCGCTAACTGCCTTTAAATCCTATTTAAAAACACATTTTTACTCTCTGGCTTTTAACCCAGTATAATATGTTGGTTATCTGTATAATTTTTATTAAGAATCTCTTCAGTTCTTATGTGTTTATGTGTTTCTGTTTCATTTACCCTTTGGTTTTGTGTGTCTGATATGTTGGGTTTTTATTGTACAGCACTTTGGTCAGCCTTGATATTTTTTTTAAAGCGCTTTATAAATAAATAAATAAATAAATACATTTTCAGCAGCAGATTTTTATAATGGAGGATTTCTGGTAAGTAACTCTGTTTCTCAAATGTTAATTTTAAGTATAAGAACTCTTAATAAAACATATTTCAAGAAAGCTGTAGCAACGTTTAATAATTTTTTGTTGTATATTTAATATTTACACTGCAAAATGCTTGTGCATTTGCACTAGATTTTTAAATAAATGTAAAAAGTACAGCATTGGAATGTGTTATGTTCATAATATTTCTAATAGCATAAAAACAGGATACGACCAATAAACTTAAAAAATAGACTTATTTCAGTATAAAGCAAGTGAATTACACCAATTACTCTAAATGATTTGCCTCGACTTAAAAATTGTGGGTTCAATAAGATAAAAAGAATTATATTGGTTCAGATTGAAAATATTAAGTGTGAATCATTACCTTAATTATTTTAAGTTGAATGGAGGTTATACTTTTTTCAGTGAAGGGTACAACTACCAGGAGGAGCAATATTGGAAGTTGGCACGAGAACATAGGTGAAAGGCTGATCAGCTGAGTTGTAAGTTGTGTGCTGACTTTTCCATTGTATATAATATATGAGAATATTTATTCTTGAACAGACTTGAAAAAAGAAGAAGAAAGGATTTATTTTTGTGTAAATATTTGTTTTGTACGGAGTCCGAGGGGGCATTGCAATTTTTTTATCTGGGGATTTTTCTGGTGAGCACCAGATACTTTTAACTGCGCACCAGATAGTATCAAGTAAGCACCAGATAGTATCAATATCAGACAAACATCTTCCTTCTTCACAGGCAAATCATTTTTTTGACATCTTGTGTGCATCCATCGGCAGCCATGAAGCTGACCTAAGCTTTGCAATTATTGCTGTATAAATACAATAATTTCCTCAATGTTGTTATAAACCTTACAGCAAAATAGACCTTTAGACTTCAATATATGTTTTAAATGCCTTTCAGTGATAATGTATCCATGATGAACTGCAAGAACAAACACTATGTCTTTGTGTTTAAGACCAAGCTGAAAGTATACTTCTTTAAAGTCTCCAATACCATTTTTCCTAAATGCAACTATAAAACAGAACTAATATCCTTTTTGACTTATGACTTTACCACTCTGTTCTTTGACCATTATTCTGACTACATGTCCTGAGCTTTGTTATTTCAATCATTGCCAGCCCAGTTATGACCCCTGCAAACATTCTGACTTCACCATGCCACATTCTGATTCCATTTCCTCTCAATACTAATGTCACCTTATGCAAGCAGTGGTACTTAAAAATTTCCTGAGACAAAAATGCTTGCCTTTAGGATTTGGGAAAATTCAGATTTACTGTATATATACACTCCCTACGGACAGTACATTTATTTGGGAACTAAAATTACGTCCTAGTTGTTCACTTCTAATACAACTCAGTTATTACAAAATATGAAATGTTTTCTGCTTCAGTCATTTTGTCATGCATAGCATAATATAACATTTACAAATGTGTTTAATCCAACTGAGGGCTGTTGGAGACTGGTACCTATCCCTGCCACACTGTCTGCAAGGTTGGAATCAATATGAAGGGACTGACTTCTTCTTCTTTCGGTTGCTCCAGTCAGGGGTTGCCACAGCAGATCATCTTCTTCCCTATATTTCTGTCCTCTGCAACTTATTCTGTTACACCCATCACCTGCATGTCCTCTCTCACCATATCCATAAACCTTCTCTTAGACTTTCCTCTTTTCCTCTTCTCTGGCAGTTCTATCCTTAGCATCCTTCTCCCAATATACTCAGCATCTCTCCTCTACACATGTCCAAACCAACGCAACCTCGCCTCTCTGACTTTGTCTCCCAACCGTCCAACTTGAGCTGACGCTCTAATGTCCTCATTTCTAATCCTGTACATCCTCGTCACACCCAATGCAAATCTTAGCATCTTTAACTCTACCACCTTCAGCTCTGTCTCCTGCTTTCTGGTCAGTGCAACCGTCTCCAACCCATATAACAAAGCTGGTCTCACTACCATCCTGTAGACCTTTACTTTCACTCTTGCTAATACCCGTCTGTCACAAATCACTCCTGACACTCTTCTCCACCCATTCCACCCTGCCAGCACTCTCATTTTCACCTCTCTTCCGCAATCCCCATTACTCTGTACTGTTGATCCCAAGTATTTAAACTCATCCACCATCGCCAACTCTACTCCCTCATCCTCACCATTCCACTGACCTCCTTCTCATTCACACACATGTATTCTGTCTTGTTCCTACTGACCTTCATTCCTCTCCTCTCTAGAGCATATCTCCACCTCTCCAGGGTCTCCTCAACCTGCTCCCTACTCTCACTACAGATCACAATGTCATCAGCAAACATCATAGTCCACAGGGACTCCTGTCTAATCTCGTCTGTCAACCTGTCCATCACAATTGCAACTAAGAAAGGGCTCAGAGCCGATCCCTGATATAATCCACCTCCAACTTGAATGCATCTGTCACTCCTATCGCAGACCTCACCACTGTCACACTTCCCTCGTACATATCCTGTACAACTCTTATTTACTTCTCTGCCACTCCTGACTTCCTCATACAATACCACAGTTCCTCTCGAGTCACCCTGCCATATGCTTTCTCCAGGTCCACAAAGCCACAATGCAACTCCTTCTGGCCTTCTCTATACTTCTCCATCAACATCCTCAGAGCAAACATTGCATCTGTAATGCTCTTTCTTGGCATGAAACCATACTGCTGCTCACTAATCATCACCTCACTTCTTAACTTAACTTCCACTACTCTTTCCCAAAACTTCATGCTGTGGCTCATCAATTTTATTCCCCTGCAGTTACTGCAGTCCTGCACATCCCCCTTGTTCTTAAATATCAGCACCAGTACACATCTTCTCCAATCCTCAGGCATCCTCTCCCTTTCCAAGATTCCATTAAACAATCTAGTTAAAAACACCACTTCCATCTCTCCTAAACCCCTCCATGCTTCCATAGGTATGTCATCTGGACCAACAGCCTTTCCATTTTGCATCCTCTTCATAGCCGTCCTTGCTAATCCGTTGCACTTCCTGATTCACTATCTCCACATTATCCAACCTCTTCTACCTCTCGTTCTCTTCATTTATCAGCCTCCCAAAGTACTCTTTCCATCTGCTCAACACACTCTCCTCGCTTGTGAGTACGTTTCCATTGTTATCCTTTATCACCCTAACCTGCTGCACATCTTTCCCAGCTCGGTCCCTCTGTCTAGCTAATCGGTACAGGTCCTTTTCTCTCTCCTTAGTGTCCAGCCTCTCATACAACTCATCATACACCTTTACTTTAGCCTTCGCCACCTCTCTCTTCACCTTGTGCCTTATCTCCTTGTACACTTGTCTACTTTCTGCATCTCTCTGACTATCCCACTTCTTCTTTGCCATCCTCTTCCTCTGTATACTATATTGTACTAACTCTTTCCACCACCAGGTTTCCTTTTCCTCCTTCCTCTGTCCAGATGTCACGCCAAGCATCCTTCTTGTTGTCATCCTTACTACATCTGCTGTAGTTTCCCAGCTGTCTGTCAGTCTTCCTTTTTCAACTTCCACCATTTGAACCTTGGTTCTGCCCTAACTCTCTTCTGCTTCTTGATCTCCAATGTCATCCTACAGACCACCATCCTATGCTGCTTAACTACACTTTCCCCTGACACCACTTTGCAGTCTTCAATCTCCTTCAGATTGACTCTTCTGCATAGGATGTAATCTACCTGTGTGCATCTTCCTCCACTCTTGTACGTAACACTATGTTCCTCCCTCTTCTTAAAATAAGTATTCACCACAGCGATGTCCGTCCTTTTGGCAAAATTCACCATCCTCTGACCTTCTTCATTCCTCTCCTTGACACCATATCTACCCATCACCTCCTCGTCTCCACTGTTCCCTTCATCAACATGCCCATTGAAATCCGCTCCAATCACCACTTTCTGTCCCTTGGGTACACTGTTCATCACTTCATCGAACTCAGTCCAAAAATCATCTTTCTCACCCATTGCACACCCAACTTGCGGTGCTTATGCACTAATAACATTCATCATCACACCTCCAATTTCCAGCTTCATAATCATTACTCTGCCTGACACTCATTTCATCTCCAAAACACTCCTGACATACTGTTCCTTCAGAATAACCCCTACTCCATTTCTCCTCCCATCCACACCATGATAGAACAATACGAATCCACATCCGATCCACCTGGCCTTACTCCCTTTCCATTTAGTCTCTTGCACGCACAATATATCAACCTTCCTTCTCTCCATCATATCTGCTAACTCTCTCCCCTTACCAGTTATACTGCCCACATTCAAAGTTCCTACCCTCAGTTCCACTCTCTTTACCTTCCTCCTGTCCTCCTGCCTCCGGACACGTCTTCCCCCTCTTCTTCTCCTTCTTCTTCTTAAGCCAACAGTAGCCCAATTTCCGTCAGCACCCTGTTGACAAACAGTACTGGTGGCGGTCATTGTTAACCTGGGGATCGACCGATCCAGTATGGAAATTTGTATTGTTGTCTGCATATTGATTTGGCAAAATTTTTCACCAGATGCCCTTCCTGATGTAACCCTCCCCATTTATCCAGGCTTGGGACCGGCACGAAGAAACACACTGGTTTGTTCATCCCCTGTGGCTGGGTTATGAAGGGACTGACTGACATAATGTGATTTTCTTTGCATCATTAACGTTCACTGTTTTCTACCTTTGCATTTTGTCATGTGTACTTTTGCTGTTCAGTTTTGCTCTTTTTGTAATTTGCAGCCACTGTACCTTAAGCCTGGTTGGTAGTCCTGAAAGACAGACTTAAAATAGTGTCTGGATGACGTCTAAGCTGATGTCTCCTTTTCCCTGCAGCTTGCCTTTGGCTCCTTCTATCAGTATTAGTTATAGTCTGGAGCAGGAACTGGAAGTGATGCTTTTGCCCTGAAACCAAAGGGACAGACGTCATCAGGGAGGGGTCCGGAAGTGGCATCATCAGAAACAGGGAGAGTTTCCCATGTCTGGTCTGCTGAGAGAAAAGAGAAAAAAGTTTACTGCAGCTCGCCACCCCCTGGTTTGGTATGGAATTACCTTCTTTTGGTCCTTTTAGCTGCCTTCCATGCACATATGTGTGACAATATATATATTTAATAGGCTAATCATACCACACATGGATGCGGCACCTATAAATCCCTCTTTTACATTTAAATCTATCATTCCTCCTGACCGCGTATTGGTTTGCTATTTTTCTATTAAGGCTATTTTTCCTTCACTTGCGATGCTGAAAAAGAACCCATATCTGGGAAGTTGCCTCACACTGTTTAGGATAGGTGATGCTCATTTCCCTATTTTGAAATAAAGACAATGTACATTCATTGTTAACATCCCACATTCAAAGCTGCATTCTGGAGTGAGTATATTTTTGTCTGATGGGTCAACCTGAGACACTTGATATTATTAACAGATTAAGCTTGTACTCAGCTTCAAAAGAGATAAAAGTAACAGCAGCAAAACAGTTAATATCCACTAAACAACAGCATGCTTTAATCTCTTTCAGATCTTTCATATTCCATAAAAAATATTCAATTTAGAACACTTAAATATCCTCTGTAGTATTCTTTTTGTGTTTAGTTAGTATGGGGGTACTTTTTAATTAATACATTCATAAACCTGCCAATGAATTGGAATTCAATTGAAAATATATGAATTAATCAGGTTTTTAAAGGAAAATCAGATTTAGTATGAACATAAATTCTGACAAACATAACCTTTGAATTTTTCGGGTGAGCAATATGTGGCATAAAATGCAATATTTAAAATTAGGCAAGTAAAAAATTATAGGAGGTGCCATGATTTTGTTTATTTATTCATATTCTTAATACTAGCCAAATATACCGTGAGAGAAGCATGGGTTATTAACCGGATGGCAGGCCCGAGAGGAGCGATGGAGATATTGGTTGGCTGGGTGGAAAGATAACTCTGTGCCCTGCTGGTATGAAATAATGGATAGACCAGTGGAAGCCTGAACTTGTAAGTGATTCCATCCCCCATGCACTGGGTAGCAGTGGTCCTCATATGAGAACCAAGTTGGAGCACCGGCAAGAGAAATGGAGTCCGGAAGTGCAGCCCTGTAGGGGTCCCTTGGGATTGGTACAGGGTGCTATCGGTGTAGGACCACCCTTCTTTGTCTATGGTTCGGATGTGCTTCCTGGAGGAGACAGAATGGCACGGGAAGCATTCCTGGGTTCAGCATAAAATGAAGCCTGCTGCCACACTTGAGTTGAGAGGCAGCAAGCAACACTCAGCAGAGGAGAGAAGGAGGAAGAATTGTGTATTGTGTGATTGGTGTTAATTTATTATATAATTGTGGCTTGTTATTGGGAGGATTGTGAGGAGGTGCCTGAGAAAGGAATAAAAAAACTTTATTTTACCCTGTCAATGTGTGGTGCTTTATTGTGTCTGTGGTTTGAAGCTTTTAGACACTCCCTTGTGGTATATATACATATTGTTTGTTATATATATATATATATCATTTGTTGATATATATTGATTGTTTGATAAAGGAAACCCTTTTGCAGTTGGGAAAAACAATATATGGGTGGCTGCCCCAAACCTTTATAATGTCTTGGACTTGTTTTTATGACAGTGGCGTAGTCGGCAGGATACAGTCCCAGAAGAAACCAGGTAGGAAAGTACCGGGGCCGAGTTTCTAGGCGGGGGAGTGTTTGGGGATCAGGAAGGACTCAGTACAGACTCCGCTCCTCAAATACAACCCTGGGCTTATAACTTACCAAATGGAGAATGTGAAGGGGACATACAGGCGTAGGCTGGTTTCTGGGGATGAAACAAAAAGGGCTTATTATGTTCTCTCGGAGGAGAGAGCTGAGCCGCCCATTGGGACTGAGGTCCCAGATAAATATGGGCTATCCCCAGTCCAGCAGGTAAAAATAATAAAAAACTGGACACTTGATCCTGAGAGATCAGTCCAGGAGCAGGCTATGGCCCTCTGGGAGCAGGTGGCTGTGTGGCTAAGGCCATTTGAATTAACCACCTGCCAAATAGTACAACAGGTAGCCTGTCTCCTCTTTTTAAAAGGTCTACCTAAAAACTTTGCCCAGCCGGACTGGGGTGAATTCCATTCTATGGAAGAGCTTATAAGGCTCTTGAAAACACCCAAGCCAGTCTTAAACTCTGGGAGAGCAGAACGGCCCTGTAGTGGATTTCCTAGAGATCATGTCCTACTGAATGAGTCTCTTACACATACATCGGAGCCTGTTTCTGAGTTTCTGGGCCACCGGGCGTGCAACCTACCTGGGAGCGATGCAGGATGTAGGTGGAAGGGGGGAGATAGCTTGTGTGCTCTTGCCAACCCCCTGACGTGTTCAAATACAGGATTTGTAGTCATTAATGGTTATAAACTCCTTGCCCTGTTTGCAACATTTCCATTGTTGATTGCCGATATGTTTTACCGCGACAGAGAATTAAAAAAAAGACCAGTATTAAATGTATTCACGGAGACCTCCGGATGTACGACACCGCCCTGTGTTTCGTGAGTCAGGGAGGAACGCTAAAAAAACATCCCATGGCGATCCACCCTAATCCTCCTTTCTCAGCGATTCTAGGACGGGACTGGTCAGAAAATAAATGCTGTAAACTATTGACTACTCCTGATAAAAACATAGGCCTCGTTGTAGATGGGGATAACTCGTCTCAAGCTGTCTCCACGCTGTGTACACAGCCAGCGAAGAGAGATACGGAAGCCCACGAGGAGGACGGGGAGATTCCTGGTCCGTCGCAGGCGAATACGTCATCCACCCGCGCCTCAACGAATCGGGAGGAATCCCCTCCACTTGAGGTCAGACTGGACTCTCTCTCCGACATTTACTTTCAGTTCAAAGAAACACTAGCTTCTTTTAAAAGGGAGCAGTGGAACGATGACTCCCTAAAATTTGCAAAAAATGCAGTAGTCCTGGTCAACGGCCAACACACACTTCAGCCCATGCCACAAGGACCTCACTTTGTAATAGAAAATGATCTATTATATTGGGTTTACGGAACATGGGGCGGAGGTTCGGAAACTGTTGTTAATTCCACGATCTTACCGGCGGCAGGTTTGTGAATTAGCTCACGCCCACCTCCTTGGAGGCCATTTAGGCTCTGAAAAAATTTTAGAGCAGATTAAGCTCAGATTTTATTGGCCGGGAATTAACGAGGAGGTTCGCCGTTTTTGTATTTCTTGTCCAGAATGTGACTGTGCTCCTCTTGTTCCCCTTCCCTTAATTGATGTCCCCTTTGAACGAATTGGGGTCGATATTGTAGGACCCTTGGAGCCCTCAGCCCGAGGACATAAATATATATCAGTCCTCGTGGATTCTGCGACCCGATATCCAGAAGCTGTTCCCTTGCGCTCAGCTACATCTAAAGCAATCGCACGGGAACTAGTAGGAGTATTTGCGCGTGTTGGTATTCCTAAAGAAGTCCTAATGGACCAAGGAACACCTTTTACCTCAGAGACATTCACGGAAACAGCCAAGTTACTGAAAATAAAGCACTTAAAGACCGCGGTATATCATCCTCAAACCGACGGTCTAGTGGAGAGGTTTAATCAGACTCTCAAGCAGATGCTTCGCAAGGTGGTCAGCGGGAATGGGAGGAATTGGGATCAACTCCTCCCCCTCGTTCTCTTTGCCTATCGGGCAATCCCACAAGCCTCTACAGGGTTCTCCCCTTTTGAATTGTTATACGGACGACAACCCTGAGGTATATTGGATATTTTGAAAAAAGGCTGGGAAGGAGAGGCTATTCCCTGTACAAATATTTTGGAATATATCGCACAGTTATACGATAGATTTGAGAAAATTCGACCTATTTTAGAAAGTCATATGGAAGAGGCACAAGCAGCACAGGCCCGTTATTAAGATCGTGGCATGACACTCCGAGAATTCCAGCCGTGATATCTTGTCATGGTATTAATTCCCACCTCTCATTCTAAATTACTCGCCCATTGGCAAGGCCCTTATGAAATTAAGGAGAGAAAAGGGTTGGTCGACTATTTGGTGAAACAACCCAGTCGTAGACCGACTGAGCGGGTTTATCATGTGAAGTTGCTGAAGCCGTGGAAGGAGAGGGAGCCAGATCCCTCCTCCGCTCAGCCCTGCTCATTCTTTGCTCACATAGACACCCTTAATTTCGGCGAGGAATTAACCTATAGACAAAGACGGGAGCTGCAATCAGCCATCCTGTCCGTCTCAGAAGTGGTGAGTGAAAAACCCGGACGGACCTCTCTGATTGTGCACGACATAGTGACTGAACCAGGGGTTATAGTCCGAGAGCGTCCCTATAGACTTCCTGAGGAAATCAAGCGGATGCTGGAACTAGGAGTGATTGAGGAAAGTTTTAGTCCCTGGTCCAGCACAATTGTCTTGGTTAGTAAGCCTGACGGCAGTTGGAGGTTTTGCAATGACTTCTGTCGGCTTAACCAGGTCTCCCTTTTTGATGAATATCCCATGCTTCGCGTTGATGACCTCCTCGAGAGACTTGGACATTTTTGACCACACTTGACATGACAAAAGGGTACTGGCAGATTCCTTTAACGGACTCTGCGAAGGTCAAGACCGCGTTCAGCACTCCTAGCGGACACTGGCAGTATCGTGTTCTTCCATTCGGGTTGCACGGGGCTCCTGCGACTTTCCACGTCTGGTGGACAAAGTGCTCCAACCCCATAATGCGTATAGTGCTGCCTATCTGGATGACGTGGTCATCTATTCCAGCACATGGAAGGAACACGTACAGCAGGTCACTGTGGTATTGCGGACACTAGGAGAAGCCGGGCTTCGTATTAATCCCAAGAAATGTTTCTTTGGATTGAAAGAAGCTAAATATTTGGGCTACCTGGTGGGTCGGGTTACTGTGAAACCACAGTGTTCAAAAATAGATGATTTTGTAAATGGTCCCGTCCTAAAACCAAGAGGCAGGTCCAAGCCTTTCTTGGTTTGGCCGGGTACTACCGCCGGTTTGTATCTCGGTTTTCAGAGAGAGCGGCGCCCTTGACTGATCTTACAAAGAAGAGGGCTCCTAATCATGTGGTATGGACTGACAAGGTGGATGCTGTATTTAGTGACTTAAAACAGGCTCTTACGTCAGCACCAATATTAAAAGCTCCTAATTTTTCTCTCCCTTTTATTCTCCAGATGGACGCTTCAGACACAGGCCTGGGTGCAGTGCTGAGCCAAAGCGTCGATGGTGTTGAACACCCCGTCATGTACCTAAGCTGGAAACTGTTGGATCAAGAGACCAGGTATGCAGCGGTGGAAAGAGAAGCCCTTGCGATCAAATGGGCGATTACGCAGTTGAGGTACTACCTCTTGGGCCGGGAGTTCACTCTAGTGACGGATCATGCTCCTTTACAGTGGATGGCCCTTCACAAGGAGTCGAATGCAAGGGTCACTAGGTGGTTTCTTGACCTTCAACCTTACAAGTTTTTGCTTATTCATCGTAAGGGTTCTCTCCATGCCAACGCTGATGCTCTCTCTCGTGCCCATGACCTCTCAGGTGCAGGACGCCCGACCTGATGGGTCTGGGCTGAGGGGGGGGCCTTGTCACACACGTGTGAGTAGGAGGCAGCTAAAGGGCTCAAGTAATTGTATTAAAACATCTGACCGGGGGCGGCGGAGTGCACTGACTGTCTTTCTCAGTTCCCTACAGACCTTTCCCGGGAAATCCTGCAAGGTTCCGGCACCTCTGAAGATGTCACTTCCGAAGCCAGCTCCTTTGATGCTGTCACTTCCAAAGCCGGCCCCTTTGATGACGTCACTTCCGAAGCTGGCCCCTTTTATGACGTCACTTCTGGTTCCGGTCCCTTTGATGACATCAGTTCCTCTCAAGACCTTTAAAGCCTCCATCTTAGGCTACTATAGCAGTTCTGTTTTGGACTCTGTGAGATGCACATCGATTGTTTGATAAGGGAAACCCTTTTGCAGCTGGGAAAAACAATATATGGGTGGCTGCCCCAAACCTTTATAATGTCTTGGACTTGTTTTTATGACAATATATATATATGAGAAAGTCATGTTAAAGTAGGCTGGTGCCCTGCCCAGGGTTTGTATCCTGCCTTGTGCCCCGTGTTGGCTGGGATTGGCTCCAGCAGAACTCCGTGACTCAGTAGATAGGATATAGTGGGTTAGATAATGGATAGGTGGATGTTAAAGTAATGTGTTTTCAGCAGTCTTTTAAAGTGCTCCACTGTATTAGCCTGGTGAACTCCTATCGGCAGGCTAGTCCAGATTTTAAGTGCATAACAGCAGAAAGTCGCCTCACCACTTCTTTTAAGATTAGCTCTTGGAATTCTAAGCAGACACTCATTTGAAGATCTAAGGTTACGATTTGCAGTGTAAGGTGAAAGGCATTCCGAGATATAGGATGGAGCGAGATTATTTAAAGCTTTGTAAACCATAAGCAATATTTTAAACTCCTTTCTAAAAGACACAGGTAACCAATGTAGTGACATCAAAACTGGAGAGATGTGTTTGGATTTTCTTTTCCTAGTTAAGATTCTAGCAGCTGCATTCTGCACTAGTTGCAGTCGATTGATGTCTTTTTTGGGTAGTCCAGAGAGGAGGGAATTACAGTAATCTAGCTGACTGAAAACAAAAGCGTGAACTAATTTCTCAGCATCTTGCAATGTAATAAGAGGTCTAACTTTTGCTATAAAATGCTGTCCTAGAAATAAAAAAATGCTGTCCTGGAAATCATCAATCAATAATTAATGATTAATATGTGATATAAAATTCAGGTCAGAGTCAATAGTTACCCCCACATTCTTTACCTCTGTCTTGACTTTAAATCCTAATGAATCAAGTTTATTTTCTAAAAATAACACCAAGATTTGTAACCTATGCAGACAAGGATGCAATAAAGCCAGGGATTTTCACTGAGGAATTGTCTGTTTTCTTTAAAGTGCCTGGAGATGCAATAATTAAAGCATCCGTTTTATCAGTATTTAGTCTGAGAAAGTTTTCAGACAATCAACGTTTGATGTTAGCCAAACATGCAACCAATGCAGGAGGAGGTAATGTTTACATAAGCCCAGTGTGTAAATAAATCCGTGTATCCTTGGCATAGCAGTGAAACTGTAGGCTGTGCAGTCTAATAATGACACCAAGAAGAAGCATATAAATGATAAAGAGGGCCAAGGACTGATCCCTGAGGGACACTCTGGAAAAAGTAAGATCGGTCAGACCTAAACCTACCGACAGCAACAAATTGCTGACCATCCTTAAGGTACGATTCTCTGACCACTTTGCTACCCTCAAACCACACTTATGCCGCAGTACCAGACATGTCCTTTACCCTTGAATAACACTCTTTTGGAACATCATAAGTCTTGTGTTTTCTCCCAAAAATGCTTTGCTCATACTCAACAATCAGGTGCCACGGCTTTAACACAGACACATGAAACACAGCCTACAAATCATGCGACAAAGTAATGTCTAAAAGTTGAGTAGCAAGATTACTCAAGAGCATGATAGACGTTGAGAACCTGAGCAGAAAAATATATCAAATCGGAGCTGCAGTGAGATGGAACTTGCTTAAATATTAGCTTAATTAATTCATGGGCTGCATGTGGGTGCCCCAGCCATAATAACCACTGTCATGAAAACTGGCACAGGGCATTATAGTGCCCTTCCTAAAGCAGCTATGCTTTGATAAATTACTGCCACTTACGCTTCAGATGTAAGGCATCAGGGTACTCAAGAAATGCTCATTAATTTGTTGTTATGTTTTTACCAATAATTAAATGATCAGTGATAAAGCAGACAAAGTAGAAATTCTTTTTAAAATACACATAGTCGTCAATCCTGCATTGTGAATCATTCTTTTATTTCATTTAGTTTGCCCTACTCTGAGTAGGTGACTCCTCCATTGTATGTGTTTTCTGGCTCTACACCAAGTATTCAAAGGCAGCAGACTTTGCATGCAAAGCACATTCTTGTGAACACTAAAATGTCCTTGTAGGCCGTCATAGATATACATTTTATTCATAGTGACATGAATACCTTTGCCATTATGTAAAAAGTTCTGCCAAAGTCACATTGTTACCGCTCCAGTTCTCATTACTGGCATTTTCTTTTTTTCAAGAAAGACTACAGCTGGATTTAATATAAACTCTTCTGTTGATAAGAGGTGCCACTTCCGTGGTTCACTGCTAAAAGAACAAACAAAAAAGTAAACCTGATCTAGAAGAATCTGTGCTGATTGTGATCTCCATTATAAAAAATTCTGCTGTCTTTTCTAATCTGATGTCTAATCAGGGCACTCAGATTAAATTTGGGATGCATACTTTTTTGCTTTCTACAGCATCTTTCTTTTCTTACTTTATCTTTATGCTGACAGTATAATACATCAGTTTCACCCCACAACCTGATTTATCTTTATTTCATATATTTCTGTAATAGTGTAAACTGTTTTAAAGGATTTTGTCAAATGAATACTAATGAGTAATAATAATGAATTGTATTAAAAAGCACCTTTCAAGGTACCCAAGGACACTGTATAACAATATACATAAAATCAAAGTCTAATAAACAAACAAACTAATGAAAACAACAAAAGGCAATATATTAATAAGGTAGGTTTTAAGTTTAGATTTAAAAACAGAAAGTGAGGGACGTGTATAAAGGTGCAAAGGCAGGGCATTCCATAACTGACACATATTTAACACATATGTTTAGGAAGTCACTGCGCACTGGAGAGATTACGAAGGACTGGAAAATGGCAAATATCATCCCATTATATTAAAAGGGTGACCGGGCAGATCCAAGAAACTATAGGCCAGTAAGCTTAACGTGCATCACAGGAAAATTAATGGAAGGAATTATTAAGGATAAGATTGAGCAACACATGGCAAGGACAGGAGTTATTCTGAACAGTCAGCATGGGTTCAGAAGAGGGAGGTTGTGTTTTACTAACATGCTGGAATTCTATAAGGAGGCAACAAAAGGATACGATCAAAGTGGAGCTTATGATATTATTTATCTGGACGTTCAGAAAGCCTTTGATAAGGTGCCACATGAGAGGTTTGGCATCAAGAAGTGGGAGTTCAGGGTGATGTTTGTAGATGGGTGCAGAATTGGCTCAGACACAGGAAGCAGAGGGTGATGAGGGTGTGAGGAACCTTATCAGAACTGGCCGATGTTAAGAGTGGTGTTCCACAGTGGTCAGTGCTAGGGCCGCTGCTATTTTTAATATATATAAATGATTTAGATAGGAATATAAGTAACAAGCTGGCTAAGTTTGCAGATGATACCAAGATAGGTGGATTAGCAGATAATTTGGAATCCGTTGTTTCATTACAGAAGGACTTGGATAGCATACAGTCTTGGGCAGATTTGTGGCAGATGAAATTTAATGTCAGTACATGTAAAGTATTGCACATAGAAAGTAAAAATGTTAAGGTTTGAATACACAATGGGCGGTCGGAAAATCGAGAGAGCACCTTATGAGAAGGATTTAGGAGTCATAGTGGACTCTAAGCTATCGACTTCCCGACAGAGTTCAGAAGCCATTAAGTAGGCTAACAGAATGTTAGGTTATATAGCACAATCTGTGGAGTAGAAGTCCAAGGAGGTTCTGCTCAACCTTTATAATGCACTGGTGAGGCCTCATCTTGAGTACTGTGTGTAGTTTTAGTCTCCAGGCTACAAAAAGGACATAGCAGCACAAGAAAAGGACCAGAGAAGAGCAACTAGGCTGATTCCAGGGCTACAGGGGTTGAATTATGAGGAAAGATTAAAAGAGCTGAGCCTTTACAGTTTAAGCAAAAGATGATTAAGAGGTGACATGATTGAAGTGTTTAAAATTATGAAGGGAATTAGTCCAGTGGATCGAGACTATTATTTTAAAATGAGTTCATCAAGAACATGGGGACACAGTTGGAAACTTGTTAAGGGTAAATTTTGCACAAACATTAGGATGTTTTTATTTGCCTAAAGAATGATAGACACTTGGAATAAGCTACCAAGTAGTGTGGTAGACAGTAAGACGTTAGGGACTTTCAAAACTCGACATGATGTTTTCTTGGAAGAAATAAGTGGATAGGACTGGTGAGCTTTGTTGGGCTGAATGGCCTGTTCTCGTCTAGAGTGTTCTAATGTTCTAACTGTGGTCCTGATACACTAAAAGCCCTGTCACCCAAAGTGCACAATCTGCACAATGGAAAGGTTAACAGCAAGGTGTCAGTGTGGAAGAAATTAAAATTAGATATAGTAATAGAATCCATCCATCCATTCATTATCCAACACGCTATATCCTAACCACAGTGTTACGGGGGTCTTCTGGAGCCAATCCCAGCCAACACAGGGCGCAAGGCAGGAAACAAACCCCGGGCAAGGTGCCAGCCCACCGCAGGGCACACACACCAAGCACACACTAGGGACAATTTAGGATTGCCAATTCACCTAATCCGCATGTCTTTGGACTGTGGGAGGAAACCGGAGCACCCGGAGAAAACCCACGCAGACACGGGGAGAACATGCAAACTCCACGCAGGAAGGCGGACGGCCACCGTGCCGCCCATATTAATAGAATCTTATCTTAAATTTAGAACCTCTTACTATTAGAAACCAGGCAGAAGAAGAGCCGTTCTATATGTTTTTTATTGTCACTTCATGAAGAGGGAGCATTCTCACAAGCAGTCTATTACAGCAGGTTCAGAATGGTGAAAATATTAAAGGGTAGAGGTTCTGGTTTATAAGCAAATAAATTTACATAACAGTGTCAATCAATACATGCATTTACTCTGGTTGGTTCATCAGCTTATACCCAAATGACATATAAAATAAAAGTAAATCAATGTACACACAGCAAACCAAAATACTTACTATTACAGTACATTTAAATTACTAGGGGGCTTTGCCCCATGCTAACTTCACTTGCCAAACCCAGGGCAGGTACTATGCACTAGCCACTTTACGGTTCAGCTGCTTGCGTATGGGGATGCGGATGTACAATTTCAACAGATTGTTATTTTCATAGGAATTGTTACATATGCATAGTAGAACTAAGTTTTTTAAATTACAGAGAGTAATTAACCATATTAAATAGTAAAACGCAATAATTTATAAGTAAATTATGCTTCATGTTGCTTTAGAGTTATTTGTTGTGTTTTACGATTTCATTCTGTTTGGAATTTGAAATTAACTCGCAAATACTTTTTAAACTTACACTTTTACTGTAAAACTTCAGTAAAAACAATTTTTAAATTACATTTCTGTCAATATCACATTGAATTTTGATTCTGTGTTTGGACTTACATCATGACAACGCAATGTATACTGTAACTGCCTGTGACTGAATTTCATTTCTTTCTCTCTAACAAATAAACCAACTTTTTTAAATGTTTGTGTCTGTGATTTGTTAATTGTCTTTGCAAAAGCTATTCTAACGGGAAACTGTTAACCTTTTAATACTGTGGCAGGATGCTTGGGGTCAGACCCAGCCGGGATGCCTGGAAGGGCCAGGAGGCAGTTTATATATCCCCTGGACCACGAGGGGGCAAACGCCCTGGATAGTATGGGGACCATGGGATCAGAGCGAGGAGGCTCAAACCCATTGGGACCTGTGGCCACTACTAGGGGGCGCCCCGAGCCTCATAGAGCCCGGGATATCTGCACTTCCGCCACACCTGAGAAGGTGGATGGAGGACCTTCCAGGGACGCTCGGAGTGCTTCCCGGTGCTCATGCAGCACTTCCGCCACACCCGGAAGTGCTGCCGGAAAGGACATAAGCGAGCACCTGGAGCACATCAGGGTGACTATAAAAGGGGCCACTTTCCTACAGTCAGGGAGCAAGAGTCGGGTGCTGGAGGAGGACGAAGCTCCAGGAAGGGAAGAAAGGAGGCCCACAGACATTGAAAGGCCCGTGATTTGGGGTGATTGGTGTGGGAGCACTGTGTGCTGTGCGGGACTGTGTTGGGGACATTTGTGTAATAAAATTGTGTGTTTTCTAGTAGAGCTGGTGTCTGTCTGATGGTGTTCGTGCTACCTCTCACAATACGAATGGCATATCAAGATCTCCTTTGGTCTCTAATGTTATCAGCGGGAGATGTACTACATTACCTTTCTTGAATACATCCTTCTTTTAACAGTAATTCGGGCGGTGGAAGACTGTACTGTGTTAACGGTTGTAGATATTCTTCAGAAAATTGTAAGTTGATGTTTTTATCTTCCATACAATCACCACCAACTGTTTCAGCATAGTCTATTGATACACATTTAACCAAGTTGCTGTATAACCGATCAACAATTTTCGTGTTAATTCATTTGACTTCATCATACTCCATTGTACTTCTTTATTAGGATGATGTTTTCATGCCGGTATCCGTTGTCATTTCTATGCCATTCTTCTTAAACAATTTAACTTTAGTTTCATCAGTCGACAAAATGCTTTCTCAATAGCAATGTGGAGTGTCAAGGTGGTCTTTGACAAACTTCAGTCATGAAGCAATGTTGGTTTTTTTTGGAGCACAGTGACTTTCTCAATGCCTGTTCAATGTTTTTGTATATGGCTGACTCATGAACAGAGATGTTAACCTGTCACATTAAGACCTTCAAGCCTTTAGCTCTTACTTCAGGGTTCCGCTTTACCTCATTGACCATTCTTTGTTGTGCCATTCAAGTCATCTACTTCTAGGGAGAGTAGCTACATTGCTAAATCATCTCCATTACTGCACAATTTGTCTAACTGTGGACTGAAGAATATCTAAACTCTTTGAAATTACCCTGTAACCCTTTCCATCTTTATGTAAATTTGCACTTCTTGACCTTAGATCTTCTGAGATTTTATTTTCACAAGTCACGCTTCACAACAGCATATGCTTCTTGTGAATCACAAACTCCAATTGTTTGAGTCTTTTTAATTTGGTCAAAGTAGCTCTGAGCCACACATCAAATCTTATTTTATTGGTTGGTCTTCAGGTTTGCAAACTCCTGACTCCAGTTAACTTCTTTTGAAGTCTTCAGCCTAGGGATTTACAGTACATACTTTTTCTAAACTACATTGTGAATGTTTAAATGATCTATTGAGTATGTACAAGAACAATACAAAATTTGTGCGTTACTAGTTAAACCATTATGTGTTTGTTCATTTTTGTATCTAAGATGAAAGTCAGACCATATTTTAAAACAAACATACAAAAATATGGTTATTTCCAATTCAAATGAACCCAGGCTGGATGAATTGTGAGCCAAAGGTGCCACTAGTGTGTTATCATACTACATTATCAAAGCCATGGAGTCTAATTCAGGGGTGGGCAAAGTCAGTCCTGGAGGGCCGCAGTGGCTGCAGGTTTTTGTTCCAACCCAATTGCTCAATTAGAAAGCAATTGTTGCCAATGATTTAATTTCATGGCTTGCTACTACTTTAACTCTGCCATGTCAAGTCATTCTCATATCCTAGATTTTTTTTTTCCTTTCTAAGGATGTCATCCAAATGATTTGAAGTCTAAAACCGGATGAGTAATTCTCAGTCCTTCACTTTTTTCTCTTCACTTTCCTTCCAAGTATTTAGTTAAACCAAACAGTGCATGATAAATACACACAGGTAAATGGAAACAAGCTAAATGGAGAGCTGCTGGTTTCTTTTGTCAAATGCATCTTATTGCTAATAAAGAGCAATTAAAAACCAAGACTACAGCTGTTATAGACTAAAATAGGTAATAAGGGCTCAAAATCTTAACGAGCGAGACAATGAAAATAAAGCATTAAGTGCTTCTTATTAAGCAACTAGTTTGGAGCAAAAACCCACAGCAACTGAGGCCCTCCAGGAACGACTTTGTCCACCTCTGGTTTAATTGATTGTTTTGGGGGTCAGAACCAATCCTGGCATCAATGGGTGAAAGGAATGAAAAGGCCCAGGGCAGGACACCAGTCCATCACAGAGCTCAAAAGGGCCAGTTAGGAATCACCATTATACAGGGTTTATGCATAAACCAGAGTAGATAAAAACAAAACATACAGAGACACTGAGAGAACATGCAAACTTCACAAAGACAACATCAGGGTGTGGGATTTAAACCTACAATTCTGGCAGTAGTGTAATTTTTGTAGTGATAGGAAAATGAAGCCTCATGAAGCTTTGAGGCTTTCTTCCTATTTTTGCCGGAAAAGATTTGAAGCTTTGACGCCTCAGCCCCAGTATGAACAGCAGCATCTGGTGGTTAACTGAAGTCAAGGCAAGCGCACAAGAGCACAAGTGAAGCAGCATTCACTGTTTCAGTCTCCTGTCATCAGTAAAAGGTCAGAAAAGTCTGTGATCGTTTCATTCTGCTAAGGTCCTTGTCCATTTATACTATTTAATTTTTGAACCCGTTTTGCACTGTTAGTCACAATCTGTCACCAAAGCTCTCCAAACCTCTCTCGCCTCACAACCCAACTTTGTTGAATGAGAATGATGCATTTTATATAGGCTACCTGTTAATTTACACCAAAGCTGTCAAATCAATGAAATGCTGTCAAACCAATAAAGCGAGCTGTGCAGCACTGATGACGTTCAAAGCTTCAAACGTCATGGGTCACATGACAAGCTCCAACACAGTGATTTGGCTCACTACGCTTCAGATTCACTGACACAAGCTTCGACGCTTCAGTATCATTTTCCCATCTCTAAATTATTGTTGCAAGATTTGTATAATATAGAAGAGGGGTTCTCAAACTTGGACCTGGGGACCCACTGTGGCTGCATGTCCAACCTGTTTGTTTTTAGTTGGACTTCTGGGCCAATTAAATGAACTGTTATTTCCCAGATTCTTTGTTTTGGGAACAATGCAATATACAGATTAGAAAATTAAGTTTGGTAAAAAAAAAATAACTTAAAATGTGCTAAGCAGTTATATGGGAACAGTGTATTTTTTTTTCTTTTTAACAATATTTTCATCTTGATTTTCATTCTGTTTTTCTAGGTGTTCTAATTGTTTAATTAATCCATTGTTTGCTAATTAGTGGGTCTGATGCTAAAGTAGTTGCAGCCTTTAATGATTCAGTGTTGTTAGTCTGGGTGTCTGCTCTGCTTGTTTTTTAATTGTCATTATTATTAGAAAGGGCAAAATAAAATGAAATCAAGAAAAATGAGTTAAGCAGTTAAATCTATAGCAAAAACAGAAATATTTCTAAATGTCTTCTAGATGTAAAAATCATGCTGCTGTAATAAGAAGAGAGATATAAGAGAAGAGAAAAAAAATACCAGCTAATTAAATGAGATCGGTGATATCAGTTGTTGTCACTGATTATGAATCTGGCTGAAACAAAAACCTGAAGCCACAGTGGGCCTCCAGGACTGACTTTGAGAACCTCTGATATAGAACACGCAGGTTAACTAGGCATGTTTGTGTATTTACACATAATATTACATGAAAACAGACACGTTTTGAACTATGTCTCCAGAAACAAAAAGCACTTGACTGAGGACATAGGAACTTGTAGACCAAGCTGCTATCCACCCCAAATATAAACGATAGTAAAGCCATTGTTTTGTGCATCAGTGGGGACACAATTAATGTTATTAGTTGCCTCAGTACACTGCATTAACATCGAATTCCAGGACCCCCTTGTATTTTTTCACAACACTTGCCAATGTTGATTTCAAAGGAAAGAAGCCATACGCAAAGCGGAGGAAACACAGCTGCTTATCTAACAAGCACAGTGGCACTGACAGCCTGGAGCTGCTCCAGCTGTGGTGGTTGATGTGAAGAATGAAAATATTTAGCCAGCTCTCCCTCTCTGTGTTAACCTGTACTGTATTTTCTGAGTAAATAAACTCTGTGGCCTGAACGTGATTGCGTGAGAGGGCTCTGTGACTGCTCTGCTCGTGCCAAGTCTGGTGGATCGTCACCCTACAGCTCGGTAAACTTTAGCAGGCTTTCTGCGCAGCCCTGATGAAATGCAGTCATTTTGACGCAGCAGAGCACTAACTCCTGCCTCACAGACAGATGTTTGTGATGTGGGAGTGAACTGAAGAGAGAAAAAGCATCGCCGCTCTGGCCCAAGTGCAGCATGCGATAAAGACCTGACACGTCTGAGCTTTCCAGACTAGGCGACTGGTTGGGTGTGTATTCTTGTCAAGGGTCTGAGCCAGGGCTGTGTGCGTGACAAGAAATAATGTCTCATTTAGCAGGACTTGGGTCAAGTCTCACAATACAATTGTAATCTGATCTGTTCAGGAAGAACTGTTTTACAGATGAGGAAAAAAAAAATCAATTTTTAATGAAAATGATTTGCTTAGAAAAAAATTATAGCTAGTTTGAAAGACAATAAAAATGAGTCAAATCTATGTAATTTCTAAGCATCAAGAAGAACAATGGATATAAAGAAATAAATACAAATAAATGAGGGCTTAACTATGTGACATGAATAAAACAAACCTGTGTGGTGCTGCCATCTTGGTGATACACCTTTAGCTGATGCATATGTAGAGATCAATGAACCCAATCAACAATCTTCACACTGAATGCCCTTTAAAGTGAAAAAAATAAAAAAAATTATGAAACAGTGCAGGAAATCTGCTTAAAATGTTCACAGTAAATACAGTATATTACAGTATTAACCACACTGATCAGCACAGCAGCCACATTTTCAAAACAGCAGATGAATTTAACAAGCTCTGTAAAACTAACTCAGCCAGTCACAAAGTAAAAATAATTAAATCAGCATGTGGCATTAGAAAGTGAGGTATATGTACGGAGCTCCAAAGGTATACACATTAAATTAAACAGTCCAATATACAAGCAAAATTAATGAGAACAACAAAAGTCAATATTAAAAAGATTGGTTTTAAAGTCTAGATTTAAAAACAGAAAATGAGGTAAATGCATGGAGCTCCAACGTCAGGGCATTCCATAACTGTGGCCCTAAAAGCCCTGTCACCCATAGTGCACAATCTGCACACTGGAATAGTTAACACAAGCAAGCATTCAACAGATGATCAATGGCAAAACACTGGCTTCTCTTCCCATTAAGGCATAACATGAGCAACAAAGTCATTTATAAAGTGCAATGCTTGTTGCTTATTGGATGAAATGACAGAGATCAGAAAATGTACTCCATTAATGTAACGTAATGATTACAACTCCAGTCACCAATACTAACATTAATGGCATAACTGTTAGAACATTAGAACACTCTAGATGAGAACAGGCCATTCAGCCCAATAAAGCTCGCCAGTCCTATCTACTTGTTTCCTCCAAGAAAACATCCAGTCGAGTTTTGAAAGTCCCTAACGTCTTACTGTCTACCACACTACTTGGTAGCTTATTCCAAGTGCCTATCGTTCTTTGTGTAAAAAAAAACTTCCTAATGTTTGTGCGAAATTTACTCTTAATAAGTTTCCAACTGTGTCCCCGTGCTCTTGATGAACTCATTTTAAAATAACAGACTCGATCCACTGTACTAATTTCCTTCATAATTTTAAACACTTCAGTCATGTCTCCTCTTAATCTTCTTTTGCTTAAACTCTAAAGGCTCAGCTCTTTTAATCTTTCCTCATAACTCAACCCCTGTAGCCCTGGAATCAGCCTAGTTGTTCTTCTCTGGACCTTTTCTAGTGCTGCTATGTCCTTTTTGTAGTCTGGAGACCAAAACTGCACACAGTACTCAAGATGAGGCCTCACCAGTGCATCATAAAGGTTGAGCAGAACCTCCTTGGACTTGTACTCTACACATCAAGGCGCTATATAACCTAACATTCTGTTTGCCTTCTTAATGGCTTCTGAACGCTGTCGGAAAGTCGATAGCTTAGAGTCCACTATGAATCCTAAATCCTTCTCATAAGGTGTACTCTCGATTTTCCGACCGTCCATTGTGTATTCAAACCTAACATTTTTACTTCCTATGTGTAATACTTTACATTTACTGACATTAAATTTCATCTGCCACAAATCTGCCCAAGCCTGTATGCTATCCAAGTCCTTCTGTAATGATATAACGGATTCCAAATTATCTGCTAATCCACCTATCTTGGTATCATCTGCAAACTTAACCAGCTTGTTACTTATATTCCTATCTAAATCATTTATATACTGTTGTCATGTATGTTTAGTTTCATTGACTGGTTGTACATTTTCCGTATTAATGTAAAGAGTAAAGAATCTGAATAGGCGTTAGAAACCTATGGACTACTTGGGAAGGAGCACCTGACTAAGAGGGCCAATAAAAGCAAAAAGGGGAGGGGCTGACCATAACTAAAAAGGTAAAGGTGCAGTAGCAAAGAAGAGGAGAGAGGCAAGGAACAGAGAGAAAGTTGTGTAAATTAAAGGAAACATTGTGCCACATACAGAAGATGTCAGATGAAAATGGGATCTTTTTTTATAGAAGGCAAGAAGACTTGACAACATAAAGGATCCTTTTAACTTTTTATGGTGAAATTATGAGCTGGCCTGACATGCCTGTGTGAGGAGGCAGTGGGAGAAAGAAGTTTCCCTGGAATGGGATATGGTTTGGGTATAACTCTATCAATAATGGACATTAAAATATAACCTTTATTCTACTTATGGACATTTAAATGTACTCTGTGAATCCTTTAAGATAACTCTTATTTGTGTATTCATGCTTTGTTAGTGGAGTGTTTTGCATTGTAATCCATGAATGTTAAGGGGTGCCCTACAGCATGGGAGTCTTATAAATAGCTGATTTATTTGTTATGTGCATTTTACTGTTGTTACAATGACAAGTGTTTTTTCTGGCAATGCAGTTTGCTTCTATTGGTGTGCTTTGTACTTGTTTTATGGGTAGAAAGGAAGTATTTTTTGGTCTTTCATATTCTGGATCATTTTTTTTCTCTTTGCTGGCTCTCTTGTGTTCAAAGGCACACATTATAATCGTGCTGTCTCAGGGCAGGAAAAGGGTCTTGAGGAGCAAGAATAACATAAAGAGTTGCAAGAATGAAAGAAACACATGCAGTCTTCACAGTTAAAAAACAACAACATTTATTTATATAGCACATTTTCATACAAATTACAAGATGAAGAATGAAAAAAGAAAACTATAAAAATAAGATTAGGCAATACTAAGTAACAAAGAATAAAGTAATATCTGATGGCCAAAACTCTACATGTTTTTCTAATACTGTAAAAAATCATATATCTCTAAAAACAAAAATACAGAATTGTAGAGTACCTTTGATGTATTCTTTCCTTAATGTTTGGCCACTTGTTTTCATCAACAGTAATGCAGCAGGGGAAATGCCTCGTAATTCAGTCCTGGTAGCTTCACACAGTGATTACCAGACAAGCCTCACTCATGGTGTTCACTGGTGGCATTTGTTCAGAAGGATGCTTGTCAAACAGCATTTTAAGGTCTCTCAGAGCATGAAGAAAAAAGATTTTCTGGTCTGATGAGACAAACATTGAACTTTTTGGACAGAACTCCAAGCACTAAATCTGTTGGAGACTAGGCACTGCTCATCACTTGTCTAGCACCATCTTTGCAGTGAAGAAGGTTGTGGAAGCATAATGCTTTGGGGTGCTTCTCAGTGGTAAAGACAAGGCCATTGGTTAGAGGGAATGAAGAATACAGCCAGATACACAAAGGTTCTTGAATAAGAGCTGCTCCAGAGCACACACAATCTCAGAATGGGATGATGGTTCACTTTTCAGCATGACAATGAACTGGAGCATGCAGCCAAGACAAATTGGAGTGGTCCAGCCAAAGCCCAAACTTAAACCCCTTAGAACATGTCTGGAGAAACCTGAATATGGCAGTTTAAATCTATTACATAATAAAGTATGAAGAAAGTGAAGGGGTCTTAAGACTTTCTGAATCCACTCTCAATTTTCTATTGTTTCGTAATGTTCTTAAGATAATCTTATATGAAAATGCTACCCTGACCAAAGTGCTGCCAGAACAGATTGCCTTGCCGCCTCAGCCCACATGCCGGCCGTGCACACCAGTCCCTAGAGCTGTGAGACAGAAGCACAAATTTTTAAAATTTAGAAATTCTTGGCCGCCTACAGCACTCTTCAGCCTCTGTGGAGATCTCCACAGTGTTGTCATTCTGGTTTTCATTGACAAAAGATATTTCCAAATGATGTCAGCATCCTGACCAATTTCCAGAGCATTTCCTCACTGTCTCTAATTGTCCAGTAGTGCTCCATCCTGCTGGGTGAGTGCGTGACTTGCATGGAAGCCTGGCAAATTAATAACAGATTAAATATAGTAAGTTTTAGTTTGAACATGCCAACCACTGAGTAGCCAAACCAAGAACACAACCAAAAGGTCAGGGAAGCAACTTTCCCTTTGTTCCCTTGATCACAGCAAGTAAAAGCATTTTCTATTATGAAAGCCTGTTTTAGTCCCATGAGGACTCTGCAATGCATTCTTCACTGCTCATTATTTAGTTTGCTATTAAAGCTGCCGAACTCAATTATCAACTAGCAGACATCCTGGACAGTAGATGTCTGCAATATCCATTTGACACCAGATGGAACTGGTATCCGGATAACTCCATCTGGAAACACTGATGAGGATGATAATCAAGGCGTAACAACATCTGTTTGCATCATTGGGTTTATATTTGTTTTTATTTTTTTTTCTTTTCCACTTAGTTGTAACTAGAGTTTGCCAACTTTGTGTTTTCATCAAAGTGACTGGTAGGAAACAATAACGGCTGCTTCTAAATGTGTATGGTAAGAGTCAATCTTGGTTTGAACCAGAGGAATATCATTTAAGCATCATCTTTCTCTAAATCCCATAGTAAAATAACTTATGAATTCATCCTAATTGTACCTTGCAATTATTTTCCTTTGGAATAACCTACAACTGTTCATCAGTTTCAAAGATTTCTAGATACCTGAAGCAAATTGAAAATAAGGAAAAAGGAGATTTGAATCAGACTATATATTAAAGAACAAATATCTGTTGTGAATTTTCTCATAAATGTTAATAATACTGTATATCTTGTCATCTTTTATTTACTGTGTGAACAAAGGTCAGATAGGACCAGATGTATAAAATACAGGAGACTCCTATCTATTTTGCCTTGTCTCTGGGGAACTGTTTAGTGACTGAAGTATGTGGTTGTACTTATACTCAACGAGCAAATTATTTAGGACCACTATACTAATACTGGACAGGGCCTCCTTTTGCCCTCAAAACAGCCTTAAATCTTCATGGCATGGATTCCACAAGATGTTGTAAACATTTCATTGTGATTCTGGTCTATGCTGACATGATTGAATCATGCGATTTCCACAGATTTGTCAGTTGCACATTAATTCTCCTGTTCTACCACATTCCAAAGATGTTCTACAGGATTCAGATTTGGTGACTGGGAAGACCACTGAGGAACAGTGAACTCATGGTCATGTTCATGAAACCAGTTTGAGATGACTTTTGCTTTGTGACAGGGGGCATTATCATGCTAGACGTAGCCATTACAAGATAGATAAATTATGGCCATGAAGGCACATGGTCAGCAACAATACTCAAACAGGCCACAACATTCAAGAGATGATTGATTGGTATTAACTGGCTCAGACTGTGCTGATAAAACATTTCCCACACCATTACACCACCACCACAAGGCAGGTTGGGTGTGTGGATGCATGTTGTTGGCACAAAATCCTGACTATACCATCAATGTGTGCCACAGCAGAAATTGAGATTTATTAAGGAAGGCTACATTTTCCCAGTCTTCAACTGTCCAGCTTTGGTTTGCCTGTGCCCACTGCAGTGTAAGCTTTCTGCTCTGGGCTGACAGGAGTGTGGTTTTCTTCTGGTGTAGACCATCCATCTCAAGGTTCGATGCGTGATTCATTCTGAGATGCCTTTCTGCTCACCAGAGTTGTAGAGAGTGGTTATCTGAGTTATCATAGCCTTTCTCTCAGGTCTCTGACCTCTCTCATTAACAAGATGTTTCTGTCCACAGAACTGACACTCACTGGATGTTTTTTGTTTAACACACCATTCTGAGTAAACTCTGGAGACTATTGTTTGTGAAAATCCAAGGAGATGAGCAGTTACAAAACCAACCCTGATGTAATTTACGCAACAGTTTAAATACTAGCCTGACACGTCATCATCTAGCTGACATTTGGATGAACAAAGCCACAAACTCTTTTTGTACATGTCTTTCTGATCTGCCTGATCACGACTTTTCACTTCTCCTTTTAACTTCAATTCTTACTTTACACTGGCTCTGATGGTTTATTTTAGGATTGACTTTTGATTTCAACTTGTTTCTGTTTTTTGACAACATGTCTTTTCCTGGTCCTGCCTGTACTTACTCCAGAGCTGTTCTTAGGTTTTTGGGGGCCCTAGGCAAAGGTACCTGTCAGGGCCCTGCCGTTTCTATCCATATGAATGCATGATAATTATTTAATATGTATAAATGCATAATAATTATTTTATCCATATAAATGTGTAATAATTAAAGATGTGTAGCTTATCATTTTATGATTATATATTATATGTATCAGATATGAGAGGAACATGTCAATGGAACCTACTGACCACACCTAACACAGCATGTAAATCAAACCTTTAATGTGAAAACACCTTGAGTACCTTCGTTTTGCAAAGTCTTTGATTAGATAGATAGATAGATAGATAGATAGATAGATAGATAGATAGATAGATAGATAGATAGATAGATATTTTATTGATCCCAAGGGGGAAATTCACAATTAATTAAGTCTGAATAATCGAGGGAGTTGACGACTTCGTGCTCAACTGATATTAACGCTAAGTCATTCAATTGATCTTGCATCTTGCTTGTTCACAGATCACTCTTAATCAGCTTGAGCTTTGAAAAACTGCATTCAGGAGACATGACAGTTACAGGAATTGTCAAAGCGATACATAATACAACAGAGATGTTTGAGAAAGAACCTAGCAAATTGTTCTTGTATATGAATTACAAACCTTTAAGAGTAGAAATTGTTTGTGGAACCAAATTTGCTAAATTGCTCAATTTGGCACATAAATCGTAAGCATCAACATCAGACCTACTAATTTCATATGTTAGGATATTGCAGCAACTTTGTGGAATAGTTTATCCTCTCAGCTTCTGCTATGTATAGTATGATTGATCTGTTGCGCAGACACCCTGGCAGGTGAGGAGTATGATCTGCCCTTCCACTGGGGCCCCACAGTCACCATCGATGCTGCCTGTTGTTACTGTTTCCTCTCTGCTCGTACGTAACCATATTAATAATTCTGCCACCGGAGAAAATTTTTACTTCTGAAATAAGGATCTGTAAGTTGTATTTGGCTATGGCTAAAAAAAAAAAGGCCGGGCAGTTCCCTTTGGCAGTGGGGGCCCAAGGCGGTTACCTACCTTGCCTTTGCCTAAGAACGGCCCTGCTTACTCTTTCTCACTGTGCAATTTGCTGGTGATACAGCTTTGCAGAAGCATCGATTCTCATTCTTATTTCCTTACTTTGATGTTATTTCTTCCTAGGTATATCAACAGGTCTCCAAATTCCAATTACTCCACTTACACATAAAGGATGAACAGCTACAATGGCACACATTTTTTTTCCTCACCAGAGCCATAGCTTTCACTGTTTCAGCCAACACCAAAATGAAATCCAGAATGGAAAGTAGTTGGTGGCCATTGTAGAATAAATAGGGAGTTTTTTTGTGTATTTTGTGTAGCTAAGACAAATTGTCCAATACATGTAATGGATTGACAGTTCACTGTTAGTTCCAGCCTTGCACCCAGTGGTGCTGGAATAGTTTTCAGTTCCCAATGACTCAAAAAGGTGGATTCAGTATATGAAAGCATGGATAGGATGAATGAATTCCACCTCCCGGTTCATTGAAAATAATGATGCTTTCACTGACACAGTTTTAATTCTTAAGCGGTGAAAATACTTTGGATTCTTCCTATTTCTTTAAGCAAAAATATACTTCCAATCCACTGTGAGACCTCATATATAGCAAATTCCATATGATAATCAGTATGTTATATTATTTTTTCTATTTTTATACTAGGTGTCATATCTAAATGAACAGATGATTCAAAACTGACACTTCATCACTGGTGAATCACGCTTTTGAGTTTGATTACAAATCACGCCAAACTGCCAGCAATGCTAGCCGAGTGACAATAAATCACTTCTAGAAGTTGCGCCATGGGAACTTTTTCTCAGTACACTAACATTTCCATGACTCGGTCCTGTGATGACACTGCTTTTGAAACTCTTCCTGCAATGCATGAGTTTACGTGCTGCTGCCCTTACTCCTCCTTTATGACAGGATTTTGCACATGCAAATGTCAGAGGTCTATCATGTGGCCTCAGGCGAATGACTTATTCTGATTGCATTCTTGTAGACATCATGGAAGAAATATTTTCTTTGATGATTTCTATTTTAGGATTGGGTTCAATTGTGATGGCATCTATTTTTAGCTGCCTAAGATATTGAGCTGCAGTCTGCTCCTCACAAATTAATCTCTGAAGAGGGAATTTTAGAAGTTATAACAAGTGTGAAATAATATGTGAAAGTTTAGCAAAGTTGTAAAGTTATTCCATAAGTGTAAACCTTTGTGAAGCAATATTGGTTACCTTCTGTAACTCTCCTCTTTTATCTAACTAGTAGTCTTTCTAAACTTGTTTGAGCAAACTTTAATGTTTTTGATCAAGTTATTTATTGTCCTTCTCAAGAAAGATCCTGTAGGCTTGTAAACAAGCTCACCTTTTACAGATGTGGGGCAGGTTTTGTAATTAAAGATATCAAAGTGTAATACTGCTGTTTCACCTGAAGTATGTACATTGTCAGACACGTGAGCTTAGGGGATGGACACCTTCAGGGCTCCAGCAAAATAAGCATTGACTCTTTGAGACGTGAACAGGTGTTGTCTCTAAAACCGTCACCCCTTTTCATCTATAGACTTGAAGACCGTCATCCGGAAGATGGCTGAAATCGTTTCTATCGCTGTTATGAAAGCTCTGCCTCATGCCGGAGGTCAGAATTCATTAACAAACCTTCAACTGAGAGTACTGGAGCTCCTCTGCAGAAGCGCTGAGACTCAGTGTCTGTCATACTGCTTTACCTTTCTGTTAAAGGCATAGATCATTCTTTCTTTCTTTTCTTGATTTAATTCCCTTATTAAACAAGGTTATACCTTCAAGGTATAACAACCAAAATGTAATGTCAGTGAACTGACGAGGATATGTGAGGCGGTCAGGAGACAGATGTTAAAGCCAGAAAAAAGGTCAAAACCAGGAGATTAAAAATACATGCATTCAAGCCAAAACAAGAGACAAAAGCAATGGTCAAAATAAACAGGAGTAAAACTTAAAACCTGATGAGTGCTTTAAATTGATTAAAAGTTAAAATGAATGTTTTTAAAAATATTTCCCAGGGGAATGAAAAATCAAAAAAGAGGTCTCCTTAATACCTTTTTGGTTTCTTGTAGACAACAATGAGGTTAGAATGAAATTAAATAGAGACATTTCCTTTTGTCTCTGAGAAATAATGCCCCTTTATTCTCATAAGTGTCTCTTGAGTTTCAGCAGTGATCTCACACAAGGGGCTCACATTTTCCAAGTAGTGTCTTGACATTTTTCTTGCAATTTGAAAGCATTTGCATTATGTGCTCAGTAATATATTATGAAACATTTGGGCAGATGTTTGAGGTAATAAAACCCTTTACTATGATTACAAAACTGTAGTCCTTGGTTCTGAATAATATTATTATTTTCTCTAACTTATTTTGCTGTGGGCCCAATTAGATCATACTCATTCTAGATGAAAGGACACACAGTTTGCAATAATGGTTAAGCTTTTGGACTTCAAACCCAGGGGATTTGTGTTCAAATCCCACTGCTGACACCACTGTGTGACCACAACAAAGTCACTTCAGCTGCCAGTGTTCCAAATGGAAAAACAAAAAGAAATGTAACTGATCATGGCTCAAATGTTGGAAGTCACCTTAGATAAAAGCATCAATCCAATAATTAACAATAAATGTGGAGTCTGGAAAGAAATTAAAACAAGACTAGAAAGAGACATCACAAAACTTAACATGCTTTTCAAACCAAATTATAAATTTTGACTTCTCTTACATCTTCTTTTTGTCTGAAGCTGCTTCTACTAAGGAATTTTAGGGGAAACATATGTAACAAAGTTGATTTTTAAATGAAACAAATGAGAATCCCTTTTAAGTCTCATGAACTATCAAAGAGCAGCCATTAAGCAGTTACATTTTCCTGTGGGTTGTTATCTGCAGCTCGGGTAAATAAGTTAACTATTTGTTGGCCTTTCAACCCATTTCACAGCTATTCAAAGGTCACTCCCTACAAGGACACACCCCTAGTAATATGGGCAGCTGTCCTAAGAGCCCCAAAATGGTGGCAAATGCAAAAAACAAAATGGTGGCCAAAATACACCAAAATAAATAAAATTAAAAGACAAAAGGAGAATTCACGAATATGCACCAGAAACGTAATCTACAAGCTCAACAATCCCAAAAATGAGTGTCAGATCTCTGAAACTGGTCCAGAAGAGAAAGTAAAAATTTAAAAAATAGTAACCAGTTCATAACACAAGATAAACAATTAAGAAAAAGTGGCATTTTTAGAATTTAAAGTGATTAATCTCCTTAGTGTAAATGTTAACACTAGAAAAAGGAACTAAAACATTTTTTTTTCAACAAGAAAGAATGTCATTAGGTATAACAGAAACATGTAAATAGCAAAATGTCAACATATATGCAGTAGGAAAGTTATGCCTAGTTTTCACTAATGTACTGAAAGAGATTTAATACACTTCCTTCATGTGATGGCTTGAAACAGCCTGAATTTGCAATCAGGACAGTAGCAGCGTGTTTCTTTGTACCCATCTTCTTATATAATTTTATCTTTATGAGACGGGGTGAAATGTCAGTGTCAGTTATTGTAGGCAACCATAGTGACTTCCATATTTCCCCTGACACAAACATTGACAGTTGCTACATCATGACCATGTGCCTACTTGGACCACAGTGAACCTTCACATGACCACAGTCACCCCGCATATCACGCCAGTTCATTTATACAGTGCTGCATGCATAATTTTCATGACTGCTTGATTCAACTAATGGATTAGTTTCAGTTTGTTCTAAAACTGGCTTTACAGACTTTTGTTTACAAGCCATTGAGTAATTTGGTTGAAGGCTTTTTGAATATTGATCAGTTACCATAGCATGGCAAAAAACAACAGAATACACAAAGAGAAGGCAAAGACAATAAAGCCACTCATAGGAAAATATTACTGCTCAATGGATGATCTTTGATGGCTCATGAGACTTAAAATGAAAAACTCATTTATGTTTCATTTAAGAATCAACTTTGTCACAGCTATATCTCCTAACATTCCTTAGGAGAAAGGCAAAAAGGAGATACAGCTTAGGTAAAAGGAGTCATTATTGAGAATCTTGTTTGAAAATCATATTCTATTTTGTGAAATCTCTTTCTAATGTTGCTGTAATCTCTTTCAAGACTTCATATTGTTTACTTATTATTGGACTGATACATTTATCCAAGCTGACTTAATAATAATAATAATAATAATAATAATAATAATAATAATAGATAGATAGATAGATAGATAGATAGATAGATAGATAGATAGATAGATAGATACTTTATTAATCCCAAGGGGAAATTCACATAATCCAGCAGCAGTATACTGATACAAAGAAACAATATTAAATTAAATAGTAATAAAAATGAAAAAAAAAAAAAAAAAAATAAAAAAAAGGCAGACAATAACTTTGAGTAATGTTCGCATTTACTCCCCCAGGTGGAATTGAAGAGTCGCATAGTGTGGGGGAGGAACGATCTCCTCAGTCTGTCAGTGGAGCAGGACAGTAACAAAAGTCTGTCACTGAAGCTACTCCTCTGCCTGGAGATGATCCTGTTCAGTGGATGCAGTGGATTCTTCATGATTGACAGGAGTTTGCTTAATGCCCGTCGCTCTGCCACAGATGTTAAACTGTCCAACTTTACTCCTACAATAGAGCCTGCCTTCTTAACAAGTTTGTTCAGGCGTGAGGCGTCTTTCATCTTTATGCTGCCACCCCAGCACACCACCGCGTAGAAGAGGGCACTCGCCACAACCGTCTGGTAGAACATCTGCAGCATCTTACTGCAGATGTTGAAGGATGCCAACCTTCTCAGAAAGTATAGTCTGCTCTGACATTTCTTACATAGAGCATCAGTATTGGCAGTCCAGTCCAATTTTTCATCCAGCTGCACTCTCAGATATTTAAAGGTCTGCACCCTCTGCACACAGTCACCTCTGATGATCACAGGGTCCATTTACTCGTCAGGTAAATTAGGAACCACACCGGCATAAGCATTTCTTCTCAGTGCTTTAAGCTGACTACTTGAATAGGCGATTCTCGGAGTGTAAAAAAGTCAAGTAGTAAAATAGTAAATACATATATCTGTATCTATGGAACTGAAAATAAAGCAATAAGAATACAACCTAAGATTGGTATTAAATGATTGATTACATTTCTTTTGTTTTTCGAGGGAGGTGAAGTGACTTGCTCATAGTTACATGGTGTCAACAGTGGAATTTAAACACATAACCTGAGAGTTTGAAGTCCATGGTCTTAACCACTATGTCAAATTCCCTGCCTTATCTTCCAGAATGACTATTATCTAATTGGAGCAGTCTCTGTGTTTAAGAAGCATTTGAAGACTCTCTCGTTCTGTGAATATCTGTCTAACTGATGATCTCTTTGAGAGGTTCTTATACCTAATGAAAGATTAACTAGTCTTGTGGAGTTCTGTTTGGTTTAAAGCTCTTCACTTGTCACTGCCAATTTTGTTACATTGTCCTGTAACATTTACTCCAAAATAGTCCCCCAGGCTGATATTAACTCAATTACCATATATACTTGCGGATAAGTTCTCCCACAGATAAGTTGTGGACTTGATTTCATCGGATAATTTCTGGTATTTTAAAATGTTGTTTGTATAAGTCGAATGTGGAAAACTCACGCTATTGGTCCAAGAGGTTATGATATGCTAACACACACCTGAGAGAGTAACCATGGAGCACCCTGCCTTTTTTTTCTATGTGGGTGCGGCAATGCGCTGTATCTCCACGTGCTCCTAATCTCTCTCTCTCTCTCTGTTGTACCTACATGACCACACGGTAATACCCAAACTATTCCGATGTTTGAACTGATTTGTGTTTTTTGTATCTCACACCCTCATACATCTTTATCGTAAGAGCATCCCTTATCTACGATGGAGCGTTCGATCAGAAGAAAATATAAAGCTGGTTTCAAATTAAAAATATCAAAAGAAATTGGTAACTGCGCTGCTGCAACAAAATTTGATGCGTCTGAGAAACTGATGCAAGATTGGAGGAGGCAAGAAGATGTAAAAAAAAAAAAATTAAGCGTTGTATTTTTGAATGGGCATATAAGTTGGGGTCTGATTTTATGATCGATTTTTTGGGTTTCAAGACCCGAATTATACTTGAGTATATATGGTGGATTGACTTCTTTGGTAAGTCACTTTGAATAAAAGCATCTCCTAAATGAATGAATGTAAATGTAGATATAGCAAAGTAATCCAACTAAGAAGACATCTAAAGATTTCTCAGAAAAAGGCCAAGTTGTGGCTGTGTGTTCTTAGTTCTAATTCAAATAAAATCATTCTTCTGCATTCAAGTTGTGATATTTTTAATTCCTTAATTTTACAAGTAGTTTTGTCATTAAAATGGTTAAAGGATCTTGGCTTGCTGTAAATGCTGTGAAATGAGCACCTCGCTAATTCTTTCCAATTATTCTGTGAGCCAGACATATTCTTAGGTGCTCAGTCCACACATAGACAACTGAGTCTTTTCTAAAGTGAAACTTATATGACCTCAGGAAGGCTGAGAATATCATTCTGTTAATCCTTGAAACAAAGATCCTGTCTGGTCTTTTCACAGCAAAACAAAGTGCGACACTGTAGAAGACAGCAGACTCATATTGTTGACTATCCACAAAAGCAACGCACAGCAGCAAAATAATTTGAAAAAATGGGGAATTACAATATACGCTCACAATATATTGTGGTGTCACAATATATTTAAACACTGAAATTTCTTTTTTTTTTAATTTTTTAAAATGAATTGAACAAATTTGGTTTGATTTGTAGGAGCCAAGAAATTAAATTCATTAGTATTTAGAACAGCTCTGACACGTCAATGCATTTTAGCAGTTTTGTTGGTGGTTCTTTTCTAATATGCCAGTGATGGTTTTGGTGGTGCCTTGCACAACATGTCTTTCTCATTTCTGTCTTTAATCTTTCTTCATTCTTCCTCCTGGTAGTATCTATCAGCGGTAGAGCTGATACAGAAAGTATTCACACCCCCTTCACTTTCTGCACACTTTATTGTGTTGTAGATTTAAGTTTAAATGGTTACATTTTCTATTTTGCTAACAGTTTATACTCAATAACTAATAATGATAAAGTTAAAACATGTCTTTCAAATTTATAAATGTCTCAAAAACTGAAATCTCTCATTCATAGAATTATTCAGACCCTTAATTCAGTATTTTGTAGAAGCCCCTTTGGCAGCAATTACAGATTTAAGCCTTCTTAGATAAGCCTCTGCAAGCTTTGCACATCTGGGTTTGGGCAGTTTAACCTATTCCACCTGGCAGATGATTTCAAGCTCTGTTACACTGGATGGTAAGTGTCTGTAAACTTTTATCTTCAGGTCTGTCCACAGATGTTCTGTGGGTTTTAAGTCTGGACTTTGGCTGAGCCACTTAAGGACAGATAGAGACTTGTCCTGATGTCACTACAACATCTTCTTGATTATATGCTTTTAGTCATCCTGTTGAAAAGTGAGGCATCATCCCAGTCTGCGTACATTCAGGAGTAGGTTTTCTTCAAGGATCTCTCTGTATTTGGCTGTATCCATCCTTCTTTCATTCATTCATTCTGACCAGTCTCCCAGTCCCTGCAGCTAAGAAGCACCTGTCTCCACCATACTTCATCGTAGTGATGGTATTACGCAGGTGATGAGCAGTACTTGATCTTCATCAAGTTCACTTTTTGTCTTGCTAGACCAGACAATATTTTTTCCTCTTGCTCCGAGGGTCCTTTAAATACCATTTGGCATACTCCAATTTGATCTCAGAGGTCTATAGCGAGTTAATTGGACTTCATGGCTTGGTTTTCATCCTGACATGTAGTGTGAATTGTGGGACCTTATTTACAGAGGTGTTTGCTTTTCGAAATAATGTCCAATTGATTAACTTTGCCACAGGTGGACTCCAGTCAAGTTCTAGACACATCTCAAGAAGAATTCAAGCAGACATCCAAGCACTATTTAGAGTGCCACAGCAAAGGGTCTGAATACTTAAAAGAATAGGAGATTTCAGTTTTTGATTTTTATAACATTTTCAGACATTTTGAAAACATGTTTTTATTATTATGGTTTATTAAGTGTAGTTTGATGGGCAAAAATGGCAAATGTATTCATTATGAATGAAATATACAACTCAATATAGTATGCAGAAAGTAAAGGTGTCTGAAACTTTTTGAACCCACTATATTTAACCAGGGGCACAGGCTCATTAAAAACAGTATCTTTTATCATGTTGCCTATTATAGTCCTTTAAACAAACACTCTTGAACATTAGAGGAGAAATTGCACTTAAGTCAGCCAGGGTTTACTCCCTGCCTTGTATTAATGCTGTGTTGAGGCTGGGAATGACGTCACACCTGAGTTGAATGTGTTCCAGTCTGGAAATCCAACATGGACACCTCCGGGAAAACCTTTATTGTGCTTGCTTTTTTTGAATAAATGGCAGTTGATAACAATGCATTACGTGTTATTTTGCACATCCAAACATCGTAGCAGCATGTCACAAGATAAAAGATGGAGAGTACTATGTCTATTACTGATTTAATGAGACACAAACAGACAAAAGTGCTAATAAACAGTATAATACTGCAGCTTACACTAAAGTTGTCGATGTACGTCATTATTTTGGATTGACATCATAATCAGAAGTTGGACGAGCTCAAACTTGACAGACCAGCCCTGAGTTTCCTAGTGGAAAATACACTTGTGGGGGTGTCCTTAGGTGATCAAGTCCCCAAAATGACACCACGATACATTTTCTAGGCTCAGGAAATCTCAGGAAATATTAAAAAGAAACTCAAATAATCACAGCCTAGGATTGCCTCTTTATGCAAATCCTTTTTGGCATTTTGTTATATTTGTTCTTTTTAGGAATACATTTCTGAATACATTTTTTCTGAATACATATTCCCATTTATAAAGATTCTGTTCTGGAACTTATCTGTTCTATCTGAAAGTGTCATGATTACTTTACCTAGAAGGGCCTTGTTGTTTATTTTATAGATTTTCTGCACATTGTGTTAGTAACTTTGGAAGTCATTTCTTGATCTTGGGCCTAAAAAAGCCTGTGTGAGTAAGATCAGGAATGGCCAAAAAGGGGTAAAAACCAAGAGACTGCAATATAACACGTCAAAATAGAAATGAAAGGTGTGGACTATGGCCAGCATCTTATCCCGGCCAATACCCCCAAGCTGCCAGGTGGAGCCCTCCCTGCAACGTGGAGGTGCCCTGAATTCCAGCAGGGCATCATGGACCTTGGAGTTTTCCTTCACAGCCCTGCTGGATACCATGGGGTCACCAAAGGATGCTGCAGGGAGGCTCAAGAATTTGTATTCTCCATATAGCCTGAAAGTACTTCCCTGTCACGAGGACGGAAGAAATAAAGTACTGCTGGGTAATCACATGGACTGAGGGATCAGAAGCACCTCCGGGTCAAGGACTATAAAGGACTGTGGGAAACCCCAGCGTGTTGAGCTGAGTTGGGCGGTCTGGGAGTGGAGGATTTGATTATTGGGATTTATTATTGTATATGAGTATTGTGGAGTGGAGGGTGCTTTGTGCACTTTATTATAATAAAAAGTCATTGTTTCTGGACTTTTATCTGGTGTCTGGCATCTGTTCTGAGGGTTCAAGGGGACGACAGCACCCACTATCTATCACAAAGGCAAAAATTTTAAGTTAAAAAAATCACAAGTAAAGGGTCACCACCAAAAACGATAATTGTAAATTAGTTTTGAGAATAAATTTAGATAGAGCTGCCAGGGAAGAGGAAAAGAGGAAGGCCTAAGAGGAGGGTTAGGGTTAGGGTTAGAGAGGACATGCAGGTGATGGCTGTTACAGAACAAGATGCAGAGGACAGAAAGAAATGGAAGGAGATGATCCGCTGTAGCAACCCCTAACGGGAGCAGCCAAAAGAAGAAGAAGAAGTTTTGAGAATAAATTTGCTTGGCAAAAAGGGGTTTTGTATCCACAAACTCAGAAAAGAAAGTGTTCCAAAAGGATGACGTTTTAGCTTGTCACATCATAATCTAAAGGTGACAACCTTTGAAACAACGTAGGTTGCTGACTTAACAATGAGAGAAACAAATAGCATTGTCTTAAAAAAAAACAAATTGCAGTGAAGATGTCCTGAAATCATTCACAACACAAAAAGTAAGCCATGATTCAATTTTGTATCAGTATACTGCTGCTGGATTATGTGAATTTCCCCTTGGGATTAATAAAGTATCTATCTATCTATCTATCTATCTATCTATCTATCTATCTATCTATCTATCTATCTATCTATCTATCTATCTATCTATCTATCTATCTATCTATCTATCTATCTATCTATCTATAATATAGTGCCTGTCACACTATCTATCTATCTATTTATCTATCTAATAAAATGACAATTAAAATTAGATTCTTCTCCTTGACACCCTCCCCACCAAAAAAAGAGTATAAGAACATATAAAAAATGTAAAATAATCCAGTTAATGACAAAACTAATCTCTTGTTAACACATTGGAATGCAGCATATCATTAGAACAAGAGTCTCTGGTACAACAGGACCATAAGCAAGTTTCTTATTCATTACTAGGTTCTTGGCTCTTTAGTTGTATACTGTATAGAGATCTTTTCTGGGGAAAAGGTCCAAAGGCTGGATGGCTCGATTAATTTCAAAAAGACACAACACAAACGTTAACAATTGTAATACAGAGACAATCAGAGAGAAAAAAGCAGAATGTTTATTAGAAAGTAGTTTTTGTATCTTTTTCAAATATTAGTTCCAAAAATCAGTCCAATTAATAATACAATTCCATATGTGCTCCTACCAGAAGACAATAATCGAAAAAGATGTCAGATTATTCAGGTTACACTATTTGAAATGCATAGGTGGGAAATTAAAACTTTTCTTAGTTTTTCATACTTCCTTGACAGATTATATAAGAGGATGCAGTGGGGTAAACTAGAATGTTGGAGTGCTGCAAAATCATATTAGGACTGAGTGCAATGAGATACCCTAAGCCATAAGTACTCCCCTTAACTTAATTTTATAGGAGCCACTTAACAAATTCAGAACGTTAGCTAGAAAAAGACTTAATCTCAAGATTGTGTGTTAAACTACTGCAATTAAAAGTAAAAAAGGACCAAAAATGTTAACAATGAAGGAAGAAAATTACTCATTCATTAGAATATCATCTGTTTTAAACAGTTTCTCTTGAACAGTTGCCAAATTATCACTGCTCATTGTGTATAGGTGATGCAATCAGTGTGGAAGTTTCTGGATTGCCAGGGGCACACAAGGATATAAATGAGCTTGAAAGCGGAGGCAGTGCGTGGGCCCTGAGAAATGCTATTTTAAGTAACATAAACAATAGAAAGTCATTCAGAATGAGGAACTGACACAGTTTTAAAAGTGTGTCCAAAATAGAAAACAATGTCTACCAGGGTGTGCTAATAATAATAAAATATTAAAGTTTCCATTACATCTAAACTTACAACTGAACTTAATGAGTATTAAGTTTCAAATAAGGGTGGATTTGAGGAACCAAAACACCTATTACAATTGCTTTACAAATCAATAACACTTGTTGTTAGATAGAAATAAAAACAATGTTTGCTAGAAGAATGTTTTTTCCTCTGCAAATAACCATAATAATTGAGAAATATTTTTTAATGCAATGTTAGAATGAAGTGTGACTAATCCATTTAAAACGAATTAGTAATTATTATGGCTACATGCTATTATCATCCCTGTACAACTGGAGTGAGAGTGCTTGGTTTGCATTTCCAATAAATCAGACAAGATCCCGGTGGGCAAAGAACTCAAGCTTGGCTGCCCTTCATCATCGATCCTGTTCATAATTTTTATGGACAGAATTTCTAGGTACAGCTAAGGGGTGGAGGGGGTCCTGTTCAGTGACCTCAGGACTGTATCTCTACGTTTTGTAATTGATGTGGTCCTGTTTGCTTCATCAGGTATTTTTTGGGGAGGTTTGTGGCCAATTATGAAGCAGCTGGTGTGAGGATTAGCACTTCCAAGTCCGAGATTCTCATCTGGAAAAAGGTGGAATGATCTCTCCAAATTTCAGAGGAGGTGCTGCCCCAAGCAGAGGAGTATACAGAAAGAGTCTCAAGTGAGAATTGAACAAGGAGATCTGAGCATATCAGCAGTTATGCAGATATTGTACTGGTTAGTCATGATAAAGAGAGAGATGAGGTGAAAGGCAAACCTCTCCATTTACTTGCTAATCTATGTTCCTACCTTGACCTATGGCCATGAGCTTTGGGTAGTGACCAAAAGAACTACTGTACATTGCAGAAATAAATGTCTGAAATGTGTTTGCTTTGTATGGTGTTTGGGCTGAGCCTTAGAATCAGGGTGAGGAGCACAGGCATTCAGGAGGAGCTCAACGTTGAGCTACTGCTCCTCTGCATTGAAAGGAGCCAATTGAAGCGATTCAGGTATTTGATTAAGATGCCTCCTTGACACCTCCTGGAGGTCTTCCAGTTATGTCCAACTGTGCGAGACTGTTGGGGAGACCTAGGACACATTAGAGAGAATATTTCTCTGAGTTGGCCTGAGAACTCCTTGGTATCCACCCAAACGAGTTGGAGGAGGTGGTGGTTACAAAAAGGGATGTCTGTGTATATTTGCTTAGACTGCTGTCCACACAACCTGGAACAGATAAGCAGTTGAAAATGGATGGGTGGCTAGATGGACAGTAATTAAATGCATAAAATGGCATCATGTTTCGTATCATGCACCAGGTCCACATAGAGCAGTGGTCTCAAACACTGGTTCTGGAGGGCCGCAGCATCTGCAGGTTTTCATTCTAACCCTTCTCTTTATTAATGACCTGTTTTTGCTGCTAATTAACTTCTTTTGAATTAATTTTAGATGATTTGCTATTGAAGACTCTGACCCTTTAATTGTTTCTTTTTCCTTCATTAGCAGCCAATCAACAAGATACAAAAGAGCCAAAACATGATGAACAAACTGTGTCCATCATACAATATCTGAAAATATAGAAAGATGAAGGTCTCAGAAATGCTGATCTACTTCAGGTCCCCAAAACATTTTTCCAGTGCTCTTAGAAAAGAGGAAAACAATAATTTTGGAATTATATGCCATTGTACAATGAGAGCAGTAACAAGCCATGGAATTAAAGAATGGGTTTAATTAAAGAAAGAGAATTGGCACCTAATTAGGCAAATGGTTGGAGTTGAAGGTCCTGACTTAGTTGGTCTTCTGTTTGCTCACTCACGTCACACTTCATTTCTGTTTAGGTGCCATTTAAGGAAAGAAATGAAGCAGTTCAGAGGTACGATCGGGGAACAAACTTTAAAAAAAAAAACAATTAAAATAAAAGGAAAAGGAGTTAATTAGCAACAAAAACTGGTCACCAATTAAGAATAGGGTTAGAATGAAAACCTGCAGCTACTGCGGTCCTCCAGGACTGGAGTTTGAGACCACTGGCATAGAGGTTACAGTAGATTACCCAGTGACTGTAAAACAGAATGTGTGTGTGTGTGTAAATGGTAGACATGATGGAGTGGCACCCTGTAAGGGGTTTGTCTTTGTCTTGCGCTCAATGCTGCTGTGGAGGACTGTGGATCCACACGACTCTGAATTGGATTGTATGGCCTTTGGAATGCTATGTAAATGCATAGAGGAAAAGAAGCCAAAGGGTAAGACCCAATTATTTTGTGATTGACTCCACTGCCTTACAGCTCTGGGGTTCTGTGTTTAATTCCTTTAATCAGGACTGAGTTTTTACAGTCTGTTTGGGTCTTCTCTCATGTTCTCAAGATGTGCTATTAAGGTAATTACAAATCTTAAATCGGTGCACTATAGATGTGTGTACATTGTCATAGACAACCTTCCCATCCAGGGCCGGTCCTTGCACTTTGATGCAGTGCAGAGGACTCATAAAATGAAAGTTAGCAGTGTAGCAAGAAAACCATACAGTAAATCATATCTTCTGCACTTTACTTACACAAGAAAACAACTATAAAACATCACTCGGTCTTTCATAGTCAGTGGTTGAAGTTCTGTTTTTTCATTCAGTATGATGAGAAGGTGTCTTTAGCTTATTTAAAAAGTGCAAAATCAAAATAAACCTGTGACTTAACTTTACAAAAAAGGAGACAAACACCAGGCAGAACATTAGGTGGGCTTTTGTGTAGTATCATTGCTATGGGAATGTCTCATTGGTGATATTGAATTATGACTTAGTACACCTCTATAATGTTCAAAAGAGTCTAACAGCAAACCGTTGGAACTGGCACACATCCGATGATGTTTAGTGGCCTTTGCATTCAACATCTGTGAAGTTAAACATTATGTCCAGCCATTAGCCTCTTTATCATCTTGTCCTTTTAAAGGCATATATTGAGCTTCATTCACATAAAATGTTTCATTGTGAAAAAAGTGTTCACAAGAGGCACTTCTGAGGTTCTTTTTATATTAGTAGATAGGTTAATCCTGGAAACGTCTAAATGATAAGCCTTGATTTACATGTACACTCCACAATACTATTTAAGAATTACTCATTAGTCATTTTCATCACAGACACTGCCACAGTGCACTCAATTCAAAATGCACTGCACTATATGCTCGATGGCACTTTATTCTTAAAGAGAGGTCTTCAACATATTAACTATGGCTACTTCAGCTTCTGTATCACTCTAAATCTTGTTTGGATGCCTATAATATTCATTAATGCTGAAAAGGCAGCACTTCAAACTATTTTACTAAAGGCTAAGAGACAAATTAAGAGCTGCAGTCCTGTCGGGATGCATGGGTGTAGTGCTCTGCTACCAGATAGTTATCTCTGAAAGGGCTGCGCAAATAATCTAACAGAGGACAGGAGAATCTTCCTCTATACCCTTCAGCTGTCAGAACACTACCTCTGAAAGAGCTGAACAAACAATGAAATGTATTTTAAATGTCCTTTAAAAGTATACAACAAAGCTCAGCCTTTTTCCCCTTCTCTCTTGAGGCGCATTTTCATTCTGCAGGTGGCACTGTACTTTCCTTCACTGACAACCTGATGTCGTGTTGCATCTTCAAATCTTCCTTTGCCCCCTCTCATGTTCTCTTTAAATACATTTAAATTTTCATGCCTTTCTTAATTTGTAATGTCAGACAACTAAGAAGGATTTGTGAGGCTGCCAGGACACAGATTTTAAAGGCACAAATAGTGTATCAAATAGGAAATCAAAACTGAGTAACAAAAGTCATAGTCAAACATAACAAGAGCAAAAGTCAAAACCAGAAGAGTGTATTACATCAGTTAAAGATAGGACTTTGTTATCTGCAGCTTTGATTTCTTGGCCAAACCTTTAACCCTTCAAGTCATAACTCTAAGATCACGACCTCCCCTAACAACATGGGCAGCTGCCCTGTCAAAAGTAGTTCCAAAATAGCAGGGAGCGCAAAAAACAAGATGGTGACTGCCACACATCCAAATAATTAACAAAATGTAAAGAAAATTGAGAATTCACAAATAAACATCAGAATCATATTCTACAACCCCCAAAACAATTATCAAATCTCAGAATATGATACAGAATAGACAATAAACAGACAAGAGATAGTAAAAATTAGAAGTCAATTCATAACAAAGTTATTTTTGAACATTAAAAGCCTGTGTGCCATAATTGGCCTGTGAAGACTAAAGTCTGCCTGTTAAATTTTGGGGTGGGCTGCCTGATGTGAGACCTACCTTGTTAAATCTGACCTAGGCATAAGACTGGTGTACATTGTGGTTTTTTCAAAGCCTGCACTCGTTTTTGTATTTTGCTGTGACAGGAAATCATGTTAATCATGAAGGCTTTTTCCAATCACTGTCTACTTCTATGCACATAGTATATAGTCCATGGTACTTTGTGGTCAGAAGTTTGTTTTGTGTATTTTTGTATGGTATTTAAAGGCTAACTAAAACTATTGAGAATTGTAAATGTATACAGTGTTCTGGGCTTTCACTATTAAATGTGATATTAAAGTAAATATGAATTTTAAAAATCTATCTTGTGATTATGAAGTTTTTAAAAATTTTGTATAACCATACAGTGTGGTGTGGGAATAGCTTAGTTGACATTCCACACCAGGGCAATTATGAAAAAAAACTTCCAATTTAGTTTTCATTAGAGACTGGAGTTACTCTACTGGACATTGAGAAGAAAGATAACCATGAATGGCACACTTTAAACTAGGTAAGAACACAGGTAACCAGCAAACTGGAATAAAAAACAACATAAATAAAGGAGCATTGATGCCAGTTTGTACCATAACTCTTTATTACTTAAGTTATGATACAAAGTTGAGTGATGGACAAAATGGAGAATAACAATGAAATCCCAGAAACAGAAACTCAGAGGACAATTAAATAGATGTGTGTTGGGTGAGCAAGAAGAATTTTCTTAAATACTTTTAAAAACTACTAAAATAAACTTATTATAATCATCTTCCTGGTAGCTAGGCAACAATGGAAATTCAAACCACAATGCCTCTAGCCACTGTTTCCAACACATACAGGGACACGGGTAAAATGTACAACAAACAATAAAAGGAAATGGTATACAGAATTAGCATTTGCAAAAGAGAAGAAATTCCAGTAACAAAGAATGTTGTCACACATTACATCATAAATTGCTGTGTAAGTATGTCAAAATGTGGAGGCTTCCTGTTGACATTTGCTTTATTTTTAATTACTCTTAAATGAACTTGAATCATAATTCCAACAAGAACAATCATTGACACAAACATTAGAAATTTTCATTTATCCAAGAGTAACACACAAATTTAACAATTATGTTGATTTGAAGCTCATGATGTGTCAATTTTCTAATGTGTTTTTATCTAAATATATGGTCTGGAATTGCCTTAATAATTGTGAAATGGATTAAGTCAGAAAACACAAGGGCTGTCCCTTGAGTTAATATAGTAACTGAGCAAAAAGGACCTGGCTCAGGAAGGTGACTGAGAACCAAGTGGTAACTCGAACAGAGCTTCGGAAGTCTTTTGGAGAGATTGGAGAACCTGTGGGAAGGATGACCATCTCAGCAGCAATCCATTGGTCAGATGGAAGCCAGTCTTAAGTTAAACACATATGACACCCCACTAGGAGTCTGCCGTGCAGATTTTAAAATACTCTGAGAACACAAGGAAAAAGATTCTCTAGTCTAATTAGACAAATATGGAACTCTTTGGGTACAACTCCAAACACTATGTCTAGCAAAGACCAGACACTGCTCATCACCTGCCTAATGCTATGCCTAAGGTGAAACATGGTGGTGGACGCATCAGGCTATGGGGATGCTTCCTCGCTGTAGGGACAGGGTGACTGGTTATAACCAAGAGAATCAATCAATCAATCAATCAACATTTATTTATATAGCACATATTCATACAAAAAAATGTAGCTCAAAGTGCTTTACAAAATGAATAGAAAAATAGAAGACACAATAAAAAAATAAACATAAGTCAACATTAATTAACATAGAATAAGAGTAAGGTCCGATGGCCAGGGTGGACAGAAAAACAAAAACACTCCAAAGGCTGGAGAAAAAAATAAAATCTGTAGGGGTTCCAGACCAAGAGACCGCCCAGTCCCCTCTGGGCAATCTACCTAACATAAGTCAAACAGTCCTCTTTGTATTTAGGGTTCTCATGGAAGGACTTGATGATGATGGTCACGTAGACTTCTGGCTTTCAGTCCATCAATGTTGGTGCATCATGATGCTTTGAGTAGGTGGTGGTGGCGCAGGCCGCCACCACAAAAAAACTGGAAAAAGAAACAGAAGAGAGAGTAGGGGTCAGAGAGACGAAGAGAGAAGAGAAGGATGCAAGCAGCCTTGAAGAAAACTACCTGTATCTCCAGAATACAAACTACCTCAGAACCTTATAGCATAAGATTCACGATAACTCCTGGCTATAATTGAAGCCAAAAGTGTTTCTATTAAGTGCTGAGGAAAGGGTATGAATGTGTGTGTCCGTGTAAGAATTCAGATTTTTATTTTTAATATATTTGCAAAAATGTCTAAAATCCTTTCAATTTTTGCTTTGCGTCCTCCCCCACTATAAACTATCATCATCGGGGTAGGAGTAAAAGCTTTAGATTCATTAAAAATTTAATTCTCAGGTTTTTGTCAGATCTCGACTTTTTGGGGTCCCCTGATACCGAAAACATCAATATCTCGATGACGGGTGTGTGTGTGTCTGTGTGTCACAGTTTCTTGAGGATGGTCTAGAGCTAAAATTGCTGGATGGAATAATAGTAAACTCAAAACTTAAGCCTAAGCCTATGAGATGATGATGTGCTGATTAGTTTTTGAGCCAAATTGTGCAAGAGAAAGAGGCATACTAGAGTATGGATGTCAAACTCCAGTCCTGGAGGGCCGCAGTGGCTGCAGGTTTTCATTCTAACCATCTTTTTAATTATTACCAGTTTTTGCTGCTAATTAACTTATTTTGCTTTAGTTTTAATCAACATGACTCAGGCCCTTTAGTTGTTTATTTTTCCTTAATTAGCAGCCAATAAATAATTAGATACAAAATGAGCCAAAACAATATCTGAAAATAAAGAAAGGTAAAGGGCTCAGTAAGGCTGATCTCTCAGCTCACCAAAACATTTTGATGGTGTTCTTAGACAAACAGAACATCAACAGTTTTGGAAATGTCTGCTGTGGCAGAATGAGAGCAGCAACAAGCCATGGAATTAAGTAACAGGCTTAATTTAACAGCAAGATTCAGAATCTCATTAAGAATCTGGTTGGAGTGAAATTGGCTGGAGTTTGAAGACCCAATTTAGCTGGTCATCTGTTGGCTCCTTTGACATCTCATTGCTATCTGTTTGGCTGTCATTTAATGAAGAAAAAAATCAACTCAGAGGACTGAATCCTTAAAAACAGGGCTAATAAAGTGAATAGAAAAGGAGTTGATTAGCAGTGAAAACTGGCCACTGATGAGAAGATGGGTTAGAATGAAAATGTGCAGCCACTGCGGCCCACCAGGCCTGTGGCCTCATGCATAATGCTGTGCGTAGAATTCGCACTATAACATGGCGTAAGTACAAAAGCTGAAATGTGCTTATGAACAGAAAAATCCAGTTGCAGGAATCTGTGCGTACTCCAACTTCCGCATTCTTCCGCTCCATAAATCCCGGTCAGCATGAAAAGTAACGCTCGTGCACTCGCGTGCTGTCCCGCCCAAACTACTCCCAGTATTATGCCTCTTTGAATATGCAAATCAATATAAATAGCCCTTAAGCTCAGCGTTCTGTGAAAAGACAATGGGAAAAGCACGGGGGAAAATATAAGAATTTCAGCAAATACCAAGTGGAGGCAAAAGAAAAGCATAGTGTTTGTTGATTTAAAAAGTGGTATAATCAACAAAAGGAAGTTGATCGAGTGACATAGCATGTTGGAGAAACTGGAAACTCAAGTTCACAAAGTCACACACTCCCAAAATAAAAAAGAAGTCACATATAAAAGTCGCCATGAAAAGGCTAGTTGTAGCCCACCGTCTGAGCTTATTAGGGTACAGACAAAAAAAATAGGCACACATTGGGAAAAAAGCAAGAAAAGTCAATTTTAATCTCGAAATTTCCACTTTAATCATGTAGTTTATTTTGTCATTAAAGTAGAGCATGATAAACTTCTTCTTAAAATCGTTTAATTTACTAGTTTCTCAAATCCCATCACAACTAAAGTAGCACATTAAATGGTTTGTTTTGTACTTGATCTTCATGTCCTCTCTGCGTGTGAATCACTACGTGCTTCCGTTCTTTCTCTTTCTCTGACAGGACACAGAATCCATTACATTCATGATATTACAGCTCTCTGAATAATTAAAATACTGAGATGTATACGTGGTATAATTTTCATGATGATTGGAATGAAAGCATGGTATTAAACATAGGAACATGATGGTGCAGTGATTGTTCATGTCTCACACAAGATGCTGCTGTGCCATGTGCGACCTTCGATGAAATAATTTATTGTAGCAGTACTGTCTCTTTTAAACATACTAACCTGCAATTCCTGTCCTTACTTTTCTTTCCCCAAATACCCAATCGCCACACAATCAGCTCTGTAATAGACGTTAAGCCATCTGTAAGCTTACAACGACGATTCTTCAAAACTTTTAAGGAACATTGAAATATCTTCATAGTACGTGTTTAATTATTCTATCCGTCTATCCTTCCAGTGTTGCGCCAGCCTCAGCAAATATATAGCGTAAGGCAGGGACAATACGTGAACTTGCTAGCGCTGCGGCACCGTGTCCTCACATGTTTAATTATTAACAATACAGATTATTTAAATGAAGTTAAAGTTTTATCTGTATAACATAATCAACATATTTTGCTGCATTTCATCTTAAAAATGATATTGTCATCATATGTAAATACACTCTTTATAAAGTGGCTCAGGTTGTGCAATATTATAATTGTAGTGCACGTTTACAGTAGGGTAATTGTACTTATCAGTACAAACAGTTCTACAAGGAGCAATTGATTGCGTGCGTTTATATTTCTTGGGATGAAACTGTTTCTGAACCGCGAAGTCCGTACAGGAAAGGCTTTGAAACGTTTTTCCATGGCTTTGGCAGCATGTCCTTGATGCTGTATACCGATAATTCTCTTTCTGATCAGCTGCTGCTGTGATTCACACTCAGATACAGTGATATAAATATTCCGAATGGTGCAGTGAGAGTAATATGGAAAAAGATGATCTGCTGTGGTAACCCTTAACAGGAGTAGCTGAAAGAAGAAAAAAAAGGTGCAGGGAAAGTAACAACGCTAAAGCAGTTATGATATTTGGAATACTATGGCTATTCCCTGGGCCATTATATTGTTACAGGTAATCTACAATCAGATGCATCACACTAATAAACAATATGCGGTTAGTTTCAGTGTATTTATAAAGCCGCGTCAGAAATGTGGTTCTAAGAAATAAAGGGTAACCACACAGGAACAGTAGCACTGCTTTGACGCTGGGTGCCGCCAGTCTGCAAAACCGAGCGGAGAACTTGCGTACGGCAAGGTATGAGGTACCGTGGAAATGTGCGTGGCTTTACGCCAAGTGTATGTTTTATACATTGCGATTTGAACATGGAAATGTTCTTATGCACCATTTTTGCGCATACGCACCGTTTATACATGAGGCCCCTGGAGTTTGACACTCCTGCACTAGAGGAACCCTCAAATACCAATATTCTGCCAATTAATTATGAATTCTTCTCTTCAATTGCTATCATAATATCCTATTTAATTATAAAGATCAGCATCAGAGCGGTAAATAACTACTGAAATGTTATAGAATAGTTTGGGAAACTTGGTTCTCTGGCCATAAAGCCCTTTATTGAGTGCTTTTTAATGAGGAAAAAATGAATGTAAATGATTTTAGCACAAGGCTACAATATGTGTAAAAAGTGAAAGGCATTGTGAACCGGCAATTCATCTGTTTGTCCACAGAAGTACACATTAGAAAATAATGCACATGTCCAATCACCATTGGTCTACAGTTACCCTGCCATTTAAATCCTTAAGTTAAAACAATTTTCAGGTCAAATCAGCTGCACTGCTTTGAGTTTTCAGAGTAAATTAAGCCTGATGCAGACCATACATCTACACAAGTTTATTCAATGCCTGTTGTCTTGAATCTTGAAATTACAGTCTCCATTTCTTTAAGAATTAACTTGGATTTTGAAAATAAGATCATGGAGACTACGTTACTGTTGACATCTTTCATGTATGCTAATTTATGAGGCATCACCAATGCCAGTACCTTTTAGCAGTTATGAGGCAACTCCATTCTTCATATTTACGTTTCAACTTGATTATACAGACCACAAGTTATGAGCAGCACTAATTACTCATCCTATGGATACTTCATAGCTGAAGAATTTGTGTGTGTGCAAAACATAAATTAGGTTTTTGTTATTTGGCATTACATGCTGACAGCTTGCTTTGTGATAAAAGGCAAACAATATTTTCATAGTAAGTTCTGCAGTTATTGTTATTTTGTAATATCGTCAATGAGCATTAATTATTTCCACTGAAAACAAAACATCAAAAGTAGCCCGGTACATACGTGTCAGTTACTATTTCCTTAGATGTTAGATCTTAGATCTGTGCTATCCTCATTGTTTGGATCTTTGCATACTGTTACATACAGTTTCTTTTTTGTAACATTTTGTTCTCAAATGTACTTATTTGAATCTCAGAAAATGAAGGTCAGAGTCTATGATGGTAACACTGGGCACAAGGATGGAAATGACGCAGGACAGAGTGCCAGGGACAATCACACAGGTTATCAAGGTTATGTTCAAGGATAATGTGCAAAGTCCACAGACAGTGACCAGCTGCAGGATTCATTCTCAGAGCATTGGATCTGTGAGGTAGCAGCATCTGTGATGATATTTTTGTTAACTTTTCAGAAATAAATACATTGGAATTGGATTGGAAATGGAGGAACATATGTACAGTATACCACTACAATATATTATAAATATAATATTGGAAATGAGCAAGAACAAGATTCCAAGATATATGAACTCCTCCACTAAGGATAGTTGAATGTCTGTCCATTAATCTGGAGAAATAAATCCTTTCTATTCCCGAGAAAGAACCATGACCTCAGGCTTAGAGGTGCTGATCCTCATCCCAGCTGCTTTACACTCAACAGTGAATGGGTTGAGCGCATGCCAAAGGTCACAGTCAGAAGAGGCAAACAGGGCATTATCATCTGCATAACGTACATCCCTCATATCCCCAGCTGTACTTTGATATCCTCTAAATGAAAATCACCAACAGGAGCAGTGACAAGGCAGAGCATTAATAGAGTGCAACACCCACAGTGAACAAATTCGACTTAATGCTAAGGATTCAGACATAGTTCTCACTGCAGGGAATGAATGTAGATAACCAGTGGCATCCTTTTGACATGCCAAAACCGCCTAAGCTGGCTCCTCTCGATCCTCTACTCTGAAGTTCTCCCAAATTGCTGAGCTTCTCACCTTATCGTTGTGTGCCAGCCCAGCAGCCCTAAGAAGAAGTATAATTTCTGAGGCTTGCACTCTCAGTCTCATTCTTTTGGCTATTACCCACAGATCATGACCATCAGTGAGGAGTGGGATGTAGATAGACTTATATACTTTGAGCTTTGTCTTTAAACTCAGTTCCTACTTTGCAACCTTGGACTGGTACAGCACCCACAGAGCATGTACAGCCATTCCTGTCCACTTTTTGATCTCATGTTCTCAGTTTCAAGACACAATGGAGGGATTGCCCAAAAAGAGCTGGAACTTGTAGCTGGGGACAAGAAGGTGTGGGCTGACCTCCGTGGTCTTTGAGAAGAAGAAACGAGACAAAATCACGTTCACTACTCCTTTAATCGTATAACTAAGATGTGTGTTCATCTATATTGAGGCCTACGGAAGCACTCTCACAGTTCCCAAACCCAAACGTACACCAAGGAAACCAAAAATATAAGGAATGCAATGGACTTCTGTCAGCTGTCCACACTCACCCCAACTTAAAGTGCAAAAGAACTGTGGTTGCTGGCGTCTTTGAAATCCAATCCCCAGACCACTTGTGAGGTCACGTCCAGTCTCCTCTAAAGCACCAAAAAAAAACACTCTGGGGTAGGCTCCTCCAGGTACCCCCTGGCATACCCATCAGACTGCATGTCCACAGACAACCTTGCAGGGGTTTCAATAGCGGTTTCCTGCTTCCACCTGTTATAAAGGTGAGAAAGGTATAAACTTTTATTGTAAATTCCCCACTCTCTTTCCATTACATGCACTTCCCTGGAAAAAATAATTCAAAGGATTCACTTTACTGTGTCCCCTTCTGGTTTCCCTGGTGGCACAATATACATTACACAGGTATGTGAAGTTTTATTACATCTTTGTCTATCCAAGTTAAAAGTGCTAGTGTTATTCTTGACCTCACATTCCCATTTGATTCACATATTAATAATATTACTAAAGCTTCCTTTTTCCACCTAATGCAGATTTCAAGGCTGCATAATTTGCTCTCTGTTAGCGCAACTGAAACACTTATTCATGCTTTTGTTCACCTCTGACTTGACTAATGCAATACAGTGTTGTTTGGTATTCCTGTTCTCAGCCTAAACAAGCTACAATATGCACAAAATTCAGCGTCAAGGGTGTTTCCACATTTAAAACCTTGGGAGTGTGTTACTCTAACTCTTTTAAAATTACTTTGGCTACCTGTCCCATTCAATATAAACTTCTCCTTTTAGTTTTTAAGGCTCTTCATAGTCTGGCCCCTCCTTACTTGTCTTCTTTTTTATGTCCATATACTCCATCACATTCACTTTATTCTTCTGACTCCTTGCTGTTAACCATCCTACTGTGCAGATTATACACTATGGGTGATAGGGCTTTTAGAGTATCACGGCTATAGTTACGGAATGTTCTGCCTTTGGAAACTCCATACATGTACCTCACTTTGTGTTTTTAAATCTAGAAGTAAAATGTTTTGTTTTCATATTGCTTTTTGTTGATCTTGTTAATTATGTTTGCATATGGGACTGTTTGCTGTATAGCATATTGATATACAGTGTCCTTGGATACCTGGAAAGGTGCTTTCATATAAAATATACTGTTATTATTATTTTCACATTTTATTCTTGTACAACATTGAATCACAATGGATTTAATTTGGTTTTTTGACATATATCAACAGTAAAAACTGTCAAAATGTAAGCAGATTTTTGCATAGTTGTCAGCTGTAAGTTCTTTTATTGTGGAGGAAACAGCAGAGTGCTGGAGAGCATGGCATGTAATAATTGACCATCCTCTCTTGCATCACTCATGACAGAGTATCAAACTGTCTCTGCATGCAATATCAGGGAGCTTCAAAATTGGATTTCCATAACTTTGATGCAATGCCAAGCCTCGGGTGGAGTGATATAAAGTACACTGCCATTGAACTCTAGAGCAGTGGATACAGGTTCTCTGGATTGATGAATTGTGCTTCACTAGCAGTCAGATAAGCAAATCCGGGGTTTGGTGCTACTTTCTGTACTGCATACTACCTACTGTACAGTTGAGGAGGGAAAATGTTGCGTAAATAAAGTGTGAATCACTAGGCGGTGTTGCAACACCTCAAACCCACAAACACAACCACCAAAAGACAAGTCCTAGGTTCAAATAAAGATTTTATTATTCACAAATACCTCTCACAGTCTTCTCCAACATTTGCAAAAGCACAATTACTAGCAGAATCCTCAGTCTTTTCCCTCTCCTCCACTCTACTTCAGTTAGCTTTGCCCTTTTCCACCTGACTTTGACTCCTGGAGTGAGTAGGAATGGCTTCCTTTATACCAGACCAGGAAGTCCTTCCCTTGCTACCACAATGCATCTGGGCAGCCCTTCCTGGTCAGACAGAATCTCACCAAAACCTCTTCTCCACAGCTCCCATGAGATCCAGCAGGGCTGCCCATTAGAACTCCAGTTCCCATGCAGCCCTGTGGTTGTGTATATGGGAGATACACCAGAGAGTTGCTGCCACCTGTTGTACCGGGGGAACACAGGAGCAGACTCCTTCCACCCTTCCATTACCAAGGCACCCATGTTGGGTAAGAAACCATCCATCCTGGCTGGGATGCCAGCCAACCACATGTCTTCCATGATAAAAGAAAATCAAGACAACAGCCAAATATAACTTCCTAAATTCACATCACTAAACCAGCATCAGTGAAGGGCTCTGTTAATATTACAGCATTCAAATACATTTCAGACAATTGTGCAATTCCAACTTTGTGACAATGGTTTGAAGAAGACTCTTTTGTATTTCAGCATGGCTATACCCTCTGCCCTAAACCAGGTCCACAAAGACATGAAGGTACGTCAGGGCTCTGACCTCAACCCCATTTACCATTTTTGGGAGGAATTAGAACATCATTTGGCAGCCAGGTATTCTGGTCCAACAGCAGTACCTGACCTCACAAATGCTCTTTTGACTGAATGGACACAAATTCTCTCAGACACCCTTCAAGTTTTTCTTAGAAAGCCTTCCCAAAAGAGTGGAGACTGTTATAGCCACAAAAGGGGCCAACTCCATGTTGGTGCCCATTGTTTTGGAATGGGATGTCCAACAAGCTCATATAGGTGTAATGTTCAGGTACTCTAAGACAGTGAATATTTTTTATAGTTATTGTTTACATATATACATTTTGGGGGACAATAAAGCAATCCTCTTGAATACTCCTGACAATGAGGATATGATGCCACCATTTATCTTTTTTGTTAGCAGTCTCCTATTATGTCATATTCTATATTTCCTATTTTCCATTTATTTAGGGGACAACTGCTGGGTGTAACAATTTGGCAGACTTTTCTTTAAGGCTGCTCAATCTCTTTTGTTCTTGAGTGGCAGTTTAGGCAAGCTATCCACTAGATGAAAGTGATATCTTGAACGTCTTGAATTCAAAAACAAGTTCTAAAACCAGAAAGTCAAGGACATAACAAAACATCAAGAGAAAAGGAGAGTCAGGCGCAAGGCCAAAAACCTGCCAAGGTCAAAACCAGACACACAAACTAAATAAGCTTACTATGAAGCTCCCAGTGTTGTTATATGCAGTCCCAGAAATGGCAAAAATCGATGTGAGGCCTGGAAAATGCTGCACAAAAGGTAGACTAGGACCTTCATGGGTGTCTTGGTCCAATTCAGCTTATTTCAACAGCTAACTGCAAGCAGGACAGGAGCGAACAGTATCAACAGTAACAGATTCTACATTTCCCTGTTCACACGTTTACAACCATCAGACAAAAGTCATCGTACCCCAGAAAAAATACACTGCAGTCTTTACTGACCACTCCACAGTCAGTAAGGGGGCTACTTCAAAGCACTTTTCAGGTAACATGCAGATAAGGTGGCTTTCTGCATGTACACCATCAAAATCAAAGTAATAGCTTTCTTTTTTTCTCTTGGAGATAGCATTGTTTTCTTGTTTCCATCCACTCATTTACATCAAAGAGTTAGTCTTTAGTACAGTCTCAGAAATCACTTAAAAATTACCCCATTATAACTGGACTGCAACTTTCTACATCTCTTGTGAATAGTGATGAGTGAAACAGGCAAATATTAACTCCCCTATAATTTGGCAAAACTGACACTGAAATTTGCTTTGCAGGTGATTTTGCAATTGAGAAACACAAAACACACCAAATAGTTTTATGAAGTTTTAAAGTATATATTTTTTTTGAGCGGAAAGCAAGGACTGCCTGTCCTTAACACTCATACACACTTTTCTGCAGCTGCATAAGGCATGAAATCTATCCCTCTCCATTAAAATCAATTCTAATTATGCATCTTTCTCATATCAGCACAGTGAAGTGCAGAACATTTTTTTAAAAATGTTACACGCTGCATATTTTGTACACCACTGTGCATATTAGTGAGTTTTCTTCACAGGAAAGCTCACTGCATAAAAAGTCATGAAAAGATTAAGTTGGTCAGCAACAATGGTTTGATACACCTTATCATTTAAATGGGTATGACAGTCCCTAACGTGTGCCAGGAAAACATTCCCACATCATCACAGTGCCACCACCTGCATTTATTTTTTAACACTGGACTCATGTTGCTGGTTTAAAAATTTGAATCCTTCCATCCGTATGGTGAATAAAGGAACATGGATTAGTCTTACCAAGTAAGTTATTTTTTCCACTTTTCGATGGTCCAGTTTTGAAGCTTCGTTGCCCACTTGAGACTTGCTTCCTTATTTCTTGAACCCGACTAACAACTCAGGGTGAAATGAGTCGTTACAATGTCCTTCTCAAGATACTTTGTCCTGGAATAGTGTGTTAGTAAGTCCTTAGGCCCAACTGCTCCATGATCAATAAGTTTTACACCCATGCAATAACTTGTACAGAGCACGCATTGCCGAGTAAATGCCATATCCAGATTACACACATGGCTAATGAACATGATCCCCAACATTGCAGATCCTCTGTAAACCTTCACAGTTCATAATGTGAAAGAAAGACACAGGACTTGCCTTGCCTTTACTTTCTATACAGGGTGGTCCAGATCTAATTATGCAGATCCAGATCGTCTGGATGACTTTGATTTATGCGGGAACGATTCATGTTTGGCGCGAAGACGATTCTTCATGTCGTCAGTTCGCACACCTCTCAATGGTCCGGGATTTTCCGGATGATGTAATAAACTTAATAAGTTATAGCGTAATGAAAATTGAATAATTAGATCTGGACCACCCTATATTTTGTCTCTTTCTTCATTATTTTAAAGGAAACCCAAAATACTGAACACTTTAATGTGTTTTATTGTGTTTTATTTATATCACTTTAACGTTCATGTGCAGAGATGTCAGCCAGCATGTGTGGTTTCTGAGGTAAACTTTCATTAAATAAAAAAAAAAAAAGCATTCAAAACCCACAGCGGTAAAGTAAGCTGTAATTTTATGTGTTCACTGTCAAGTGAGGGCTCAGCCAAGCAACTGAAGTAACTGCTTTTAATTGCAGTTTAAAAAAAAGAGTACAAAAAAATAAATGAAATAAAATTGTTACAACTTAAAAACCAAAGCCTGGTCATTTTTAAAGTGGCTGCTTTTTGTTTTATTTTACTAGATTGATTTAGTAAAATCCATTATACTGAATAATTATTCAAGTATACAGTCAGTGCTACTACATCCTGTAGTATATTGTGAATTAAGGTTTTAAATAAAGGTGTTATGATAACCAAGGTAAATACATGAACAGTAGGGGGAGTAAATAAGGGAAGGGGTTAGCAGCAGAGAGTAATGGAGACGGGCGTCCTTTGTAAACTCTTTCATGTGCTTTAATAAATCAAAGGCTTTTCTCAGATAACCATCTGCCTTACACTGAATCATTTACGGAAGCTTCCAGAGCGAATAAAGCACCCTCACTGTAAGACGTCCCATGCTGAAAACCAGACACACAAAGAAAATGAAATAGAGACTAACACCGCAGCAACAAAAATAGAAAACATATTATGATCAATACACAAAGTCACTTTCTGTCCTTGGTCCAGGAGCAAAAGTCAGTGTAGAAAACACGCAAAGCTGGGAACCAGCAAAAGTAGTGTGGAAACATCAAGAACCAAGGTCATATGACACTGTGACTTCAACAGGTCAGAAGTATAGACACAACAGACAACACCTTAGGCCACATAAAGGTGACACATTTATAGTTGATGAGGAAGAAGAAGACCAGTGTAGTACAAAACAGGTGCCAGCACAAGAAGATGCAGGTATACAACCTCCAAAAAGCCATCAAGGGGAAGACCAAATGGACAGTCAAGTTCGAAGAAGATTCACTAGAAGTGGCAGGGTTGCAAAAATACCTGAAAGATTTAAAGATTTTGTAATGGGCAACAGCAAAATATAAGATCTAGCAGTAGGCCAAGTATTCAAGACCTCTGGGCCTCAGGATTACAAAAGCGCACAGTACTCAGCAGTGAACCGATAAAATGAAAATACAAATAGTGTGCATGTGTACATAGATGGTTATTTCTAATGCAAAACAGTAAGAAAGTGGAAAACGGGGGATGTAGTATATTGTGAATTAAGGTTTTAAATAAAGTTGTTACGATAAACAAGGTAAATATATGAACAGTAGGGGCAGTAAATAAGGGGAGGGTTAGCAACAGAGAGTAATGGAGACGGGCGTCTTTTGTAAAGTTCTGTTTCATGTGCTTTAATAAATCAAAGGCTTTTCTGAGTTAACCATCTGCCTTGCACTGAATCATTTACGGAAGCTTCCAGAGCGAATAAAGAATATTACACATTAATGTACATCCAGTGACTATAAAACATATTCATTTGGACATTTTCACATTTTATTGTTGTACAACCCTGAATCACAGGGGATTTAATTTGGATTTTTTCACACTGATCAACAAAAAAAGATTCTTTATTGTCAAAGTGAAGAGAGATATCTGCAAAGTGGTCTAAATGAATTACAAATATAAGTCAAAAGATAATTGATCACCAGTATTCACTCCCATCAGATCACTATTTAGTAGACGCACCATCCTGTAATATGACACATTTAAATCATCCCTGGTGCAGCCAATTGGTTTTAGAAGTCACACAATTAGTTCACTGGAGATCACTTGTCTGGGGTTTCACTTGATTGTATTCTAAATGCACTTTATCTGTAAGGGCCTCCTTGTAGTGAGTCAGTATGGTGGCCTAAAATCCACAATAAGGACACTGTAAAGGTAACTGTATGAAAAGGTGATTGAAAAGCATGAAACGTCACGGGAACGAGAAAGGAAAATATCCAAGTCACTGAATATCCCTTGGAGTCCAGATAAATCAATCATTAAGAAATGGAAAGAGTGTGACACAGTGGTAAATCTGCTAGAACAGGCCTCTCACCGAAACAGAGTGACCTTGCAAGAAGAAGACTAGTGCAGGAGGCCACCAAGAGAGCTCTGATAACTCTAAAGAACTGACAAAGTAAGATGGATGAGATTGGAGAGACTGTGCAGACAACAACTGCTATCAGGGTGCTCTACCATTCGCATCTTTAATGGAGATCTGCAAATAGAAAAACACTACAAACACACACACACACACACACACAACACATTACAGCTTGAGTTTGCCAGAAGACACATGAGAGACTCTGAAGTCAGCTAGAGAAAGGTTTTGCAGTGAGATGAGACCAAAAGTGAGCTTTTTGGCCATTAGACTAAATGCCATCATCTCTGTCAAGAAACACAGTGGTCTATGCTGGCTATCTGTAGCAGGCCCTGAAAGGCTTGTGAGGGTAAAATACAGTGAAATCCCAAGGAGAAAAACCTGATGCAGTCTGCAAGAAGCCTGAGCCTTGGGAGAAGAACAAGACAACAACTCCAACAATAAAACCAAAGCTACACAAGAAAGGCTTCAAAACTACAATGTTAATGTCCTAGACTGGCTCAGTCAGAGTTCATATTTCTAACCAATTGAGAATGTATGGATGGACATGTAAAAGCTTGTTCATCCATGCACAATCCCCATGCAACCTGATAGAGCTTGAGCAGTTTTGCAAAGAAGAATGGGGTAAAATGGCAGTGTCTAAATGTGCAAAGCTGTTGGGGACCTGAACACACAGAGGCCCAAGGCTATCATGGCTGCCAAAGCTGCATTTACCAAATACTGACTTGAAGAAGGTGAAAATGTATATGATCAATTATTTTGTGATTAATTTAGACCACTTTGAAGAAATCTGTTTTCACTTTGACATAGAAGAATCTTTTTGTGTACAAACGCCAAATTAATTCCATTGTGATGCAATGTTATATACCAACAAAATGTGAACACTTCCAAGGGGGTGAATACTTTTTATTGGCACTGTATCAGTCTCAACAGTGATCCCCTACCCAGTTTGGAAAGCAATGTGATCAGAGAACTGAAGATGAAGTAGTCCATCATTGATACTGAGACATCAAAATAACTAGAAGAGGTCCATTTTGTTTGTGTTAAGATAGTTTTAATACATATTTTCCAAATTTTAAAAAGGTTTTAGACCATGCCTCATAGAAAAGGGTCCTTTTCTTTAATATGAACTTTCCCAATGAGCTTGGAGAGTGGGTTAGGATTCTTTGTTGCACTGATTTGAAAGACGCATTAAACATGCGCTGGCATGAAAGCACATTCCTCTTTGAGTTCACAAAGCTACCATCTTGAAACAGAAGCATTTAAAGCAATTAATGTTTCTATTATTTTTACATTAGAGAAAAATGTAACATTAATAGGTTGGCATTTTTAAAATTTTTTAATAAAATATTATCATTCTTAAAGAGTGCTCTTTATCCAATAATCCATTTGTGCATTTCAATTTTTTCTATTAAAGAAATGCTATGCCCAGTGTAATAATGAAGGAATCACATGAGTAATAATGAATATTTTGGATCCAAGAAAAACATGAGTCGAAAATAACAGGCAAAAGTCATTAACATCAAAGTCAAAATGAGAGACACAAACCAAAAACAAAAACTAAGCTTGAAGTCAGAAATACGGAGAGGTCTATGTCAAAATACACTTTTTAATAATTATCCACCTTCTTGGACATGGAGTCTTTTTAAGCCAGCGCCACATTAGTGAAATCACATCCCATGACTTCTAGGGTGTGGTCTAGCAGCCAGGACCCCGTCTGGGCAAAGGAATTTACAAAATGGCAGCACCCAAGTAAAAACAAAATGGTGTCACCGACAATGAAAAAATTGATATTTTTAAAAACTAATTGGGGGAGGAAAATCGTGATAACTTTGAAATGTTCATATTTCAAAACACTGTAAAAATTCCTTAAAAGAAATTTATTCAACTCAAAAGTAACTATTAAAAATATTTAAAAAGATCAAGACATTAGAGCAAAAATGTTGCAGATAAGATTATTACAAAGTCTTTTGGCATTTGTTTGAGTTTTTATAGATGAAGGAGAGAAAAGCAGCCCACAAAATAGCAAATCAATGAAAGATCCAACCATCCATCCATTTTCTAACCCGCTGAATCCGAATACAGGGTTACGGGGGTCTGCTGGAGCCAATCCCAGCCAACACAGGGCACAAGGCAGGAACCAATCCTGGGCAGGGTGCCAACCCACCGCAGGACACACACAAACACACCAAGCACACATTAGGGCCAATTTAGAATCGCCAATCCACCTAACATGCATGTCTTTGGATTGTGGGAGGAAACCGGAGCGCCGGAGGAAACCCACGAGACACGGGAGAACATGCAAACTCCACGCAGGGAGGACCCGGGAAGTGAACCCGGGTCTCCTAACTGCAAGGCAGCAGCGCTACCACTGCGCCACCGTGCCGCCCCTTCAATGAAAGATGTTGCAATATTTATTTTACAGACGAGGTAGGTATGATGTGGATTGTGGCTGCGCTGTTCCTTTTTATGATAAACTCCATGGTACATGCTACTCAAGAGCTTGGCAAAGTTTGAAGCGTGAAGGCTTGTTTTATTCTTGAATTTGTTTGGTTCGGTGGGATAGTCCGTCTTAAGCTTACAGAGGATTGTTAATGGCCCCATAGAGATAAAGCAAGACAGTATCTTGACCAACATGTTTGTCACATGCCTGCTATAAATCTCCATTATATTCTAGTACAGTGGTGGCGAACCTATGGCACGTGTGCCAAAGGGGGCACTCACAGCCCTCTCAGTGGGCACGCGCGCCGTCGCCCGAGCACAGAGTTCGTTACTATAAAGCCAGAGGAATGCGGGGCCGGGCTGCTCCCTTCACCGCTCCCCCTCTTCACGCCGGAGGACTTTTCTCACATCACCCGCCCCTCTGCCCAGCAGCCCAATGGGAGCGCTTCCTTCCTCTCCTGTCTGGGGTAAGGCGGGCAACACACATGCTGCTTGAGGGTGCGGCACGGACTGCAGCCTTTTGAATCTGTGATTCCCGTGGTGGGGTTGGAGGGGAGGTGGTATAGCGGGTCCACAGCTCAAAATTGAAAAGGCCAGTTTTAACAGATAATTGCCGCACTCGCGGCTTAAAGGGGGTTATGGTTGAGTTGCCGGAGGGGTTTCCGGGAGCTTTGTGACGCTGGCAGTCCTCGCTTAAGCGCACAGGTGAGGAGTCGTCCGCATCTGTAATTATTGCCGGGAGTTGCTAATCGCGACACCTGATCCACGACCCCGTAATATATAATAGAAGCGGGGGGTGGGGGGTTGGTGGAGCTTAATAGGAAAACCTGCATGAAACACTTGAGAGGATCGAAGGGATGACAAAGGACAGCACAGTTAGTTATGAAAATGAAATCCTTAAAGTGTGGAATTCTCTGCCAAATAATCTTAAGTCAATGAAGGCACTTGAGATTGCTTTCCTTACTTTGTTTGGAACATCTTATGCTTGTGCGCAGCTGTTTTCAGCTTTGAATTAAATCAAATCTGACACCAGAAACAGACTAACAGATGACCTGAGTGCTGCATGTGTTGCTCTCAAACTTACAAAGTATGAGCCAAGGTTAGACAAATTATCAGCATGCATACAACAGCAAAAAGCACATTAATTGTTCAAAAGCATACCGAATGCAAACTTTTACCTTTCAACAAAAAGTTGTTTGTATCATTGAAAGCTCCGTTATTATGTTTTTCTTTTAAGACAAAAGATTTTAATGTATGAGTGTCTTTTCTAAACTAAAAGCTCAGTAGATAGATAGACAGACAGAGCATCAGTATTGGCAGTTCAGTCCAATTTATCATCCAGCTGCACTCCCAGGTATTTATAGGTCTGTACCCTCTGCACACGCTCACCTCTGATGATCACGGGGTCCATGAGGGGCCTGGGCCTCCTAAAATCCACCACCAGCTCCTTGGTTATGCTGGTGTTCAGTTTTAGGTGGTATTCAGGTTAAATTGCCATGTTGGCACTTTGCGATAAATAAGTGGGTTTTGGATTGCAGTTTGGGCACTTGGTTTCTAAATGGTTCGCCATCACTGTTCTAGTACTTAGTCCCAAGTGCCTTTTTGGGACTACCAGTGAATTCAGAAAGTATTCGAATGACTTCACTTTTTTCACATTTTGCTCTGTTGCAGCTTTATGCTAAAATCATTTAAATTGATTCCCCCACATCAAGCAACATTCAATATCACAGAATGATAAAGTGAAAACAGGATTTTAGACATTTTTTACAATTTATTAAAAATCAAAAACTAAAATATCGCATTGACACAAGTATTCAGACCTTTTGCTATGACACTTGAAATTTGGCTCAGGTGCATCCCATTCCGTTGATCATCATTGAAATGTTTCTACACCTTGTTTGGAGTCCACTTCTGGTCAATTCAATTGACTGCACAAGATCAGGATAGGCACACACATATCTATAGAAGGGCTCACATCTGACAATATGTATCAGAGCCATGTGGTCTAAGGAATTGCCAACAGATCTGCTGCCATTAATGTGTGAAGGCAGAGATTTAGGGAAAGATACAAAACCATTTCTACAGCATTGAAGGTTTCCAAGAGCACAGTGGCCTCCATAATACTTGAATGGAAGAAGTTTGGAAGAAGCATGACTTCTTACTAGAGCTTGCCAGTCGGCCAAACTAGGCAATCACAGGAGAAGAACCTTGGTAAGTGGCACAACCACAAATCCAAAGGTCACTGTGATTGAGCTCCAGAAAACCTGTGTAGAAATGGAAGAAACATCCAGGAGGACTACACACTCCACTGATCTGAGCTTTATGGTAAAGTGGACAGAGAGAAGCTTCTCCTCAGTAAAACACATGGAAGTCCCCTTGGAGATTGCAGATTGCAGAAAGGCACCTAAAAGCCTGAAAGGTAAGGAACAAGCTTCTCTGGTCTGATGAAACCAAGATTACAGTAGTGTCAAGCCTGGAGGTAACCAGGACCTTCTCATTATCTGTGTGATACCATTCCAACAGTAAGATATTGTGGTGGCAGCTGTGTGGTTGTTTTCCAGTAGAAGATACTGGAAGACTAGGCAGGGTTTAGAGAAAGCCAAATTGAAGCAAAGTACAGATATATCCTTAATGAAAACCTGCTCCAGACCTCTCTGGTCCTCAGAATGGGCCAATGGTTCATCTTTCAACAGGACAATGACCCTAAACACAAACCAATGTCGTTGCAGGAGTGGCTCAGGGACAACTCTGTGAATTTCATTGACTTGCCCGGCCATAGTCTGAACTTGAACTCAATTGAAACATCTTTAGAGAGACCTGAAAATAGCTTTCCAATGATGGTCTCTTTCCATCCTGACAGAGCATGAGAGGACTGCAGAGAAGAATGACAGAAAATCTCCAACTCTAGGGGTGTGAAGATTGTTGCAACAGACTCAATAAGGATGGAATCACAGCAAAAGAAGCTTCAAAAAACTACTGTGTAAAACCTCTGAATACTTGTGTTAATGTGATATTTCATTTTTGTTATTTTTAATAATTTGCAAAAAATTCTAAATTCCTGTTTTTACTTTGACATTCCTAAGTACTGAGTGTTGCTTGATGTGAGGGAAAAATGAATTTCAATGATTTTACCATGTGCTGCAACATAGCAACATTTGAAAAAAGAGAAGGGGTGTAAATATTTTCTGAATCCACTATAAGTCCCCGACAGGCGCTTGGGACAAAGTACTACAATATGCTGGAAATTTACAGCAGGCATGCAACAGACAATTCAGTCAAGAGACTGTTCTGCTTTATCTCCTTTATCTCTAAGGGGCCTTGAACAGTTCATAAAATGTTATGGGAACGCAGAATGACAGAAGTTCCATTTCTTTTTCTGCTGTCATCTCAAGTCCTGCTATCTAATAGACACTGTAAAAACAGCAGAGCAGTTCGATCTGCCAGCACAATAACATTTCCCAGGCACCTTTCCTTATATTGATTTACTTTATCGCCAGCATCTGAAAGTAACAGGTGTCCACCCCACCCTGTCCTAGAATTAATGAGCCAAATAAACAATGAATGGGATGAGCAGTCCAGCGCTTGCAAGCAGACAGACTGGGTCAGCACTGATGTTATACTTCAACAAGAAGGCTGAAAGGAATCCGATCCCCACAGAAGATCAAATGGGCAATGCCTCAGGGCTCCATAATCAAAAGCGGGATTCCAGACATGGGCTTGGACACAACTGAAGCCAGCTCCCTGTCTGAAAGTGTAAAGTCATCATTACTCTTCTGTCTAACAGAAACCCATTTTCCTCTTCTCAAATACAGCTTTGTGCTTCTCATTAGCCATGATTCAGCATAGAAAAGAAGGACAAAGACGCTTTTCAAAACTCTTGTAACCAATCCTTTCAAGAATGTGACATACGGTACGTGGAAAATCACTGTATACTGTTATTTGAATATCTAAAATTAGACTTTAACTTGTTTTTTTTTTTCCTGGTAAACCTGAAACAGCATCAATGAGTTGTCAAGGTGTGGTTAACACAAGCCCGCTCTTACACTACTGAATTGTTTATTAGAATATACAGTGATAAATTGGTAGCTATCACTGGAAGTGTATAATTTGAGGGAAAATACCTAGCAGAGGTGAAACTTCAGTTCATGTCAATGAAATGTTTCTCAAAATAGCAGTGCAATACAGTAAGTGTGACTGAAATATGTACTAGCAGAAAGCGCAAAGTATCCCCTTTTAGAAATGCAAACACTAAAGTATTTTCTGTATATAAGGTTTACCAGAATCAGTAAAATTGGTAGTAGGAAGTTCTAATTAAATCTTATTCCAGAGACTAAATGTCTTGGCTGCTTGTCAACACCTCTCAACATCCATCCATTCATCCAGTATCAGGGCTTGTCAATCCAGTTCAGGATCAAAGGGGCTGAAGGATTTGCTGATTTAATATTTGGACAATTCAGTATTTGCCAACACTAACGATCAATGCAGAGTCAGAGTTCTGTAGAATGAGAAATGGAGATACCTATGCAAGTTCTGTAGAATCCTAACCCTGATTATGAGTGTTAAAAGAACAAGTTGTGCTCATCCAGGTTAAATCCTTTTAGAGGTAGTGAACTAGGAGCAGATAGAAACGTGATCTTGGCAGGAGAAAGGCTCCTGGCCTGTGTTAAAGTGTTTAGTACAAGTAATTTTAGGGTAGCCAGTCCCTGATATGCATATCTTTTCAAAATCCTTTCAAACTTACTAAACTGGAAGCAAAGGGGTATGTGTGATCCTGACAAGGAGCAGACTGCTGCCCTTTGTTGGATATTTAGAGGTACAGCCCCTGCAGTGGGGAAAACTGAGGCTAATGTGCTCTCGGCCATTGTTAAGGAATTTCAGAGGTTTAGTATACAATCCCTCACAAATGTCGCCAGCTCTTATTAAGGATTCTAGAGGTTCCAGTAGTTTTGAGGGATATACAGGTACATGAAAACATGGCTAATAGCAGGCATTTCCAGGATTAATGTGTTCTCAAATGAAAAAGGATCTTCTGAGGTTAAAGTGCCTTTTGCAGACATCTCCTGGGGCCTCATGTATAAACGGTGCGTACACACAGAAATGTTGCGTAAGAACTTTTCCACGTTCAAATCGCGATGTATAAAACCTACACTTGGCGTAAAGCCACGCACTTTTCCACGGTACCTCATGCCTTGTCGTACGAAAGTTCTCTGCTCGGTTTTGCAGACTGGCGGCACCCAGCGTCAAAGCAATGCTACTGTTCCTGTGTGGTTACACCTTATTTATAAATACACTGAAACTAACTGCATATTGTTTATTAGTGTAACGCATCTGATTGTAATTAACTTGTAACAATATAATGGTCCAGGGAACAGCCATAGTATTCCAAATACCATAACTGCTTTAGCGTTGTTACTCTCACTTCTCCTTCTTCTTTTTCTTCTTCTTCTTCTTTCAGCTCCTCCCGTTAGGAGTTGCCACAGCGGATCATCTTTTTCCATATTACTCTCACTGCATCACTTGGAGTATTTATATCACTGTATCTGAGTGTGAATCACAGCAGCAGCTGATCGGAAAGACAATTATCGGTATACGGCATTAAGGACACGCTGTCTCAGCCACTGCAAAATGTTTCAAAGCCTTTCCTGTACAGACCTCGCGGTTCAGAAACAGTTTCATCCCAAGAACTTTAAACGCACTCAATCAATTGCACCTTGTAGAACTGTTTGTACTTATAAATACAATTACCTCACTGTAAACTTGCACTAGTTATAATATTACACAACCTGCGCCACTTTATAAAGCACGTATTTACATACGATATCATTTTAAGATGAAATGCAGCAAAATATGTTTATTATATTATACAGATAAAACTTTAACTTCATTTAAATAATCTATATTCTTCACTGGGAGTGTCATGAAGGATAGAATAATTAAACATGTACTACGAAGATATTTCAATGTTCCTTAAACGTTTTGAAGAATCGGCGCTCTAAGCTTACATATAGCTTAACTTCTATTACAGAGCTGATTGTGTGGCGATCGGTTACTTGGAGAAAGAAAAGCACTGACTGCAGTGGCGTCTACGGCAATATATATTGAATATAAAACAGAGAAAATAACAACACAGCTAAAAATGCAGCGACAAATTTCGGCAAAAGTTAAATGCTTGTGTCATGAGCACGAGGCGGCTATACAGTGTCTGCAAGGACGTGGCCATCCACCGTGCATAAGATACCTCACTGACATTGGCGGGCGAAGGAGCCACCGATTCTTCCTCTGCCCAGTGCCACCACAAGCCTAGAGCCGCCCCTGAGTACTGCTGCAATAAATTATTTCATCGAAGTGAAACACATGTTTAATAACGTGCTTTAACTCCTATCATCATGAAAATGATGTCACGTATACATCTCAGTATTTTAGTTATTCAAAGCTGTAATATCACGAATGTAATGGATTCAGTGTACAGTTGGAGGAAGAGAGCCGGTTTAAGAAGCAAGTAGTAATTCACACACATAGAGCACATAGAAGATCAAATACAAAACAAAGCATTTAATGTGCTACTTTAATTACGATGTGATTTGAGAAACTGGTTAATTAAACGATTTTAAGATGAAGTTTATGATGTTCTACTTTAATGACAAAATAAACTACGTGATTAAAGTGGAAATGTCGAGATTGAAGTTGACATTTAGTGCTTTTTCCCCACTGTGTGCCTTTTTTTTCTCTGTACCCTAATAAGCTTTCATATGACACTCAGACAGTGGGCTACAACTCGCCTTTTCACGACGACTTTGATATGTGACTTCTTTTTTATTTCCAGCACTGTGCAATTTTGTGAATGTGAGCTTTCAAGTTTCTCCAACATGCTATGTCACTCGATCAACTTCCTTTTGTTGATTATACCACGGTTTATTTGAACAAATAGTATGTTTTTCCTTTTTCCTATTCGCTGAAATTTTTATATTTTCCCCCGTGCTTTTCCCATTGTCTTTTCACAGAAGGCTGAGCTTAAGGGCGATTTATATTCATTTGCATATTCAAAGAGGCGTAATTCTGGGAGGATTTGGGGCATTACATAAAGCGCGTGCACGAGCGTTACTTTTCACACTGAATGGGATTTATGTAGCGGAAGAACGTGGAAGTTGGAGTACGCACAGATTCCTGCATCTGGATTTTTCTGTGCGTAAGCACATTTCGGCTTTTGTGCTTACGCCATGTTATAGTGCAAGTTCTACGCACGGCGTTATACATGAGGCCCCTGGTGTTCATCTTACACAACCACAAGCTTCTTTTGCTGTTGGGAAGCCAGAATATAATTCCCTGATGTTTCTGCACTCCTGAGCCTTCAGTTGCCATTAAAGAGCCTCCCGTTATCCACTCTCTGCTCATTTGAATGTGGGACAGTGTGGTCTCTACTGGCCAGGTCTACTTGTCTTTTGCTAGGCCTATTATAATTTATCTCTTGTCTAAGGGGACACCTTGGCCCCTCATTATATGATAAGGAAACCTTAACTGTTTTGCTGTGTTGTTACACTTTACTTGGGAAGAAGGTCAGACATTTTTGGACTTTTGCTTCTGTTTTGTGTATTCTTTTCACTGTAATTTTAGACAACATAGCTGTTGTGCCACCTGACAACAAAGCACTATAGACCCCTATTGATTTGCTTTTGTCGCCGGCTGCATGACTGCAACGAAAACAAAGATCACCCCACCATCTTGAAGAGTTGTGCACCCCTTCAGGGAGTTGGAAGTGGTTGCTGAGGGAAACTATGTAACAGGCTGACAAGTTTCATCAGCTTGGGGATGAATAACGAACAGAATGTGCTGGCATTCCAGCACGCAAATGAGTAACTTCAGTCAAAGTCAAAGCGAACTTTATTGTCATCTCAACCATATACAAGTATACAGACAGACGAAATTGCGAAGCTCAGGGTCCACAGTATAATGACATGAAGTGCAAATAAAAATTAAATTAAAATTAAAAATTAAAATACAAACAAGACAAGACATTGTGCAAAGACAAGACAAAGAAGTAGCTGCAATATGACGTGTAGTAAGCGATATGAACATTGATGCAATGTATGGTATTTTGCCATCTAGATACATAAATATACTCAATAAATATGTAATATAATAAATAAATAATAGATATACATAATACAGTACAGTGTGAGGTAGTACAGAAATGGCTGCATGCCTCAGTGCAGTGGTTCTCAAAGCTGTACAAGGGGGGCGTCGAATATGAGATTTTTAAAAATTAAAACATATTTAATCATTTCTTTACATAAAAAAATAATTAAATAAGAATAAATAATTTATTCTTTGTTTTTGGGATTAGAATTACTACCATAAACCACACAACGCATTTTAACTGCAATATGATTGCTCCCTGGAGAGCAGATGAAATAGGGTGGACACTCAGTTCATGACGTCTGACATTACCACTAGTAATGCTCACCAACTATGGAAAAACCGTGTCACATCTTTCATGTTTTTGGCAAATTGAGAAAATGATGCTGCCCCTATAATTAACGATCTCTAGATTTCATTTTTCCTGAGCTTCACGTACACAATATTGTTTTTTTCACAAATCAGCAGTACCTGCATTTAAATCATGTGATTGTAATCCACCATTTTCATTTATAGGCGGTCTTTTCTCATTCGTCAGTGGAGTTGCTAGGTTTTTGTCTTGCAATATGTAAAATACTGTGTACATACTAGCTTCTTCAATCGTGCTATGACGGGAATGAATATTTGTCCATCACCACTTCCTTATAACATCAGGAAAGACCTAGCAACTCTTAAAACTATAAAAACTCAATTTTGAAAAAAATGGCAATTACTTGGTTTTTCCATTGCATGTGAGAAATGCATGGCAACTGTGTAGGGACCCCCAAAGAAAAGTGCAGAAAATGGCAGTGCCCATTCAAGAACAAAATGGTTTTGCAGGAGAACACAAAAAATCCAGGGTATAAGCTAGAAAATCATTAATATCAAAATAAGAAAGTTAAGTATATAATGTGACTTGTATTGAAATGTTCAGCAATGCACTAGTCAAAAACAAAAGTCTAAAACATCAAAAATTATAAGCATTGACAATCCTGGACATGTAACTGGCTAAAAATATCACGTGATGTGACTTCCAAGGTGCGTGACCTAGCAACTGGGACCCAGGTCTTAAATCGTGGTATCTGTAGAAAACACAAAACAAAATGATAACAAAAATGAACTTTAGATTGAATGAATATACTGTATTATGAAAATAACCGTAAATTCTGATTCCCTGAAACTTGAAACCCCTTAAAAGCACACTCTGCGCATTAGAAAAATTTTAATGTTTCCAAATTCATAGCAGTTGCCCAACACAGATTTAGATACGGTACTGCCGTTGGTTAATAAACAAACACAACTGATTTTTCTGAAAATAGGACATGAGGGTTACAAGTGCGCTTGTGCATGTGAGAATTACGATTTCTATTATTTGAACTATATTGGTACCTTTTTAATTTTGCCTAGTTGAACACTGTGTGGTTTAAGGGCAAAGCTATTTTGTGATTTTTTATGGTTATGGCCAGGTTGCTTACTGGCAACGGCACACATTGCCAGTCATGTGGGTGTGACATGTGACGTCATCACACTGCATATTAGAGATCGCAATCACTATCTTAGCTTTAGGATAATTAAAAAGTGTTAATTATGATGAATTATTTAGCCACACGTGTGCCAAGAAATGCTACTGTATCAACAGCAATACGCCTGTATAATGTCTCATTGTGGCTGGGACTGCCAAGTCAGATGTTTTTCTTTGCTTTTAATTTTTTTCCTTTTGTAGCCATTCTGTTGTGTTTTCAGACTAGAGAGAGAAAGTGAGTGTGTGTGTCTATCTATCTATCTATCTATCTATAGAGCTTCTCCAAAAGCCATATTTCTCCCTAGGGACAAAGTAAGTTCTATCGTTCTACAAATAAAAGAAAGAAATATTTCATAAGCAAATTAGGAGAAAGATCAGTGTTCTAGAATTAGTAATTTTTCGCTTTAATTTAGTTTTTTTTTTTTATTATTGCCTCACATTTTCAAAATCTTTGTACATTTATATTCAAAACAGAAAGGAAATTCATATACCCCCTCTCCCCCCAAAAACCACAAAATGCAGGTACTTAAATGAGTTCAGAACATATGATCTATTTGGCCATTTAATAATTTATCCACTCAATAATAAAAACTTCCTTGTAACAGAATGAGAGCCTCTGGCCTTGTGCCGATTGCATGGAGCAGCAGTAAATTTAAACTGGAAATAGAACCAGGAGTTTGGAGTGTGAAGGGCACATGAAACAAAACATTCTGTCAGGAAATGGTGATAAAGCTTCAAAAGCTAGGAAAGTCAGACCTAACCACAGCCAAATCATAACCTGTTAACTGTAGTTGAGGAACAAGAAAAACATTTTGCAACAAGGGATTGCAAACTAATACATGGAGTAGGGTTAAAGGTTAGTGTTTTATCTATAATTTTTGTAAACCAGAAAGTGCACAACACAACACAACACAACATACCTTCATATGCTGCTCATTTTGGTTGACCCTACTTAACAATATAATAGCAGTCATCAGCTCTCAGAATGGTGGCACTCATAAGCAAAACAACACAATATATTTTCAACATTTTTGAGATTACATTTTGCCTGAAGAAGGGGCCTGAGTTGCCTCAAAAGCTTGCATATTGTAATCTTTTTAGTTAGCCAATAGAAGGTGTCATTTTGCTTGGCTTTTCTCTACATTCATGATGGCTAACACGGTACAACACATAGTACTGAAAACAAGTTGATATGCAAAATAAATATGATCAGTCAATTCCATAATATACCATTTTCTAATCCTGCTTAATCCTGAGCAGGTTTGCAGGGCACTAAGCCTATTACAGCAATCATAGGAATCAAGGCAGGAACAATCAGGGAATCATCACATGGTGAACAAAAATGCACACACCACACACACTCTAGGGCCAATTTAGCATGGCCAAGTCACAGACTGTGGGAGGAAATCGGATAACCTGGAGGAAACCCATGCTGGGGAAGAACATGCAGGGTGGTTGCTGGATATAAACCCTGGTCTCCTCACTTCAAGTTGGCAGTGCTATCATTGCATCTTCACACCACCTTATACCTGTGGATTCCTTGGTCTCCAAAGCCATAGAATTAATGTAAAAATAAAATTAGGAAACCAGGAAACAAAACAAAACTAAATTGCTTGCTAGATCATGACAGGGCTCACATGACCCTAAATTGTATTAGGCAAGCTTGAGAATGTTATGTTTAATTTAATTGGCTCACTGTGGCTGTGTAAATGTGCTTTTCATCAACTGACACCCAAACCAGGGCTGTTTTCTATCTTGCTCTGGCAACCTATGGCCCCGATCTGGATTTAGTGGGTTTGAATATGCAGTGATGGATAGATGCCTTCATATTACATAGCTGTAAGAGTCAATGGAATAAAGATATATATGACACTGGATCGGAGTGGATTTGATCCGGCTTTTTTTTGGCACTGATCAACAGGAAAAGTGAAAACAGAGCTCTGCTAAGTGGTCTTTATGTATGTGTCTTTATGTATATGCATGTAGTTTTTGTTATTTTCTTAAGTACATCTCAGATACTTTACATATCTATATTCCTTTCATACTGGGATTGGAATATTGGTATTCAGTAATCAGAGTTGTTTAGTGGTATTCAGTAAGAAAGAGGATATGAGTGAATAAAAATGTTACTGTATAGTGTAAATCAAAAATGTGACATAATTAATAGCCGCAGCTATTTGACTCTCTGCCTCCCACCCTCTCACAAAAATGAAACATTTTTCACAAAACTCTTTTGTCGTATATATATGAAAAATGATTCTTCCATTTTGCTTTTCTTCAATCAGGATTCATATGATTTTTGGATTTATTTCAAAAGTAGTTGCCAAGAGTTAAAAGGGGAAAATGTTTCATAATGATAGATTACTGTGAGCAATTTTAAAAGTAAATTTTGCAACTGCCCGCCATGAAGCACAGCTGTTTCAGATAGTGGTCTTATGTAAATTGTTTAGAAGAGCGTGAGCACTACTCTATTGGAGCACAGCAGAGTGTACCAGGACCCCAGGTGACAGAAACAAGAGAGGATACGATATGAGTTGTTAGTGGAGTATCTTATTGTTGCAATACTTCAGATTTATTGTCATGTGTACATAGTAGAGAAATACTTTTATATGCATGTCTCCCTTAGACTACTGACAGCAACACAATACCAAAAACAGACAAAAAAAGACAGTGGCTACAAGATCATATATTAAAGGCAATATACAATGTCTATAAAAAGTGTTCATCTCCTTGGAATTTCTCACATTTTATCTTTATAAAACACTGAATCACATTTAGTGCTGGTCAAGCTATTTGGCAACACAAATGGCCACCCAGGACATCATTTTCTGGGAAGCACCAATTTAGTAAGCCATTTTTGCTTCGTCTCTTATGGTGCTTGTCTAGCTGTACATGCTCCCCGTACTCTTAAGAATGTTCACATTCTGTAGTGTCGGCACAGAATAGCTACACAATGTTAAGTGATAGAAAGGGTGTCAAGTCTGCTGTTAGGTTAGTCTGGTGTGATCCACCACTGCCACCACTCTAACCAGAAAAATACATTGCAATTTAAGTGCCAACATGAGGACGAGGACTCGACAAGGAGTGTTTCAAAATGAAAAGGCAAAAGGCATCAGGTGTGCAAAACCATAAAAGGAAGAGGAGGAGAGGTGAACTAAACATTGATGTACAAACATTCTGTCATTGTGTACATTTTTTACCTTCATAGAAAATTGATAGATACAATTACTCTAAGGTCTCCATATCCAAGGGGGTTACGTGTCAGTACCATCCGTGAAAACTGAAATAGCAAATATCATGGTTCTCACTTAATTGTGGAATTTTAAATATTTTCAACATAAGAAAAATCCAACAAATATATTTAAAAGAGATTAAAAAATAGATTTTTAATGTTATTTAATGAGATCCGGAATTAATTGATACTTTTTAAATTATAATTTTTAATACATTTATAAGTTTACGTTCCAGCATACATCTAACAAAACAGAAAAGAATTTAAAGTTGCAACTTAATGCTCTTAACATTTACGCATGTACAATTTTAATGAACGGAGAAAAAAAACGAAGCACCACATGAAGTTATTGCCTGCCGTAGGAGTTTCTGATCGTGTAGATGAAGAAAGTTCAATTGAGGCTGAGATTTTTGGTAGTGGGGTCTGCATATTTTTACTTTGCAGAAACATCATGATAGGAAGTTGTCTTTTTTTAATTCAATTCATTCAACAAAGTTGTGTAAGGTGTTGAAATGGCTTCAAGATTCCCCCTGAATTTTATTGCTTAAATCAGTGGTTCTCAACCTTTCATATTTTGCGACTCCCCTTTTCTACCTGGAATAATTCTGCGTCCCCTGCATAATATAAGATAGATGAGAATAACCCATGATACAACTAACAAAGGTATGATACTCATGCGGTGTCGTGGTATCCTATCATTTTTACTTCCATAAGATTTGCATGTGTTCAGCTAACTTCGATGAAATATTTGCAATTTATTTTTTATAAAGTGCTTTAATAACTGTTAGAATGCCTTGTGTTGTTTTTGGTAGTAATTCTAATCCCAAAAACAAAGAATAAATTATTTATTCTTATTTAATTATTTTTTATGTAAAGAAACGATTAAATATGTTTTAATTTTTAAAAATCTCGTAAACGAGGACACCGATGAAGTAAATCTGCGCAAGACGAACGTATTTTCATCCGACAAATATTATACCGCTGTTAGTTGTATCATGAAAATAACTGAATACGCAGTAAATTATTTAACTCAATTTGGCAATATTGGCTATGCTACCAATGTGGTGCAGTCGTGCTGCATTATCACCTGATCTACTGTTACCCGAATGTTCGCGACAGATAACGATACATCTCGAACTTTCTGGATTGAAAATACGCGACTATAAAAGCAGCAGCAGCAGCGGCGCCACTCATCAGTTAGTCATTAGATCTATGCCTTAGAAATGTTTTATTTTAATTTTAGTTATAATGCATTCGTTGTGATTATATGCTTGCATATTTAAATTTGAAATAAAAATGTAAAAAATTAATTTTGATGTCTTGTTCATTTATTTGACGCCTTCCTTGTACAACTTCAGCGCCCCCCAGGGGAGCGCGCCCCACAGTTTGAGAACCACTGACTTAAATTAAGTTCTTGCCATATTCATAGAAGAAATCCACAAGTTGTAGAAATCTCGTTATGCTGTGGCTAGGTTTTCCAACCCAGGCTTCTTCACCTCTTCTTGTTGTGGAGCTGTGGGGGAGCCGATGAAATGATATTTACACACCAAATGCTTTCTGGGAATATTAGAATCCGTGAATACAGATTCTGTGAACATGGAAGCCTGATGAGTTGTACTACAAACCAGACAGAGATATGTAGTTTTTATTGATGGTATTCTAAAAAAATATATAAATAGAGCATAAAGAATCTGTGTTCAAGGTGCTAAAGTCCACTCAATGATGAAAGTGTGAAGGGTATTAGTATAATGGATACCAGTTGTTACTTCAAAATAAATTCTTCAACAAGAACACATAGTTGGAAACTTAAGGGCAGATTTAGCAAAAAATGTTAGAAAGTTTTTCCTTTTGTATAAAGAACCATAGACCCAGGGAATAAAGTAGTGTTGTGGAGAATAGGGCTTTAAGGTTTTTGAGATCTCGACTTGATATTATTTTACAGAATCTACGGAAGGACAAACATGATGCGTTGAATGGCTTGTTTGCGTTAAAATTTGTCTAGCACTTTAATGATCCTAGTTATGTACAATGGGTGCTCTAACGACTTAGCCATCAGTTGCTAGTACACTTCTAAGTTTGTGCTGTTGATTATCAAGCCTGGTTTTGCTCCCATCTGTGTTATTTACAAATGGTCATTTATTTAGGGAGCCTCTCAAAAAATACACTGAGGAGCTCAGATTGGTTTGTGTCAGAATGCTTCTTCTGAGTGTAAAATAACTTTCTGCCTATGGAGGAAGTTAACAGACATGTTTCTCGTCTGGTTTTGGCTTCAACCAATCATTGTGCTTCTTTAATTTCAGTCCCCACAAGCTTAACAGAATTTCTGAACTCATAGCAGTGTGTTAAAATCAATCAAAGGGGAAATTATGCTTGACCAAAATTCTGGAATTTTATGAGGAACCATATGTTCAGCATTAACAAATACAATGTTATTTATTTTGATTTTCAAAAAGCTTTTGATAAGGTGCCATTTGAGAGGCTAGTTGTGAAACTGAGAATGTTAAGTTTCTTACAAGCTCAAATTGAAGAGTACACTGGGGAAGAAATTGTGAAGTGGAACAATTATTCATTGAGTTTCTGTTTCCCTCTCTAGAATGGAGGAACAGCACCAGGAAGAGGACTGGCGTCATTTTGTCTTTGGCTCTGCCACCTCCTTTCAGGAATAATAAAAACTAGCCAACCCGCGGCGTACCATACGGCGTATAATCAGGCCGGTTTTTTAATGATTTTTAAGCACAGGGAGAAAATTAACATTTAAAAATCGGTAATGTAATAAATCAGCAAGAAAAGCAACATTGTAACAATGCACGGAACAAACCAACTCACAATTAAAACTGGCGGACCGCCCTCGTGCCTTCTCCTGCCAGACGGAGGAATGGGGGTGCACGGCGCGGAGTGTGGAATGGGAGGAGAGGAGAAGGACGTCCATTCAGCTCCGTCCGTCATGCTAGTCTGCTGATTTCTCGTTCAGTATGCACTGCCCGCTCATGTGCCCACCTCCAACTCGTCACTTGAGTCGTCGTCTTTACACAGTCCAGATGCACCTGTGACTGACGTAGACGTTTCATTGCTCTGTGTGGTTTTGGTTGCTTTTCTATATATAATCCACCAAGACACCCGACCACGGTAGTAGCAAGGTGGGAGGGTGGTGTGTACAAAGGGTAGGGATGTAACCAGTGGAAGCGTATGAGTCGCACTTTGTGGGAATTCCACGGTTCAACGGCTTACCCACACCTCTCGCGCCGGGTAGACACACGCTCAATGTCATGCATAATTATTTATTGAATGCTAAACACTTCTGGAAAGACACGGTTGTCTAAAATGAGTTGGTGTGTGAATACAACAGTAAGCGAATGAAAAGATGGAACTCTGGAGAGAGCAAAATACAACACAATAGTGAACCCGCGACATAACAAACGCCACATAATTACTTATTGATGGTTGAACACTTCTGGAAAGACACAGTTGTCTAAAAATGGAGGGTTTGAGGATACAACAGAAAGTGAATGAAAAGATGGAACTGTAGAGTTTTCATTCAGTAGTAGCGAGGGGGGGGGTGTGAACAAAGTGCAGGAGTATCTAAGAAGATACATGTTTGTCACGGATGCGAATTGCTGTATGTAGCTTGTAAAACAGTTTGCTATGGTGCATGCGGTCGTGCGTCATAACCGAAAACTTGTTTTTTAAAGACTACTTACTTCATTGTGTTTTAACCTCAGTTATAAAGGAATGTTTTAAGGACCCCATGGGATACCCCTCGGTTTTGGCTGCTTTTCTATATATAATCCACCAAAACACCCAACCATGGTAGTAGCGAGGTAGGAGGGGGGTGTGTACAAAGGGTAGGGACGTAATGAGTGGGAGCGTATGACTCACACTTAGTGGGAATTCCACGGCTTGCAGCCCGAATGGGGTTCAACGGCTTACCCACGCCTCTCTGCTCTGGGTAGACACACGGTCAATCTCATGCATAATTATTTATTGAATGCTAAACACTTCTGGAAAGACACGGTTGTCTAAAACAGCTTGGTGTGAGAATACAACAGTAAGTGAATGAAAAGATGGAACTCTGGAGAGAGCAAAATACAACACAATAGTGAACCCGCGGCATAACAAACTCTGCGTGGCTCAGACGTGCATGTGAACTCTTACCACAGACGAAACGGACTAACTGGGTGGTCAGTGAGTTTTTGCGTCCGGGCAAATGGGCAGGCAGTGTGAATGCCTAGAGAGCGAGGGTAGACGCCGGCCGGTGAAAAGGAGTGTTGGTGGGCAGGGAAACGTCTTTCGTGTTCCTGCAGGAGCATCTAAGAAGATGTTTGTCGCGGATGCAAATAGCTGTATGTAGCGTGTGTAAAACAGTTTGCTATGGTGCACGTGGTCGTGTGTCGTACCCAAAAACTCGGTTTTTAAAGACTGCTTACTTTATTGTGCTTTAACCTCAGTTGTAAAGGATTGTTTTAAGGATCCCATGGGATACCCCTTGCAAACCGTTTCACACGCTGCATATGGCAATTCACCTCCGCGAGAAACATGCCTCTATGAATAGTCAACGTAGCTCGGAGGTGCATGACATGAACATAACATTAACCTGACCTGCACTGCATGTGGCCTCTACGACAGACGAATATAAATGATGCAATTTTTCAGTGTCGTCGCGTTCGAGTTGGTGGGCGTGGCACTGCGAGTTTTCGTCGTATCCAATGGTGTTGGAGTTGGTGGGCGTGGCTCCTTCCTGCTTGCGCCATAGGTGTCTCACTTGTCAGTGGCTTAGTGAATCCACACCCCTTCCGGCGTGCTTTCCATGGTTGTCTTGCCTTAGTGAATTATATATATAGATTCTCTATCATAGAATGTGGTTGTCATTAACATTTATTTGCTTAACGGATGCTTTTATCCAAAGTAACTCACAAAAGAATTCAACATAACACAGTAGACATCAGTCTGGGGGACGGTTTAGGAACAAGTGTTACAGGACGATGTTACAAAATTGATTACCACAAGTGAACAGGTCAGAACAAAATAAAAGCGAGTTATATGTCCTTACAAGAACCTATCATAGCCATGATCAATTAGATATATATTAACCAAACAAGAGACTTCAAATGTTTCTTAAACACACTGAGGGAGACAGAATTTCAAATGGAGATGAACGCCTCATTCCACCAGCTAAGAAAATAATCTGGATTGAGACATCCTTCATCAGCAGACCTGAGTGGCCAAGAAGAAGCATAGGACCTCACCAGTGCCCCCATATCCATTCACTGCTCTGTAGGCAAATATCAAAACTATGAACTCAATACCACCACTACCATGAGCCAGTTCAGTGATATAAGAAAGAAGTGACGTGTCTGACTTAGCAGGTTCAATACCCAATGTGCAACTGCGTTTTAAATCATCTGCAGTAACTTAGTGACACATGCCAGTAGTCCAGCTAGCAGAGGGATGCAGTAGATTAAATATAAGAACAAAGCCTAGACCAGAGGCTGTGCTGCATACTCTGTCAGATACATTCTAATCTTGTAGATATTGTACAGAGTGAATCTGCAAGTCCACTGCAACATGGTCAACGAAGGACAGCTGGTCACTAATGAATACCCCAAGGTTGCATACAGGCTTGGTGAGTGTTATTGAAAAATGAGCTGAGCTGAACAGAGATGGGATGCTGAATAGACAGATGAGCTGCGATAAGGTTAAGTTCTGTGTTTACTACGTTAAGATGGAGATGGTGTCCCTTTGTCCACAATGCAATCAATGGAGGCTGATGAAAATAATTTGGGCAGGGGTGCAGTTTTTGGGGGGACAAGCAGAAGCAGAACTTATCTATGATATAGTGCCTTTTATATCTATGTATTATATAGTGCCTTACCTCATCATAGTGACAATGCACATTGGCCTGTCCAGTACCAGATAGATAGATAGATAGATAGATAGATAGATAGATAGATAGATAGATAGATAGATAGATAGATAGATAGATAGATAGATACTTTATTAATTCCAAGGTTGAAATTCACATACTCCAGCAGCAGTATGCTGATAAAAAACTATTAAATTAAAGAGTGTTCAAAATGCAGGTGTAACAGACAATAACTTTATATAATGTTAACGTTTACCCCCCGGGTAGAATTGAAGAGTCGCATGGTGTGGGGGAGGAATGATCTCCTCAGTCTGTCAGTGGAGCAGGGCAGTGACAGCAGTCTGTTGCTGAAGCTGCTCCTCTGTCTGGAGATGATACTGTTCAGTGGATGCATTGGATTCTTCATGATTGGCAGGAGCCTGCTCAGCGCCCGTCGCTCTGCCATGGATGTCAAACTGTCCAGCTCAGTGCCTATAATAGAGCCTGCCTTCCTCACCAGTTTGTCCAGGCATGAGGCTTCCTTCTTCTTTATGCTGCCTCCCTAGCACTCCACTACATAGAAGAGGGCACTCGCCACAACCGTCTGATAGAATATCTGCAGCATCTTATTGCAGATGTTGTAGGACGCCAGCCTTCTAAGGAAGTATAGTCGGCTCTGTCCTCTCTTGTTTTAGGACAAATCCGGCCTAAAATATTATACCCAATCCACTATGGTTCCCAATCTGATGCCAGCTTTTCCACTTCTACTGTGCTCCAAAACTTTAATCTGTGGCATCCACAGTCCCCTTATTCTTCCCATAACTTGCTGTACAGATGTGGAAAAGAACAGGTGCACCTACCACCCAAATTTGATACTACATCTATCTTTAAATTATCCAATCCTTTGTCAACTTTCCCAGTACACCATTCTGCCAAAATCCACACCATAATGTCTGCCCCCCCACCTCCATAATCTTCCAATAACGTGCACTTCCATCTGTCCTATAACACATCCATAGCATAACTCTAATCCAAGTCTTATTTTGCTGCTGCTAATAGAGTGCCCAGTCCTTGGCCATCGCCACTGAATTTCACAAATCC